>NC_039366.1:143793752-144115104 GCF_003573695.1 Papaver somniferum | reverse complement strand
ATGATGAATCTCCATGAAGTCCTTGAGCTCAACTACACTTTTCTATCCTAGTCCGAGACTTATCTATGTAGACTAGAAATCAAGACTCATAGGTTTGATCACTAACATTGACAAACATGCTTGATATAGCAACGCATGCGAGGTCGACCGAGCTATGCTCTAACACGAACGCTTTAGGATTTGTGAATTTAGGTTTGATTCCAGCAGTTAAACTCAGTACGCTCGGTTCACTTACTGGTGTTGTTTCCACATACGATTGCTTTACAGAATCCCTCTGCAAGGTCTCATGTTTTCTACTTGTGTAGGAGATGCACGGCAATTACGGATAACTCAACTCACTACTAGCAATAGAATGATCAATAGACTAATCTGGTTGCGCACCCAAACCAATCTAAGAATCAATCATAAACCCTAGATATAATGAAAACAAATGATGATGATTAAAACCTCAAATAGACTTGTATTATTAATAAATCTTCACTCTTGGGACATTGAATTCATCCTTAATCAACAAAGGATTTAGTTTCTCATGATTACACAATTATCCGGTTTCCCCCTAAAGGGGTAAACCCTAAAATATTAATGAAGAACAAAATTATAATATGAGATTCGATTCTATGACCTAATACCTTTTTATAGGTTTACATTGCTTGGCCTTCAAGTATTTAGATCGGTTCAAGAACCCGACCCAAAAATACGAAGCAATGTTCCCAAACGTGCCCTTAGGACTTACAAGGAGTTTATACACGTTTTCCTACTTGCTAAGTACGCGTACCTCAAATTCCAGCAGAAATTTTCGGAACTAGGGTATGCGTACCCTTGTGTCTTCGGTATTCAATAAAAACTCGTTTTGGCCACAACTTCTTCGTCCAAACTCGGAATGACCTCATTCTTTTTGAATTCTTTTTATATTTCAATTATATTCAATATGGTGATGAGAAATCCTTAATTTTAATGAGTTAAGAACAGTCTTTGGCCCTTCTCTTGATTTTGAGCGTTTTGTTCCTTTTCGTCGCACTTCTTCCACTTTTCTTGGACTTGGGCACTTGAATACTTGGAATACTTCTATCCTTAGATATTTTCAGAACTTAGTAGCTACTTTTTGGATGATTCACCTAATAGAAAAAAATAAGAGAAAACAAGAGTAATAATACGAAAATATGCAAGAATAACAACTACAACAAGTATGGAATGGACACTAAAATCATATGAATTATGCACTTATCAAATTCCCCCACACTTAGCTTTTGCTAGTCCTCAAGAAAACTAAATAAAACTAATCCTAAATACAATAACTCCATGTCGTCGAGAGTACGGTTACACTTAGCATGTATAACAAGCCTTTAAACCCCTAGGTGTCCCTAGTGGACGAGTTTTAGTCTCGTAAGGGTTTAAAAGAGGTATACCCACAAAAAATACTCCAATTTCTCGCCTTGGAAGAACCACTAAGGATAGACACAAAGTAATAGGTAATAAGATAATCAGCCTAGATATGTTCTTTAGTTGCAAACATCCCACATATATTCCAATCATCACACATAAGCAATTACTTGCATGTGACATTCAACCTGATTAAAAAACTCTAGTAATATAGTCATCGTACTTGTTGCAACATTTTTCACGACACTCGCATACTGAAATCACATGGATGGATAAGAAAATGGAAATAGAAAATTGAAGTGTGCAAATGTTGACTATAGTGAAAGATGTTACCCACAATACTTATATGAATGTCGTGAAAGGATTCTTATTTATAGCCCAATAGTTGAGATAAGCACCCATTTAACTCGACCACATGATTAGATACTCTAAGCGCATGTTCCTTTTCAGCAAGTATGTGATAGTTGCCTTGGATTCTGCGTTCCACGCTTGTTTGGGCGATGGAGACAGGGACAACGTTTCACACATACTGCGATCCAAGTGTCAAGAACCTCATCAATAGTCTTTTTTACTTGTTATATAATGAGGATATGGTTTTTGTTTCATCGACTACATGATTAGTCCGCAATTCCGGACCTATCATTTATTAGTGTCGATAAATGAAGAGGAGCCTTATATATTTTTTTTTTCTTTTTTTCTATTTTTTTCGGATCACTCTTTATGAGTGTAAGACAGTTGTCTATGGGGCGTTATGTGCTCAACCAATGATTACCTTGCTACAACATCCACGGTAGTATCAAGATCCCACCAAATCACTTTAGAGAAACATATAACTGCAAAAATAAAAAGAAAGTGATTCAGTAATGATTAATTGTGAGGATGAATTTTTCAAACGACTACCATAGTTGAGTTTCACATTCATTTATGAACGTATATAATAAAGGATTGTGGAACGATAAAGTGGAACTCAATCGCTGTAAGAACTATTTCAACCTGAAAAGGTTTAGAGTATCATCCTAAATAGCTCATAATTAACTCCAAAATATGAAGTCTCAAGCAAGAATGCAAGAAATCAAAGAGTATTATTTATTTATTATATTTTATTTTATTTTTATGCAATCCAAACATGCTTAACTACTCCCCTACACTTAAACTCAACATTGTCCTCAATGTTCAAAACCGAAAATTTTGATTTCTGACATAACAGCCCTGAAAAACTCAAAAACTGTACAAATGTGTAGGGAACTAGGAAAAAAATCCTAAACTAAATTTGGTCGCCTATGTATTTTCTATAAGGTGTCAAAAGGGCACAGTGTTTCGATAAACTTTCTGACTTTTATGGCCTCCGGACTGACAGACATGCAATCTGAAAAAGTTCTGGAAAAATACCAAAACTCAAATTTCCAGGCCTATATCTCCAACTCAACAGACTCCGAATTCATATTTTCTTTTTTTAAAAGAAAGGTGGGTCTGTTCTCTTTAAAAGTTGGGGTCCACCACTCAAATCGGACTTCGTATGAAGTCTCGAGAGCTGTTTTTGTGACAAGTGCGCAGTCAGAATTTTTCTGACGAAAATAGTTTCTTCAAAACTTTCATTATAGATATAGGACTTTGTGAAATTCAAGATGAGAATGCAAAAAATGATATGAAAAACTAAGAAAACTAAAAATAAAAAGGATAGAGATACAAAACCGATGGGTTGCCTCCCATGAAGCGCTTGGTTTAACGTCATCAGCCCGACGTTATTGTTATTGTCCGTACACCAACAATCTGAAAATTTGGTAGTCTTTCCAAATAACAATATGCAATTCAAATAAAAGCTTCACAAAACCATTAGCACAAAATATAAATATTGAAGCTATCACTTTATTGAAGTTTCCCCCACACTTAGTCATTTCTGCACTCGACAGTGGATAAAGAACATAAAATTCGGGAACTTCAAAAGGTTCCTCAGCTTGGTGAACCTGCACAATACTAGAATCAAACACATCAAGTGGTGGATACTTAGAATCAAAATAACTCGTTAAAACTTTTGAAGCAAACAACTCCAATCCTAAGTTATCTATTTTCTTAAAAGTTGGGTTAACAACTCTGTGAAAAGTTACTTCAATTAGAGTAAAAGGATTAATAGATACAGAATTATGTAAAGGATTAGAAAAACCTTGTACGTGATCCTTATTCGTAATTAACAATGAATTATTTACCTCAAGTATATCATGGTTCTCTATCAAACTATTGTTATCTAGCTCAATTGGGTCTTCCACGACTTGTTCTAAACTCTCATTTCAATCATTGAAACTTTCTTAGAGGATGTTAAAATAGTTGTTATTCACAAACTATTTTCATCAAAGCGATTTTCAAGTTATTGAAATAATCAACATGACTATCGTCACGAGTAAAGATGAACTTGGCTAAAGCGAAATCTTACCAACACATATTTCGAGAAATAGATAAGCGAGATAAACTTGGCTCAAAATAGAAAATGTGTATAATTAAAGTCTATATAGCAATACGACTTTTGTCTCAAATAGGAGATATAGTAGATAGACTTTTGAGTGATAGATAAGTTCAAGTCTGCACATACCTTTTGTTGATGAAGTTCCACAAGTTCCCTTGAGTAGTTCTTCGTCTTCAATAGATGAATGTCGTGGATTCTAAAGCTCAACTAAACTTACTATCCTAATCCGAGATTTAGCTGTAGGTAGACTAGAAATCAAGACTTATAGTTTTGGCAACTAAACTTGACAAACAAGCTTGAGAGAGCAACACTTGCGAGTTCGACCGATCAATGCTCCAACATAAAAAATATGGTATTACTCACAAAGTAGCTACCCCATATAACCCACAGACTAGTGGTCAGGTAGAGGTTTCCAATAGGGTGCTAAAACGTATATTAGAGAAAATCGTTAATCCTAATAGGAAAGACTGGTCGTCAAGGCTTACTGATGCCTTGTGGGCTTACCGTACTGCGTTTAAGACCCCCATTGGAATGTCACTTTATCGTCTAGTATTTGGCAAGGCATGTCACTTACATGTTGAGTTGGACGAGGTTCGCAGAGATGCATATGGTAGTGCTAAGGAGTATAAGAACAAAATGAAAATTGTGCATGATAAGTATATTTTAAGAAAGTCACTTTCTCCAAGTCAAAGTTCTTATGTATGATACTCGTTTGCATCTATTCCCCGGGAAATTGCGATCTCGGTGGACTTGTTCTTGTGTGGTCCAAACTGTTTTCCTCATGGCGCTGTTGAAATTGAAACACTAGATGGTAGTAGTTATTCTAAGGTTAACGGCCAGAGATTGAATCCCTTTTTAGAACCTTTGCCTACAGGTGATATTGAAGAGTTCCCTCTGGAGGACCCTGTTTACCTTGATTGACCATCGAGGTATTTGGTATTTGTATGTTGTATATTATTTTTGCTATTTGTTTTTAGGTTTTTATTTTTGTTTTCGTCCTTATTCTCCGTGGAAGGATTATTACGCTTCACCCAGGTACTATCTTTCCGACTTCTTTGTTTACTGATTCCTCATGTTATTTATACTTTTGGTAGTGTTCTTTCATTAGAATCACTGAGGACAATGTTAGATTTAAGTTTGGGGGTGGGGAAGAAACTTTTTGTTACCCTTTTGTTATAAGAAATAAACTCCACAGCCTAGAAATTTATGCCTATTAAGGATGGCACAAATCAATCTAAGTGGATGGAAGCATCTTGGTTGTAGGAGTTGAGGAACCAATCTGAGTTGATGGAAACATCTAAATAGAATCTATTCATAAAAGCACAGAGCTCAGGTGTTAGAAATAACATGATAGTTTCACCGTATCTCGGAATCATCTTACTACTTCTGTTTTTATTTTTTTGCACAATTTTTATGTTGATGTCTGCTGGGTTGAGTTATTTATTAAAAAAATGTTGAAAAAAAAATTGAAAAAAAAACAAAAGAAAATTGAGACCAGACAATCAGACCAACCGGAATAAATTCAATAAAATCGACCACTGATTCCTTTGTATATGCCAGATGTGTTGATATTAGTCCAGACCAGTATCTCAATCCATTAGGTCATAGGATTCATCTTGGCATTGACGTCCATTCACAACCATCTATTTCTATTTTCATCTTCTTAATCTATTCATGTGATTTGTTTGATTCCGGATATTGATGTCCATAGTGCGACTATCTGAGTAGAGCCCCGTCACTTATATATGAATCTTAGTATGTGAGTGCAAACTCGTGTACATCAATTGGAATTTCGCATAAGGGTACTTCCTCTTGTAGTCAATGAGAGTATGCCAACAAGGGAGGTTCTTTAGTGCTATTCCAAGGTTCTGCATATATAAATAGGGTCTAAAGTATAGGTTTTGTGGGTATATCTCTAGTAAACCCTCTCGAGACTATAACTAAGCCACTAGGGTCACCTAGGGGTTTAAAGGATTGTTGCACATGCTAAGTGCAATCGCGATGCCTGCGACAATGAGTTAGGATTTTCATTTTCTAGATTAAATTTACTCGAGGACGAGCAAATAATAAGTTTGGGGGTATTTGATAGACACATTTTTGTGTCTAATTTGTCTCGATTCTATATATTATTAATGCTCAATTATTATAGTTATTATGGTTTTTATGTCTTTGTAGGTATTTTCGGAGAAATAAGCTTTTGTGGAGAAAGTTGCTCGAAAAGTGTTATTTGGGCTCGCGGGATAAAATATGACAGGCACCCAGAGGACATGTTAAAGGCACCCCGGAAGTACGTTGGAAACACCCCAGAAAAATCACTAAAGTCACCCTAAGAGGCATCTGTTAAAGGGACCCCCACTTTGGATAAGGGGTACCTCATTTCATAAGGGGCAACCATGGCAACTACTATTGGCACCCCGAGAATGGATAAGGGGCAATCATCTTCTCAAATTCAAAACTGAATTTTGGCGGGAGAATTGGTTACTTCACGGACAGATTTAGGGTTCAAGAATTGAACATATCTTGACGAGATTCAATCTCGGATTTGTGTTGGGCGGGACTCAAACTGACCAAACATGGTTGGTACATGTGTTTGGATCGACTAAAATTGGCTAAACAATCGGTTTGGAGATAAAACAGGCAGTGTGAAGAGTTACGGGAATTCTGGATTATGGAAATTACATAACAAATATGGAATGGATATATTCTTCATCATATTTTATTCTATCTTTAGAGTTTTGATGTCAACAGAAGACGCGTATAGAAGATTCGAGAAAGAGAAATATCCGTGACTTTCCGGAGGGAGAAAGAAAATTATTCCGAGAGATTTCTTTCCCTAGAGGATGTCTGTGTCTATAAATAGGATGGGGGGAAGCCACAGAAGGATTATTGGAGAGAATAGAGAACCACATGAGCGAAAAATCAGAGTTGCAGGAAAGTTGGTTTCTGCTGCTGCACCAAGAACACGAAGAAAAAAAGCCTATACAGAACAGTCGCAGAAGCAGTCTTAATATCAACAACAACAACGAGTTATCGTTTTCATTTTTAGCTGCAAAAGACATCTAGCGACTGCAATCTACCTTTAGCAGCTGTAGTTAGCGACTGTCTTCTTGTTTTTCATTCTTTTCACCTTGTAAACACCTTTTTGAGAAATGGAAAATTCTTTTGAGCGTGTTTCCAACATGATGAGATAAACTTATTCTCTGAAGTGACGGGGGAAGCTATTTCGCCAATGAAAAAGTGGTAACTTTTATTTTATTAATTTGTGCAATTTATTTTATGATTATTTTCTTAGAATAAAAAAATGGATTCAATGATTTTTAGTAAACAAATGTGATTTTTATTGATGGTATATTCTTAGCCTAGGGTTTTGATATCCCATACTTTCGATTTACAATTGTTCTTCTAAAAATCTACTTTTGCAATAATTAGAATCAACTTGAATGTTTAGATTGCATAAGTACAATTATCAAAATCACTTTGGAAATTGGTGAAATAGTGGAATCATAGCCCAAGTCTCTCCCACTCTTGAAAACAATTCTAATTTAATTTGTTGTTTTAGGATTAGAATTTAAATCTAGAATTAAACTTTTAAAGTCTTAAACGAACTTTTTTCTACAACTATAAAAAATCACATTAGGCACCTACCTTCAAGTCGACAATTGAAGCTCTTGGTGATGGAGTTGTCGATAACAACGTCTGAGAGACGTGTGATGCTGTAGACGGAGACGCTGGAGGGGAGAAATCGATAAAAAAAGAGAGAGGTTAACACCCCTTTTATATCAAACGGATTCTACAAATCCGAGAAGGAGAAGATTTCTTTTGCTCACGTACGGGCTTGGGGGTCTCCATGCCAAACTCGGATTCCTAATTAGCTACTGATTTTAGGTTAGTGCTTCATTGTTCTTCTTCCACTGGGTCGACTGCAATTTCCCCGGAAACTCGAAGTACTTTACTGAGGTACCTTCTAAGTATTGAAGTATCGAAGTAATTTACCTAGGTACCCTCGAAGTATAGAAGTATCGAAGTAGTTTGCTGAGGTACCCACGAAGTATAGAAGTATCGAAGTAATTTGTTGAGGTATCCTCGAAGTATAGAAGTATCGAAGTAATGAGGTATCCTCGAAGTATCGAAGTAATTTGTTGAGGTACCCTCGGAGTATAAGATTCTGATGCTAATATTATCACACAAATATGCGTATGTTTGTATATATGTATGCATGTATGTATGCATGTACGTACCTATGTATGTATGTACGTACGTATGCATGAATGTATGTATGAAGTCCACGCCTTCGTTAAATGAAAGCTGAGACTGGGGTAGTGGTTTTCACCCTTTTAAAAGCGGAGCCTTCGCTCGATGCTTAGGTTTTTTGCTAACTTTTGGGCTAGTCGTCATTCATTCAAGATATAACGGGGCCAAAGGGTACCTCCTCTTAGCATGCAGCTACGTTTTAGCTGAGTTTGAGCTTATTGATTAGGCGTATATTATTTACCTTTTAGTTTTTCTTTCGGCTAAGGTGACTCTAAGATGTCTTTTTACTTGCCTGGTATGGAGTTATCTCCTGGTGTACCTTCGTTGTTGTAACTTCACTCCTTTGCAATGGAAGTATACCTTCTGGAACCTTTATCGTTGGTTAAGCTTTTCGCCGTATTTTTGTACCTACGTAAATAAAATACGCACATACGCCATTTGGTATTTTTCACCTTTTGTTAATGTGTGTTATAGCATTCTGCTTGCTTTGTTGCACAATATTTACGTGTGTGACATAGTATGTCAAGTTTGTTGCACAATCAAGCCACCGCTTGGTGCTAAGGTATGATTAACCTTTGGTGGAACATTCATCGTCCTACCTAAGTATCCTTTGGATAGAAGGTACCGTGGTGGCGAAGATTCCTACGTGGGCAATAGTTTTCCCGTAACCCTACGCGTTCAGGGCGAAGACTGCTTTACTTCGACAAGGTATCTCTATAGGGGATATCTTACTTTTTCTTACTGCCTCATGAAGGGAGCTATTGCCCCGAGGATCCGAGTATTGACATGTGCGCAGTTATGTCTTGCCTTACCTCATCGTCAATTCTGATGGTGGGTGTCATTTCTAACCCTTCGTTTTTGTCGTCAATTCTGACGGTGGGTGTCAGTTCTTTTATTTCACACGCATTAAAAGCTATATTCCAAATCCAAGCTTTATATTGATTGCTACGTATATAAGCATACCTTACAATTGTATTACCTTCACCATGTATTTGTTGTTTTTAGTTGATGTTGTAGAGGCGCCATGATTGATGTATGTTTGCCCCTTTTGCTTTTGGAGGCTGGTTCTTGCAGCTTTTGAAAGGAAAACTATTTACATTTATGGAGCCTTCGTCCGTGTAATTTGAGTTTTCCTCCTCATCTTTGTCAGCTACATGTTCGCCTTGGGTGCCACAGGGTACTTTGCTTGTAGTAAGATGCCCCTTGTAGGCTTCGTTATGGTTGCAGTGAGTTGCTCTTGTAGGCTTCGTTCTTGTATAGAAATACAAATTCCTTTGGCACCCTGTCCTATAAAATTGAATTGTTGCTTCTTCTTAGTATTGAAGAATTTCTTCTTGCAACGAACTTCCCCTTGCATTAGTCTTTGGCACTTCGTATGTTCCTCAGGTTGGAGAGTTGGGTATACATATGTATACATACTTCGTTCTTCGCTGCATTTGAGTTGTGCACTTGTGGGTATACAAATGTATACATGCTTCGTGCATTTCTAGACTGAAAGCATCGCAATAGTGGTGGTTGACAGGTTGCGCCTGCTTATGCGTCGTCGTGTGACTCCTCGTAGTTGAGTATGGTTTGTAGCCTCTTTGCGTATGCGTGCGCCTACGCGCACGGGCTTTGTTGACTTATACATTTAATTCGTAGCTTTGGATTGAAAAACCCATTTTTTGCAATGGTGAGTCTGCCTTTAACAGGCTTCGCTCACATGCATGCCTAACGGTGGTGAGTATGCCTTTAAGGGGATTCGCTCCCATGTATGCATGATGCTAGGGAGTCTTCCTTTAAGGGGCTTCGCTCCCATGCATACCTTCGGATTCAGACTTAAGTTGTAAACTACAACCATTGTTGATGAGGCAGACTCCAATTATTATGACCTCCACCTTCATTTATAGATCCGGTTTGGGGGGATTGACCTTCGTTGATGATGTTGATGCTACATACCTTCCTTTGCCCCCAAAAATTCGCAAAGCGATAAGCTTAAGAATTTTAGACAAACGAAGCTTTGTCCTTCCATGCGAGTTGTATTTTTAACCTTTGTCCTTATGCTTCATCTTCGTCCTTAATTTCTCACACTTAGATAGTAAGAGTCAAGGACAATCTTTAGAGCTATCACCCTTCAGAGCGTTGTTAGTGCTTGTATCCTTAGGCAAGGGGGCTCTGGGAACCTTGAAGTCTTCGTTCTTCACTTCATTGGTGTTCTCCCTTCTTCTTTTCCTTTCATGTTGCTGTTCGGCGGCTCTTTCTTCGTTCAGCCTTACCTCCGCTAGGTTGCATAGCCTTGCATCCTGTTGATCTCCCTTGATTTCCATATGAAAATACTCGATCCAAAGATAAGCTCCGTTTTTGACCCTGGATGCTCGTACTGAGATATGTACGAGCCAAGGGCAACCTTCGTATTAGTCTTTGACCGCTGAGAACGTGTATGGACACGTTCGAGCCAAAGATAACCTTTGTATTTTCCCTTGGATTCGCGTACTTAGATACGTACGAGCCAAGGACATTCTTCGTAATTGTCTTTGGCTGTTGAGAATGTGTATAAATACATTCGAGCCGAAGATAAGCTCCATCTTTGCCCCTGGATGCTCATACTTAGGTACGTATGATCCAAGGACAGCCTTCATAATTGTCTTTGGCTGTTGAGAACGTATATGAATACATTCGAGCCAAAGATAAGATTTGTATTTACCCTTGGATGCTCGTACTTAGATATGTACGAGCCAAAGGCAGTCTTCGTAATTGTCTTTGGCTGTTGAGAATGTGTATAAATACATTCGATCCAAAGATAAGCTCCGTATTTGCCCCTGTATACTCGTACTTAGATATGTACGATCCAAGGGCAGCCTTCGTAATAGTCTTTTATTGCTGAAAATGTGTATAACTACATTCGAGACAAAGATAAGATCCATCTGTGCCCATGTATACTCGTACTTAGATATGTACGAGCCAAGGGCAGCCTTCGTAATAGTCTTTGACTGCTGAGAACGTGTATGGACATGTTCGAGCCAAAGATAACCTTCGTATTTTCCCTTGGATTCGCATACTTAGATACGTACGAGCCAATGAAACTCTTCGTAATTGTCTTTGGCTGTTGAGAATGTGTATAAATACATTCGAGCCAAAGATAAGCTTCAGCTTTGCCCCTGGATGCTCGTACTTAGGTACGTATGATCCAATAACAGCCTTTGTAATTGTCTTTGGCTGTTGAGAATGTATATGAATACATTCGAGCCAAAGATAAGCTTCGTCTTTTCCCATGGATGCTCGTACTTAGGTACGTATGATCCAAGGACAACCTTCGTAATTATCTTTTTTTTTTGCTTAATAATAAAATTTTATTGATTCCAAAGAGTTACAAAAGAGATATAAAAATAATTTTCAAGATGAAAATGCTTACATGCAAGCATTAACAACACTCAAAATCAACCAAATCTATAATATGTAACATCAGGATTTTCCATATGTATCATGAAAGGAGGTATATTTAAGAAAATTCTCTTTTCACCTCTAGATAAAGTAGATCCCATTTTTTCCATACCATCTGCAGAGAAATTGATTTCTCTGTAGCTATGAATAAATGTAAAACTAATAAGAACTTCCACTATTTTGTTCCATCTAGTTTGCACATACCATGGAACTTTTCCAGATGTAAAGGAGTGTATAACTGACATAGAATCAGTCCTAATGCACAGCTGAAAAAATCCCTCACTAATGGCCCATTCACATGCATTTATTACTGCAAAAACCTCTGCTATAAAGTTTGTAGGAATACCCATCCCTCCTGCCATAGCAATCAACACTGTACATGCATTATTTTTTCCTACAAATCCATATCCAGCTTCGCCTGGATTGTTTCTTGAAGCTCCATCACAACACAGAAGAATCTGGTTACCAGTGGGGAAAGAGAAGGAACATTCCTGGATTTTTGATGTCTTCACCTTTCTACATTTCATTCCAAACTTTTTTAGAATCAACAGGTCCTCCACTGTATTCCACATACACCCCTTCATCCTAACTTCACATTCCTTAGTAAGTTGAATAATTCTCTTCTTCATCTCCTCTGCATTTGGATGTATACCATCATATACAACTCTGTTTCTAAGAAGGCACAATTCTTTCATGGTTATGTAAGCAGCAGTCATCCAGATTTCTTGTACTGCTGGACTTTTGAGTTTTGCCATAGTGAATACTTCCTCAATAGATAAAGGATTAAAGAAAGAAAACATACCACCCACCAATTGCCAAATTTTTCACTGAAATTGCAATACCATAGTATGTGCTCAGTAGTATCTTCAGCCTGTCTGCAAAAAGAGCATGTTGAAGCTAGATTAAACTTTTTCTTTCTCATATTTTCATCTGTACTCCAAACCCCTCTCAGTATTTTCCATATGTTGCTTGATATACTAGGATGTATTGAGTTTCTCCAAACCTTCCTTGTCCAATGCAATTCAAGAAATTTTTTCCTTATACAGTTTAGAGCAGAAGAAGTTGTGAAATCACCAGTTTTTGTCCATATCCATATTTTCCTGTCATTCTTCCCATCTACTACTGGCAAATCATTAGCATATATTAAACATGAAATTTCAGAAGGAATGACCCACTCACTACCCCTTAATAAATGTTTCACCTTGAGCTCAGCATTCTGCAACATAAAATAATTGTCTTTGGCTATTGAGAATGTGTATAAATACATTCGAGCCAAAGATAAGATCCGTCTTTGCCCCTGTATACTCGTATTTAGATACTTACAAGCCAAGGGCAGCCTTCGTAATTGTCTTTGGGTGTTGAGAATGTATATGAATACATTCGAGCCAAAGATAAGTTTCATTTTTGCTCTTTGGATTCGTTTACTTAGATACGTACAAGCCAAGGACGGCCTTCGTTTTTTTCCCTGGATTCGTTTACTTAGATACGTACGAGCCAAGGACGGCCTTCGTTTTAGTCTTTGGCGGCTGAGAACATATATGGATAAGTTCGATCCAAAGATAACCTTCGTCGAGAACCTTCGTTTTTTGCCCCTTGCAGTTCGTACTTAGGCATGTACGAACCAAGGACAATCTTCGTTATAGTCTTTGGCCATTGAGAATGTATATGAATATATTCGAACCAAAGATAAGTTTCATCTTTGCCCCTGGATGCTCGTATTTAAGTACGTATGAGCCAAGGGCAGCCTTCGTAATTGTCTTTGGCTGTTCAGAATGTGTATAAATACATTCGAGCCAAAGATAGGCTTCGTATTTTCCCTTGGCTGCTCGTACTTAGATATGTACGAGCCAAAGGCAGTCTTCGTAATTGTCTTTGGCTGTTGAGAATGTATATAAACACATTTGAGCCAAATATAAGCTCCATCTTTACCCTTGGATTCTCGTACTTAGGTACCTATGAACCAAGGGCAGTCTTCGTAATTTTTTTTGGCTGTTGAGAATGTGTATAAATACATTTGAGCCAAAGATAAGCTCCATCTTTGCCCTTGGATGCTCGTACTTAGGTAAGTATGAGCCAAGGGCAGCCTTCGTAATTGTCTTTGGCTGTTGAGAATGTGTATAAATACATTCAAGCCAAAGATAAGCTCCATCTTTGCCCCTGTACGCTCGTACTTAGATATGTGCGAGCCAAGGGCAGGCTTCGTTATTCTGTTTGGCTGTTGAGAATGTATATAAATACATTTGAGCCAAAGATAAGCTTTATTTTAGTTTCATAATTTTGACCTTCGTATTTCCGTTTCCTGAGAGTAAATAGAAAAAGGGGTAGGGTACGTTCCTAGTAGCCCCATTACGGAAATTAAAAAAAAAAAAAAAGTTTAGTATAGAACTTAACATAGATATGTTTGGAGTTCGTATTTAATAGAACTGTCCAATGTTTGGGACTTAGTTCCTAAATGAACCTCATATTCAAAAACGACAAAGAGTACTGTAAGCTGAGTAAAAGAAGGCGTATGCGGAAGAAAACGACCCTCATCTCATAAATAACCTTAGGGATTTTACTCCAAATGTTTTACTGAGGTTCCTTCGGAAATGGAGGTATCCAGATCCAGAAAAGGTTTTCCCATATATTAAAAAATGACAGAGAATACCGTAAGCTGAGTAAAAGAAGGTGTATGCGAAAGAAAACGACCCTCAGCTCATAAATAACCTTAGGGATTTTACTCCAAATCTTTTACTGAGGTTCCTTCGGAAACGGAGGTATCCTGATCCAGAGAAGGTTTGCTCATGAGAAAGCAAATAACAATAAAATAATAGCTTTTTAAGCTTTGAAAATGTTTTTAATGGTTTGTAGATCCGTAAGATTTCAATTTTTTTCGAGGTTTAATACTCGAAAAAAATTGTCAAAGAATGATAAATCTTTACTAGAAAGTAAGATCCAACTCTCTTATTCTTAGATTCGATCTTCTGACGAAGATTTAAAGAAAAAAGATGATGAAATAACAAAAATAATGAAAATCGAGAGCTTTTCGGTCCAGCTCATTTCTAGCGTCAAACTGTGACTACTAATTTTCCGATAGTCTACGTAATATGAGCAGCTCAGAGGATCATATACTAAGTAGTATGGATACCTCAGTTGAACTGATATTGTTGAGTAAGTAAAAGGTATGTTCGAAATAAGATCTACTCAGAAGATCATATACTAAGTAAGTAAAGATACTTCGCAACAGCAGATTCTAAGAAATCAAAGGTATCTCTGTAATACAGAGACGAGTAAGCAAATAAGCTAAATAAAGAGATATCTATGATGAATAGATAACTCAGAAAACAGAGATAGCTCAGAATACAGAGATAACTCAGAAAACAGAGATAACTCGGTAAGTAAATTTCTAAGAGAGAAGATAATGTAAGTGCATCTAAGTTATCAACACACAAGAGATTATGTGGTTCAGTTAATCTTAACTTACGTCCACGGGTAAAGATGATAAGTTTATTATTGATCTTGTTACATTTGGGTGGAAGAACTCCATTAAAGAAAGTATGAAGCTCTAGTAAATAAGAGAGAAAGTAGAGAGATGCGTTTTTTCTCTAATCCTAGCTCACCCAAAAGTCTCGTTTCTTTGTTGGTGAAGCTTGGTATTTATAGCCTCTTCTGCTCCAGATATATCTTTGCTGTCTTTGGGTCCGTCATATCCTTATATATCTTCCGTACCAATGGTACCTTCGTTCACCACAAGCTTTATCCAATCGGACTCTGTCACCTCAGCTGACCCACGTTCCTTTGGGAACTACCCAGCCTTAGTACAGATTGTACCTTCGTTGGCCGCCCACTATCTCCAATCAGACGATGCCACCTTAGCTCCCCCTACGTGCCATCGTGAACTGTGAAACCTCCGTACAAGTTGTACCTCCGTTGGCCGCGTACCTTCGCCAGTCAGAGAATGCCACATACTTTGATCCCACGTGGTTGACGACTACGCCTTTGTACTAAAAGCTGGGCAGACTGCTCAGCTACCTCTGACAGACAGACACATCCATGTGCCTATACTACAACCTATTGCTTAATAATTAATAAATCTTGGTAGTGATTTGGTGTACTCCATTGTAGCATACTTTGATACTCCAACCTTTAACAATGCGCCACACGTTGATAGAGATAACTTCAAAACTTAGCATCCTAAGGAGAGATGTAGTGTGTGTTGTTGTAACATAATAAGTTGCTCCACCTTTAATATTGTGCCACGTGGCACGGTAGATTTTTGGTATTTACAGTTCGACTATGACTCGTATAAATTTTTTTTGAATCTATTTCAACAAAAAAACATTTCATTATCGCAAGTATTCAGAAAACACCAAGAACTTACAGCTTACATTCTGTAATCGGGTTCTACATTCTGATAAAAGTCATAAAACAACTACATCTTACAGAGTTCATCATTCTGATCTCAACACCTTCTCTGCTTCCCTCCCTAAGATCAACCCTTCTCCTTCATTTTGTGACCGAAGCAAGACTGGAACGACCATTTCTTGGTTTAGGCCGGAATTGTACAGATTGATCTCTCGAATCTAAAGTACTTCTATATGCAGTACATTTGTTTAGGGTTTAGATTCATTTCTCATCGACACACCCAAATTACCATTTTCAGCAGAATCATTTTTTACCCTACTACAGGGAGTCTTGCGATGATGGTGTAGCGGGTGTGGTAGGTCCAAAGCCCAATTTATTAACTAAGGATTTTCTCGAAGCTTTGGACTTGTGTTTATCTTCTGTAAATCCACCTGACGACGTTCCAGGTATTGTATTTGGGTTCGTACTAGGGGTATATCCTGCTGGAAAAGGGATACCGCAAGGGACATTATAAACGTTTGGAAATTGATTTGCAAATGGAGTTTCGACGAATTGGCTTGTAGATGGATTCTGAGAAGATGGGGTTTGAGTATTAAAGATATTTGAGAAATTTCCATGATATTGACATGACATAGGATTAAAATCTTGATCCATATCTTCAGCTACACCTACTTGTACATTTGGAACATCTTTAAGCATCTCATACTCAACATCTCGAGAAAATGACTTTTTGTGTATTTCAATATAATTGCTTCTCGCCATTATCATCTACATCAATGTAAACAAACCATAAATAAGATACACATAAATAAAATTATTTACAAACAACATATACAACAACTATAATGAACATATTAGGATAATACACCCGGTTATTAGAGTCCAAGCCCGGGCTCTTGCAACACATTCAGAAAAGTTATCTACTTCATTCTTGATTACGCTAAACCTATTAAGAACGCTTTTTACAGTACGTTCATGTGGATTCCCACCACAAGCTTCCACAAATTTTTGAAAAACGGTTTTATAAAACTTATTCTTATCTTCAAAACTACTTTCATCTAGAGCACAGTACGTGAGAATCTTCCAAATTACTAAATCTCGCTATATGTTTCCTTTTTTCTCTTGGAGTCTCCGACATTGATGAGCAAAATAAAATAAATTAAACTCTTAAAGAAGATAATTTGAGAGATTTAGTGAAGAAAACAATTTGTAAGAAGAGGATTTGGAGTGATTTGAATAAAGAATTAGAGTTGTATTTATAAAGGATTTTTGAGAGGATTTTGAAAAAATGACCGTTGTGATCCGACGGTAGAGAAGATAGAGCCTTATGAATGATGGATGGTTAGGATCGGGTGTGAGAGAGGTGTAAAAGAAAAAAGGTCAAACAAATAAATTTACGGAAACAAAAAACTCAGTTTTCGTGTAAAATGCCACAGAAACTGAATATCCGTATCAACTGCCAAACGAGTACTGAGTTTCCGTAAAGCGGAAATTTACACGGAAACTCAAGACGAATCAGATCTGATCCACTTTGCCAAGTAGGGAAGGGATATCCCTACTCAAGTAGAGATATAGGAAACCATGGTGATTGGCAAATCGGATTTTCCCCTACATTCGAGGGATAGGGTAGAGAAACGGGACACCATAGTGCTTGGCCTAAGAGAACATAAACCTTAGGTGGCCAGCAAACCTTCCTTGACAACAAACAACTTGTTGTCTAGATCAATGTAGTTAATATCGGCCAAGATGGCCGATATACCGCCGATAATATCGGTTTCGGTGTTTCATCGAGATGCCGATATTGTCGGTATTGGCCGATATTTCGCCGATATTGGCCGATATTTTATCAATATTCACCGAAATATCGTGTCTCGATACTCGATCGATATTCACCGAAATCCGATATTAACTACATTGGTCTACACACAAAATACTCGTAGACGGTGAAAAATTTAGCTAGAACAAAATTCAAAGAGAGTTTCAGGTAGGAGCTATTCTTCCATCTTGAAAGAGAGAGGAGTCTTCCGGCAGGCCTGGGACTCCGGCCGATAAAGTAATCTATGGCAGTTTACGTAAACAATAATATAAATTCAGATATTTAAGTACTTTATTCCCCAAAAAGAAATCAAGACTCGAAGCCGACTCAACAAAAACATTTGCTGTGAGTCTGTGACTATATGTATATACACTTTACCAGCTAATACATAAGGTGTCCATGACCCATTGGCTATCATATGCTTTCGCGGTGTTCATGTATGACATCCATCATCATAAACATCATGAATCATGATATTTTTTAAACGAACAAAAAGCCACCGAATACGGAAAGACTAGTACAGTTTCGCTACAAGCCCTTTCTCATCGGAGTGTCTCTTTCCAATACAACCTATATCTTTTCCCCTTCTTTCTCTCTCTCTTCTCACACTATTTTTTGTGCCCTAGATTTACTCCTCTTTATCTCCTTCGATTGCTCTTCTCTGATCACTTCTAACACCCCCGCAAAAAGATGGTGAGATTCTTACTTCTAAGTCTCCTTTTTTATTTATTTCTCTTTATTGTTTTCATGTTTTCAGTCTATTCTTCTTTACTGTTATAATTGTTTATCTTGGTTGATTCGTGCTGAAATTGGAGCGATTTGCTGGAATAGATCTACTAGTTACAGTTTGGTAGTATAGATCTAATTCTGGGTTGTTTGATTTCTTGATCTGTGAATTGGTTGGATGTATTTAATGATCTGTTTGGTTTATTGAGCTTCATATAGGATTACCTACTGGCGATTGAAACGTTTTAGGAATAGTTGATGTGTTGATTAGAGAACGGAAAATGTTTAGATTATTTGGTAATAGCCGTGTGTTGGGTTTATTCAAGGATGATATCTGTAGTTATAGACTTGAAAAGCTTATCAGTGATGTTGTTATTGATTCTCTTTCGTTGCTATAAAATTTGGGTTTTTGTATTTGTGCGATCTGTCCACTGATCTGTTAATGGTATCCAGTAGTGTAAAATAGCTTATAATCTATAGGTATTACAATTTGCATGCATTTCCAGGCATTTTCAATTGTGGGGCTTCAGCACCTTTTTATTTGGGTGTTTGTTTTGGTTCTTGGACTATTTGAGCTAGTTTTTTTTTTTTTTTTTTTTGTATATCAACTGTAAGTCAGTAGTAAATTAGTGTATTTATTTAGAATATGTTTGCTTATTTTGGTTTCTTAAGTTTTGATATACCTGGTTGTTTACATAACATGTATTACTATATTGGAAAATCATTTGAAAATTGTAAAATTTGGACTGAATTCATAGGCAAATGCATCATCTGGATTTAAAGTGCACGATGATTGCAAGCTAAGGTTTCTTGAACTGAAGGCAAAGAGGACATACCGTTTCATAGTTTTCAAGATTGAAGAGAAACTTAAGCAGGTTGTTGTTGAGAAGCTTGGTGAAACAGAAAAAACATACGAGGATTTCACTGCATCACTTCCTGATAATGAATGCCGTTACTGTGTTTTCGATTTTGACTTCGTAACTGCTGAGAATTGCCAGAAAAGCAGGATTTTCTTCATTGCTTGGTAATACTTCTTACGTTATGATGATCAACTTTTTTTCTTGTATAGTTTTATACCCTGGATGAATCCGTTATATAATAATCTTGTTCTTCAATGAGTGAAGGTCTCCTGATACATCAAGGGTCAGAAACAAGATGATTTATGCCAGCACAAAGGACAGCTTCAAGAGAGAATTAGACGGTATCCAGGTAGAGTTACAGGCGACTGACCCAACTGAGATGGATCTCGATGTCATCAAAAGCCGTTGCACTTGAGTTGTTTCATCAACAGCGTCCTTGGATTGGAGATTTACTCCGTAAAATTCTACTTTTACCTAAGTGATATGTTTATAGTTTGTGAGACTGTAAACCTGGATCCAGATATAATATGGGCTTGTTATTCAAGTTTTTTTCTCTGCAGTCTGTCATCTTTTTACCAGAACTTAACCAGTGATTTGAGTATATCGAGTGATTGTTATTTGTGAAAAACATATATGTGATGGGGGTTGCATGTAGTCTCATTTGACGAGCTATAAATGTAACAGTTATTTGGGGGCGTTTGACAGTACCTTCAGTTGTTTCATGACAGCTTGGGAATGAATGTTGAGCCCCCCTTTTTTAATCGTTTTCTTGGTCTGAGAATCTCTTAATCTATTTTAGCTGTGACAAATGGTTGTTGTGTACTAAGATATTATCTGTCGTTTAATAGTAAGAGCAGTTCCTATGGCAATAGCCAAACTCAAACATTTGTTGAGCCACGTGGATGGCCAAAATGGGTTTTCCATTATGGTAAAGCGTAGGGCGTTGGACCACCAGGCGCGCGACCGAAAGGCAGACTCGGGGGTTGGAAGACAAAATGCGGGAGTTCGTAGACCTGACGCGAGCGTTCGGTGTCCTAACTCGGGCGTTAGACACAAAGTCTCTAACGGTCGACTCTCTAACGCCTATATTTCCAACGGTCGAATTTCAACACTATAAATTCGTTCTATTAATTTCATTTTCAGTCACACCACTTCCATTTCCTTCTTCTATAACTCTTCTAAATCAAAAATTTCTAATACAATATGAACATATCGAGAAGAGCGATGAATAGTACAAAGAAGAAAAGAGATCGACCACCGTTGCCTTACACAGGTGTAGATTTTTCTCAAAATCGAGAAAAAGAGTTTGTTAACCCAAATATAGTTGCTGCTCCATCATACTATGTTGGCTTTGGATGATTTCCTAGGTCTATCCCCAGGACTTTCTGAATTATTGGCTCCAGAAAATAACAATGAGGGAGCTAGAGATGAGCGACGTTAGAGAGTCTGCTACATTTGTAGTTTTAGTGTTAAAAGTACGACAGTCTTAATTAAATAAAATTACATATGTTTAAAAGTAAGTGTTCTACATTGGCTTCACTAAATTACGACGGACTACATTACATTAGCTTGGAACAACAACTACAAAGAAGGGGTTGAAACTGTTCAACACCTTAAGGATTTCAAAACATTTTTCGAAAGGAAAAGCCACATTTTTCCATCTTCGCCATTCAGCCAAAGATCTTGTTACCATCTCAGCATCAGTTTCACCTCTCAGGCGATATCGATTTACATGTATGGTTAAAGCTACAAGCTCGCTTACTTCTTTCATAATTGTACCAAAACGATGTTCTATGTCGCATATAGAACGACGACTCGGATTACGAGTGTCACTGCAGAACCCATCGTGAATAACCGCCCAGAAATTCACCCATGGATAGTTTGCCGAAGCAATCTGAGTAGATAAAAAAATATAGTTTCTGCAAATAGATTCATCTTCTTCTTTAGCATACGAAACTCGCCGAACTAACCGGGGCCGAGACATGTTCAATCAAGAATTTAGAGTGAAGAAAAGAATGTGTAGAATGTGTGAATTTAGAGTTGAAATGAGGAGTATTTATAGAATTCAAAAAATGTAGCCGTTGGATCACAAGATTTTTCAGCCGTTCAGATTGAGCCGTTAGCGCCATTGGGACAGACGCTGGCGCTTTTAATACTGACGCTGGCGCTTTTAAAACTCGTGCTGGACATTCAAACGCTAGCGTTTTTCCTTCGGACGCCAGCGTTAGTAGCAATGGCGTCCGTCCTTACCACAAACACGCGGTGGATGTTCCGACTCAATGTTCAAAACAACAAATTTGTTGATTTGAACATCCATTTTTCATGTTTGTTCATTCTATAGTGGGAGCAAAATGAACAAACTCTGAGTTTGAGTTTTCTGAGGAGAGTATATGATTTTCCTTAGCCTCTAGCACTGTTTGATGCATAACTTGGTCAATGGTATAACCTATTAGTTGGGAACTTTCTGCATGAAACTCTGAGAAGCGAAGGGAAAACGATCCTGAATCATAACCAAATCTGTTTGTATTCCCTGACAGAAGACTCGCTCAGATGTCTGGGTGAAGTCTGGTTAATTATATTTGACTGAATAAATCAGTTAGGATGACAAATTGTAGGTTCATAAGAAATTTTGAAACCAATTTTGGAGTCTGAACTTATCGCAAAGAATATAAAAAATTGGTGTGATCCAGTGACATGGTTAGAATGACATTTGGTTGACATTTCGTAGCCATTTTTCTTGTAGAACTCAAACGACAATGAATTTGAAGCTAATTTCTGTATAGCATATTCCTCTTATAGCATATTCAATCGTTGAAAATTAACTGTTGAAATTAAAATTTATAGATAGTGAGGTTTCGTTTCTCAGAAAGCACTCATTTTTTGTTGGGAGGTAGATCTTTATAAGAGGAATATGTGATAAGAATATTAACTTAGAAT
This sequence comes from Papaver somniferum, assembly GCF_003573695.1. Taxonomy (NCBI): domain Eukaryota; kingdom Viridiplantae; phylum Streptophyta; class Magnoliopsida; order Ranunculales; family Papaveraceae; genus Papaver; species Papaver somniferum. Next base: position 144,092,912 of record NC_039366.1, on the reverse strand, counting down.
TCATTGTCATATGAAAAATGACGCCAAAATGTTATTAAAACGCCATTCTAACCATGTCATCGGATCTTTCCCCATAAAGAAATTAGTGGAATTCTCTCTGCACAATATTTTCCCAATAGGGAACCAAAAACTATAAAAACATCTCTTCTTTGAGTGTTATTTTGCTAAGTCTATTTGGTGCTTTCTTCCTACCCCACCATATGCAACTCTAGTAACGCTTTTAACCTTTTCAAGGGCAACTATGCTATTTGGGTTTCTTCAAATAACAAGGGAATATCCTTTCATATAGCAGCAACTAAATGTTGTCTAATATGGAAAGAAAGATGTAACACTTTATTGACAAATATGAAACTAGCTTGAAAGTTTCCTTAGTTGTTTTGAAGTTTCTTTGTGAGATAGAACACCTAAATCCATACTGAGGAACAACATTTAGGTTACTAGGATTATGTAAAATAACAAAAAGAAAAAATAGAAATGGATCAAACCACCATTAAATTGTGTAGTGCTAAATTTTGATGCATCTTGGATAGAGTCTAACTGTGGCTTTGGTCTCCTGGTGATGAATGACATAGGTACTTGCAGTTGTGCTACAACAACACTAAGCGATGCTACAAATTCAGAAGAAGCATAAGTTGTAGCCTTACAGAATGCAACTGGTAAAGGAGACAACACAAAGGAACTTCTACATTCAAGGGGACTGTCAGAAACTAATAAGATATATGAAAGGAGATAACGTCATAGTCAAATGGAAACGCATTCATATTTTGCAGGAAACATCTAAGATCGTAAAAGAATGCAATACTTTTTTGGGTATTAGTTTCATTCACAGATCAGGAAACACGGCAGCAGATCCCTTGGCCAAGAAATGACAGCTTCTCTTTGTACTTGAAGGATTTTTAATTTCACAACTTCTGTTTGTAATTTTGTTTCAGTAGAAAAATCTAATGAGATTACGATCTCATTAAAAACATCTACTAAATTTGTTCCTCTATTTGGACATATGACATGCTGCACACAAACAAGAATCACCGAAAGTAATATGAACATAAGATGTATAAGCAATTTTGCTGAGAAAAATAAAAATATCCCAATCTTCGATGCCGCAAAGAATTATCAGATTTTTTGTGGTTAGAGTAACAACAAAAGAATCTAAACCTTGCATGGGATACAAATTATTATGAAACTTCCCTTCAGCCAAAACTTTCCTTGTTCTCACATACTAAGTCTCATATTCTCTATCAAAAATTCCACATAAACCTTATTATCCTTAGTAAATTTCTATGGACAACAAATTCTTCTTAACACAAGAAATAAAGAAAACATCATCAAGATGAATCTAAATGTTATTCGTATCTGAAATCATACTGCCAGCCTTCTCAATAGAAAGCATAATACCATCACCAACCATCACTTTTTCAAAGCCAATATAATCTTTGAAAGTAAATGCAAACTGAACATCCTTAGTCACATGACTAGTTGCCCCTAAATCTGGAAACCATATTAACAAAACATGTGAATCCAAAGTATTCACAACAAAATGCCCAAATAGCAGCAAAAGCTTGCTAAAGGGTATTAGAAGCACCGCCAGTACTAGATGAATCTTGTACAATTCCAGAATTATAATTTTTATTTGGAATGCACCTAAAGTGACATTTGTTTGTAGTATGACCATCTTTCTTACATAATTGACAACACACCTGAAAAAAATCAGTCATCTGAGATTTATTCTTATTATTGTCATGCTTATGTTAAAAAGTAAAAGGATGTGATGAATTCTTGGTATAGAATACAGAGTTCTAATTCTCAAGAACAAACACAAATTCAATATCCTTTGCCTTTAACAATTGCTCATGGTGCAGTAGTCCAGATTTTACATCACTAATAGTAAAGTCAGTATCTCTATTTTGTAATGGAACTACAAACAACCTATATTCTCTGCCTAAACCCATAAGAACATACATAACCATACCAGTCTTATCTACTTTCTCACCAGTTGTAACAAGAAAATCAGTAATAGTTTTTAATTTTATCAAAATATGTAGAAAGGGTTTTGTTACCACTTTTCAAAGAATGTAATTGACTATGAAGGAGAGACTTCTTTGATGAAAATTTATGCACAAACTTCTTCTCCTGATACAACCAGACTTGCCTATCATTAGTGAAACGAATTACACCTCTCAAGATCTTATCATCAAAAGTAGTGTTAGAGCACTGCTCGGTCGAACTCGCAAGCGTTGCTATCTCAAGCTTGTTTTCAAGTTTAGTTGCCAAAACTATAAGTCTTGATTTCTAGTCTACTTATAGCTAAGTCTCGGAGTAGGATATAAAGTGTAGTTGAGCATTAGACTTCACGACGTTCATCGAATGAAGACGAAGAACTACTAAGGGGGGCTTGTGGAACTTCATCAACAAAAGGTATGTGGATACTTGAACTCATCTATCACTCAAAATTTTATCTACTCTATCTCCTATTTGAGACAAAAGTCGTATAGCTATACAGACTTCAATTATACACATTTGATATTTCGAGCCGAGTTTATCTGGCTGATCTATTTCTTGAAATATGTGTTGGTAAGATTTCGCTTTCGCTTTGGCCAAGTTCATATTATATTCTTGACGAAAGTCAAAAGATGATCATGTGAAAATCGCATGGTAACATCTTACATGATTTGTGTGAGACAGTCATTTGATGTAGACTCGGAATGTTTCGTATTGATCATTCAATCACTTGAAAATTTATTTGAAGCTAATAGTTTGTGTGAGACATATATTGTCGTCTTCCGAGAATGTTTCAATGATTGAAATGGAGTTTAGAACACTTAACCATGATTGGATAAAGCATAGTATGCGTACTTGCATATATGTAATCCAAGTCCGGGAACCATAGTATGCATACCCGTATGCGTACTGGTTGGTTTAGTGAAAGTCCGGGAACCTTGTACGCATACCGGTACACGTACTGGTGTGGGGTTCGGGTCCGGGAATTTCTGCTGAGTTTGGAAGGTATGCGTACCCGTTCGCATACTGGCGAACCCAAATTAAGTCTGGCTAATTAGGTATGCGTACCCGTTTGCATACTTGAGTAGGTTATGTTCTAAAATCGGTTTGTTCATGAACTAATACATATATATAATAAGGAATGCAATCTTTTGCAAACCGTGGCTATAATGTTCATGAATAGATTCATGTGAATCAAAATCGATTTTGCTTCAATTGTGTCTTGTATACTTCTATGAGAATATAAACAGTTGAACAACTCTAGAACTAGTTTTATTTGAGTCATTTGAACTAGTTATGGTTAAGATGAATATGGTTGATATGAAAGTGCTCATATGGATAACCTCGGTTAACTATTGTTGAGCCAACAAGGTGCACACGTTTAGGTACGGTTATTCATATCTAAATGAAGTCACTTTCCATTTATGTGTAACAAGCTAAGTTCGATCTAACGGTTGAAAGATATTAGCTTGAGTCTAATCATGTTTTCATCTAACGATGAATATTGAATGCTTTGTTCCCAAGGCAACATTGATTGCAAACCCTGATTTGAAGACTATATAAAGGAGAAGTGTAGCAACTGGGAAACCTAATCCCCACACCTCCTGTGTGATACTAGTTGCGACTAGATTCGATTCTCCTTTAACCTTAGGTTTTTCACGAAACCCCGTAGGTTAACAACTTGAAGACTTCTTTGGGATTGTGAAGCCAGACCCAACTATTTTCTCTGTAGTTGCGTGTTCTGATCTTGCTGTTTTCTATCGTGATTGAGTACTATCTTCTCTAAGATTTGCTCGAGATTTAATCTCCGATAGGCAAGATAAAAAGTAGTCACAAACATCTTCGTCTCATCGTTTGTGATTCCACATTATCTTGTTTCGCTACCATACGATTAAGATTATTGTGAGGTGACTGATATTTCTAGGTTGTTCTTCGGGAATATAAGTCTGGTATATCAATAAGTTCATGTTTACCTTGATTTATCAAAATACGGAACAAAACTCATAGGTTTATCTGTGTGAGACAAATTTATCTATTCAATAGACTTTTTTGTGTGAGACAGATTGGTTTATCAAGTCTTCGACTTTGGGTCGTAGCAACTCTTAGTTGTGGGTGAGATCATCTAAGGGAATCAAGTGCGTAGATTCATGCTGGGATTCAGAGACGTAAGGAGCGCAACTATACCTTGATCAATGTGAGATTGGTTAGGGATCAACTACATTCCAGTCCGAAGTTAACTTGGAGTAGGCTAGTGTCTGTAGCGGCTTATTACAGTGTGGTGTTCAAATCTGGACTAGGTCTCGGGGATTTTCTATATTTTCGGTTTCCTCGTTAACAAAACTTCTGGTGTCTGTGTTATTTCTTTTCCGCATTATATTTGTTTATATAATTGAAATATCACAGGTTGTGCATAAGTTCAATTAATTGTGAATCCAACCTTTGGTTATTTATTAAATTGATGGATACTTGGATATTGGTTTTTGATACCGTCCAAGTTATTTCTTACATTCAATCGGGCTCGTAAATTTTTATTTGTTTGATTGCAGATTGAATTGAGAAATAGAGATATAACTCTTTGATATACTTTTCTTAAGATTGAGTCTGACTGTATATTTGATTCTCTTGAAAGTATATTAGAGTTAGTCCATACATATTACTAAGCGAAATATTGGGTGTGGTTGTTAGACCCCCGCTTTTTCAAGTAACATTCACACCTGAAATAACAAATATGTTCATTTTTCGCCAATGAAAGAATAAAGGATTTGGAATTAGGGCACCATCAAAAAACATTCTTTCATATGTGAAAAGGCGAGGGTACCCAAATATACCTCAAGCTAAAACTTTTCCTTCCTATAAGTCCTTTCTCCGAAAGTGATTGTCTATGGACTGAGTCGAGACAATACAACAAATCAGTTCACACTTCGTGTGATCGTCTATGGATACGAGATCGAGACAATACAACAACGAAGTATGTTTACTTGATACAATGGTTCAGACTTAACCAAACACAATAGGATTGCTTATCAAGTAAATAGAAATTAACGTTTGTGTAATTTACTTTAATTATAATAAAACAATTATAATGCGGAAATATAAAGTAAATGACACAGCAAGATTTTGTTAACGAGGAAAACCGATGTTTATGGGTGAAAACTATTTCTGCTGGTTTTGGTAATTTTGGGGTGTATGTGGATGAGAAATGAATCTAAACCCTAAAAAAATGCACTGCACGGGAGTGCTTTCTGATTCGAGAGATCAATCTGTACAATTCTGGCCTAAACCAAGAAATGGCCGTTCCAGACTTGCTTCGGTCACAAAGTGAAGGAGATGGGGTTGATCTTAGGGAGGGAAGCGAAGAAGGTGTTGAGATTGTGAAGGTGTTGGATGTTTATGAATTGTATCAGAATATCGAGCTGGATTGCAAGATGTAAGCAATCAACTCTGTGTGTTTGAATACGAATTGTATCAACACTTGGTTTCTGTCTTGTCTGTCCTGGAAATAGGGAGGAGAACCTATTTATACAAGTCATTGAGCCTAACCCACGTCTCTCGTGGGAAGTGGAGGAAGTGGAGTGATGGATTAGTGGAGTCGTGTTAGTGATTGTCACACGATCAGGTATGAGCCCACTCCTCCCATTATCACTAACCATCCATGTCTTTTCCTGACACGTTCTTGTGATGGCGCGTTGCACGCTGTAAACCGCCATACCAATACCCCAATATGTATCCCCCAATTTGTGACATGCTTGATGTCTCGATTGTGTTGATCGTGGGACCCACATAAGGTAGCATACGACGCTAGGTTAAATAACTAAGTTATTTAGGAAGTCGATATTCATGAAATATCGTGTGTATTATATACATGTAACGCATCAAATATAATCAATGTGTATGAAGCATCGTTGTTTTAAGGCTTAATGGAGTAAGTCGCGGATTAAGCGTCTTAGAACAGATGCATGCTTAGCTATCTTCGAATGATAGTTTTGAGGTTGCACAGGCAAGCCCTCCCTTGGCCGACCACATGATGTGGTAGGGTGACGGATGGTAATCACCACAACACCTTATTGGCCATTTAACTCCTAGCCTGGGCTGCCTAACCAAGCTGGTAGAGTTGGACGGATGAGATGATATATGACGTTCATCTGCGACCATTGATGAAGTTTTAGGGTTTTGAAGAGGTGCAAGCATCACTCTTCATCTTGGTCGAAACCAAGCATGGGAGGTGTTCTTGGAAGGACCGACCGGGCAGGCGTGTAGACGGCTTGCCGGTGTGCATGTCCATACCTCACTGCCCCATGAAGATGCGATCTAGGCCACTCAAGTTTACCGGTAAAGAGGAGTGGCTGAGATCGATTTGCGACAGGAATCCTGTGCCGCAAAGGATTTCCAAAGGGGCGCGGCATGCCATCTCCAGGGAGCACAAACCGAGGCGTCTGGTCCTGCCTTGCTCTGGTCGGTCGGACATAGAGGTAGACGGGCCCACGGTGATCATGTAGATACTCTCTGGACCTCCTTAGTCTATTCCTGCACCCTTCATCCATGCTGGCGAAGATGGACGCTCGTGATCGATTTACGACACATGTAATATGCCGCAAACCCTAATTAGGGTTTTATGTTGGTCGCGCGCATGCTACTTTGGCCGGACGAATTTGCATGCTATGCTCTTCGTTTGGATTGGCCGACCACGTGGGACCCATATTGGGCCGGTGGTGAACATCATGATACCTGATTGATGGTCATAGGCCTGATCTAAGCCATCCAAACATGCTAGTGAAGTTGGATGGTCGTGATCAATCTGAGAGCCTTAGTGGAATTTCCTGTGATCCTTTAAGCCTCACGCCGGACCAACTTCAGGCAACCGCACGTCATTCCGTGGCTAAGTCAGGGGAGGATCGATTATGCAGGTAGGAAGGGGGTCGTTGATGTACACCACGGTACTTGTCTGACCGGACTTGGAACAATCTACGCTGTCCAACCGTGCCGACAAAGTTGGACGACCATGACTGTTTTTTAGTCTGGTTTGGCCGGCCCTTGTCGCGCGATCCTTTTTAGCTTCTCCACACCATCCTGGACATCCAACTCTTGGCTAGCGTTCGGTGGCCATTTGAAGGGCGTGGTATGTATTCGACCAGCCAGGGCATAACCGGGCCCGCTGGTGGTCATTGTGGTGATAGCCTGCTCCTACTGAGGATCGTCTAGGCTATCGAATCATGCGGCCAACCTGCGTGGCCATGATTATTTCTGAGACTGGCACGGGCAGTCCAGATTATACTCAATCGGGCTAGTATAACACACCGAGAGGAATGCTCAATCGGTCTAGTATAACACACCGAAAGACTTTACTCAATCGGGCTAGTATAACACACCAAGAGAGATAGCCTATACGTGCATTTCGTGCATGCCTCACTATTGACACTCGGAGATTCGTGTTACCCTGTTAGGAGAAACACTCAGTCCTCATGCCGCATCAACAGTGAGGGTTCCCGGGAACAGCACAGGAAATACAAGGCTAATAAAGCATTCATTGATAATGCTATAAATCCACAGAAAATCAGGATTGTTGCTACATGCTCCGTTCTGGGTGTATTTAATTCACAAGGATTGTTGCCACATGCTCCATTCTGGGTGAATTAATAAAGTGAAGAAGTATTCATCACTCAAATGGATTTATCCTTTATAGAATGTCAGCCTATTAAAATTCGGCTTTTACAATTTTAGCCTTAAACAAAAATCCACCATCAAAATTAAGTCCCATGCCTAGCACACAATGGTTACACTATTGCGGGGTAGGCATGAGATGGTGACAATTTACATGTCGAAATGACCAAGCTAAAGTAAATATATATTTACTGCGTGAGAGAAGACTGTCATATTCCCCAAGCGTCCCAGAGCTGGTTGAGCCGTTCCTCCTCAACAGTCTTTTCCGATCTTAATTAGGGTTTGGAAGAGAGTACGACTTGGTTAGTCGAGCTGCTTTGAATTTCTTTGACTCCCTCCGCATATCCCTGGACGGAACTCGGCCCGCTTCTTGGACTGGGTGTGCTTACTCTCATTATACGACAGCTTCTCCCAAACACGTCCGACAAGCATTGTATATCTGATAAGTATTGTTGATCACTATCCCAGATTAGTAGCCTTTATAGGTGGGAAGCAAAGACTCATTTTTCTCCTGGGATCCTGTTGGATCGTGAAATATAAATAAGACTCCAAGGACCTTCTTCCTATCAAGTAATCGCTTTCTTTGATATCTCAGGTACTGCTCCGTGTCTATCTGATCCTCTGATTGACCACGATGATTTTTTTATTTTTTTTTGACATGCAACTGTAACCTCTTTTTTGCAGGACATCATGGAAGCAGTTGGTGATGACCACTCTGTAACTTCTCCAAAAAAAAGTTTCGAAGTCAACAAGCCTGAGGCTAATGCGCACGAGGAGGTGATGGCTAAAATCGACCTCCCACTTCGCGAAGTTGGTCGTGCTATATAGGGGTTGTCCATTCTGCATCTGCGTATTTCCAGGGACGTATCTGTGCCCTTTCAGCTGCAATCGATATGGAGGAGAAATGGAGGCATGATGAAGCGTCGCGAATACTAGTGAGCGCGAGAGCTGAGAGGTTTGCAGCACGGTTAAATAGGCGGAGGGTTGAACACAAACGGCCTCCAGGTGATGCAAAGTGTGATTATCCAATCCACGACGGTGTGATAATCCTTGATTCCGACACAGATGAGCCCGAACCTCTGAAAGTGATTGGCACAATCTCCAATGTTACTGTGAGTTCTGAGGAAGGTACAGAGGCTGTCCCTGCTGAGGATGTTGAAGCGGAGAATGTTGCTGCAGAAATATCCGAAAAGAAGAGCGAAGCGTCTCCGAAGGAAGTGACTCACAATGATGGTGTTGAAGCGGGTTCTAATGGCGGTGAAGACACAATCAATCTTCTTGATGACTAGATCTCCATGTTCTTTTTTTTTCTTTTTCTTTTTCGAATATATTCCCGTAACTTGCAAACATTTTCCTTGCACTCAGTGGCGGCTGAGTTTAAGGTCTTTTTTTGCTTGCTTGATTGAATACGGGTTTCACACTGTTTCTTGATGTAAATCTTCCAACATGGCCATATCGGGTGCGATCATATGTTGTTCTTGCAATGAAAAAGAGAATTCCATAATGAAATACCACAGACCTGTCTATGCTCCTGACGCGAGATCTCCCTGGTCTTGCTGGGGTAAACGACCCAAAACGCCTTTCTTCTTATGCACATATCCTGTTTCCCGGACATCTTCCAAATAATGCAAAATGTTTGTTTAGGGTTTACTTCCAGGCCTTCTCTAGTGGATAATGATGATTTAGGCTGAATCAGAATTCTGAATCTTCTTTTAGGGGTAAAGAAATTCTTGAGCTCGGAACCTTTTAATGTATGCTGATGGGCTCTCTCCGGGAAGTTGCGTCACACTGGTAAGCTGCAGATACGGCAACAGATAGTCTTCTTCAGGTTCCGACGGCTTGTTGGAGATTCTTTCGGGTATCGAAACCGGTAAAGGATGCGTCCCCAGCACTGCTTTGTTGTCGTGTATCCACGGGCGTCCCAGGACCATGTCGTAATTCGAACATTCCTTGACTATGTAAAATTTGGCATGTGTTGGAGCATCACCGATTCTGACGTCAAGATCAATGCATCCATAGGCGTCAATGAATTCTCCTTTTGAGCTACTGATCACGGTCGGACTACGGGTAGCTTATTTCTTTGAAATTTTTGCGGTCCTCAGAGTTTGACAGTGATGATGTTGAATTCGGAGGCTGCATCGATCAATGTGCTATCGAACTTGACGTCTTTCAAATGAGTGACGGTCAAGAGTCCCCAATTTCCCTTGCTGAAGGTGTCTTCTGGAAAAGACTGAGGTTCCGAGACAGCTTCCTTTTCTGGATACAAACGCCTGCCTGATATGATATGATTGAGGACTGCGAATATATCCTGACGTTTTGCCTTGGAGAGATATAAGATTTCGCACAAATGCTCCATCATATATTGTACAGTCTTGCGAAAAAAGTCCACAGAAATCATGCAGCTCCTGATGGGAAGAGGATCTCTATGAACACCTTCGTTCCCCAGCTGGAGTTCTCCTGCCTCTATTTTTTCTCTGAAGATTTGTTTCAACTTGTTGCAGTCCTTGGTCGGGTGATTGACAAACCTATGATAGCGGCAGTACTTGGGGTCCGTCATGTCCTTCTCAGTCGGCGGGCGCCTGACATGGGGCAGCTTGATAGCCTCGTCCTGAATCCATGCCTCCAAGAGTTCCATTACCTCATTCATCGGAAATGGGAAGCCTGTATCTTCAGCGTCTTGCGCAGGATTTTTGCCCGTTCCTTTTCGAGACGAAGTTGTGTGCGTTGGAGCCGCACGCTTGGGTTGTTGTTCGATTGTCGGAGCTTTCCTTTTTCCGACTTCGCCCACCACGCTCACAGAAGGACCAGTGTTATATTGCTTGTTGATAAGACGCATGCTTCCTCGATTCTCACGTGGATCCTCGCTTCAAACAACTCTGGTTCTTTCCGACAACGCTGGGGCGGTTGTGGCTAAACGGAGCTTAAAGAATGTTTGGAAACCCAGGTTTTCTAACAAGGCACGGTATATGGGTACCATCCCGTTAATGCACAGCTCCACCAACTGACGTTCGGTAACATTCGGATCATGACAATCCAAAGCTTGAGTCCTGAATCTCTTAACGAAGTCGTTCGGATGTTCATTGTTCCGCTGAGAGACCCTCCCTAAATCTGAAAAGGTGATATGCTCAGACACAAAGAAATATTTCCTGTAGAAAGCGTTGACCATCTCTCCCCAATTGGATATGCTGTTAGGTGCAATGTTGTTGTACCAGGTGTACGCCCTTCCCGTAAGTGATTTCGAGAACTCTTTCAGGCGGAGAACATGATTGTATTCATGTTCCCCCAAGGATTCCAAAAATCAAGAGATGTGTTCACGAGCGTTACCAGTACCGTCGTAAAGGGTGAATTGAGGGGAGGTGTATCCCTTGGGAAGAGGAATCCGCTGCACGTCTTGGGGGTATGGAGGTTGATGCTGGTGCATGTCCATCAGATTTCCCTTGCCAATATTTTGGAGGAATCTCTCCAAGTCCTCACGTGTGATGAAGCTGGATGGATGGTCCCTTTCCCTATACGTTCCTGCCCCCTCTCTCTTGTATGCTCAGTAGTAACACGAGCTTCTTCGTCCATGTAGGCCTGCGCCGCCGGGGTACGCTCTTGGTCCCTTTCTCTCAGACGTTCAGGAGCAACACGAGCTTCTTCGTCCATGTAGGCCTGCGCTGTTGAGGTACCCGCTTCAGGCGTGTTGAATGCACCTCTTGTTTGCCCAGAGAGCTGTCTCGGCTCTTGTGGAAACCAATCAGTTAGTGTCTTAAGAAAAGTGAGTACCTCTTTCTGAGTTGTAGCCATGTCTGTCTGCGCCTTAGCGAGGATTTCTTGTCTCTCCATTAAATCTACCATGGTAATAGAGGGTTGTCCCCCTCTGGCTCCTCCGTCCCCTCGTCCTGAGGGAGGAGTGATAGTCCCCCTGGTGACAGATGGAGGCGTCATACTCGAGGAAATGCCGGGATTTGCAGCTGCTCTGGATCTGGTGATAGGAGGCGTCACACCTAATGGAATATATCCTCCTGCTCCGCTGGTGCTGGTGGTAGAGGATGCAATTCCACGAGATACATTGATTGTACTGGATTGCTGCACGGTAACACCACCAATCGGGATATCGATGCCAAGAGTGTTAGCGGCGCTAGCTCCGTCGGGATTGGTTGCTGATCCAGACCTAAGATCCACCATTGTTGAAATCAGAAATATTGAATTGGTATTGAAGAAATTGACTTCACAACCGAGAGATTAATCTCCCACCGTGGTCGCCAATTGTTTATGGGTGAAAACTATTTCTGCTGGTTTTGGTAATTTTGGGGGTGTGTGTGGATGAGAAATGAATCTAAACCCTAAAAAAATGCACTGCACGGGAGTGCTTTCTGATTCTAGAGATCAATTTGTACAATTCTGGCCTAAACCAAGAAATGGTCGTTCCTGACTTGCTTCGGTCACAAAGTGAAGGAGATGGGGTTGATCTTAGGGAGGGAAGCGAAGAAGGTGTTGAGATTGTGAAGGTGTTGGATGTTTATGAATTGTATCAGAATATCGAACTGGATTGCAAGATGTAAGCAATCAACTCTGTGTGTTTGAATACGAATTGTATCAACACTTGGTTTCTGTCTTGTCTTTCCTGGAAATAGGGAGGAGAACCTATTTATACAAGTCATTGAGCCTAACCCAGGTCTCTCGTGGGAAGTGGAGGAAGTGGAGTGATGGAGTAGTGGAGTCGTGTTAGTGATTGTCACACGATCAGGTATGAGCCCACTCCTCCCATCATCACTAACCGTCCATGTCTTCCTGACACGTTCTTGTGATGGCGTTGCACGCTGTAAACCGCCATACCAATATCCCAGTATGTATCCCCCAATTTGTGACATGATTGATGTCTCGATTGTGTGGATCGTTGGACCCACATAAGGTAGCATACGGTTCTAGGTTAAATAACTAAGTTATTTAGGAAGTCGATCGATATTCATGAAATATCGTGTGTATTCTATACATGTAACGCATCGAATATAATCAATGTGTATGAAGCATCGTTGTTTTAAAGCTTAATGGAGTAAGTCGCGGATTAAGCGTCTTAGAACAGATGCATGCTTAGCTATCTTTGAATGATAGTTTGGAGGTTGCACAGGCAAGCCCTCCCTTGGCCGATCACATGATGTGGTAGGGTGACGGATGGTAATCACCACAACACCTTATTGGCCATTTAACTCCTAGCATGGGCTGCCTAACCAAGCTGGTAGAGTTGGACGGATGAGATGATATATGACGTTCATCTGCGACCGTTGATGAAGTTTTAGGGTTTTGAAGAGGTGCAAGCATCACTCTTCATCTTGGTCGAAACCAAGCATGGGAGGTGTTCTTGGAAGGACCGACCGGGCAGGCGTGTAGACGGCTTGCCGGTGTGCATGTCCATACCTCACTGCCCCATGAAGATGCGATCTAGGCCACTCAAGTTTACCGGTAAAGAGGAGTGGCTGAGATCGATTTGCGACAAGAATCCTGTGCCACAAAGGATTTCCAAAGGGGCGCGGCATGCCATCTCCAGGGCGCACAAACCGAGGCGTCTGGTTCTGCCTTTCTCTGGTCGGTCGGACATAGAGGTAGACGGGCCCACGATGATCATGTAGATACTCTCTGGACCTCCTTAGTCTATTCCTGCACCCTTCATCCATGCTGGCGAAGATGGACGCTCGTGATCGATTTACGACACATGTAATATGCCGCAAACCCTAATTAGGGTTTTATGTTGGTCGCGCGCATACTATTTTGGTCGGACGAATTTGCATGCTATGCTCTTCATTTGGATTGGACAACCACGTGGGACCCACATTGGGCCGATGGTGAACATGGTGATACCTGACTGATAGTCATAGGCCTGATCTAAGCCATCCAAACATGCTGGTGAAGTTGGATGGTCGTGATCAATCTTAGACCCTTAGTGGAATTTTCTGCGACCCTTTAAGCCCCACGCCGTCCCAACTTCAGGAAACCGCACGTCATTCTGTGGCTAAGTCAGGGGAGGATCGATTATGCAGGCAGGAAGGGGTCCCCCCGTTGCTGTACACCACAGTACTTGTCTGACCGGACTTGGAACAATTTACGTCGTCCAACTGTGACGGCGATGTTGGACGGCCATGACTGTTTTTAAGTTTTGTTTGGCCGGCCCTTGTCGCGCGATCCTATTTTGCTGCTCCACACCAGCCTGGACATCCAACTATGGGCTGGCATTCGGTGGCCATTTGAAGGGCGTGGTATGTATTCGACCAGCCAGGGCATAACCGGGCCCGCTGGTGGTCATTGTGGTGATAACCTGCTCCTACTGAGGATCGTCTAGGCTATCGAATCATGCGGCCAACTTGCGTGGACATGATTATTTCTGAGACTGGCACGGGTAGTCCAGATTATACTCAATCGGGCTAGTATAATACACCGAGAGGAATGCTCAATTGGGATAGTAACACACCGAGAGACTTTACTCAATCGGGCAAGTATAACACACCGAGAGAGATAGCCTGTACGGGCATTTCGTGCATGCCTCACTATTGACACTCGGAGATTCGTGTTACCCTGTTAGGAGAAACACTCAGTCCTCATGCCGCATCAACAGTGAGGGTTCCCGGGAACAACACAGGAAATACAAGGCTAATAAAGCATTAATTAACAATGTTATAAATCCACAGAAAATCGGGATTGTTGCTACATGCTCCGTTCTTGGTGTATTTAATTCACAGGGATTATTGCCTTATGCTCCACTCTGGGTGAATAAATAAAGTGAAGAAGTATTCATCACTCAAATGGATTCATCCTTTACAGAATGTCAGCCTATTAAAACTCGGCTTTTACAATTTTAGCCTTAAACAAAAATCCACCATCAACAACCGCAAATGCAGAAAAACCCTAGACCTTGTCCAGAATTGAATACTCTCAAGATTAATCCGCTATACAAAATAAACCAACTTCGTATAGTTGAGACCAAGCAACTAAACCTATAGTTCACCTAGTTCCGTCTGTATTCCCACGCCTCCGACCTGTATACAAGTCACGTACTTGGACCAATTCCTTTGGTTCGTATTCCAAACAGTAAAGGAACAACAAATCTGTTTGGTATCAACTCTCTTCAACCAAGTGATATGAGTTGGACAAAGGCTCTTCTGTTTATCTTAACATAAACTCCTTTGCCAGGTTCCAAGATCTATCTTATGTTCAATTACCAAAAGGTAATCGTTAAGATTTTGCAATCAATACCTTTAATCCCAAGGAAACGTATTGATGCCGATCTACACAACTATTCTATCAAAATACCACAAGGACAAATCAATTATAGTTGGATCCTATTTTACCGAAACAAGTATTGTGCACATCAAAGATTTATATAACCAAGTCAGAAATCTTCTATCTCTTCTTTGTCTTCAAATCTTCTTAGATCTTCAATAAACACCTGCACACAACTACTTGAATCTCTTGTGATCAATCACACACCAAACGGAGTTTGTTAACAATGGATTATCACAAGATCGTCTTTAGCACTAACAACATTCTAAAGATCCCTGTCGAAACCTTGAACTAGTTTGAGTGAATCTTATATCAGAAGAGAAGATTCTCAAGCATAAACAAACTAGGTGCAATCAAAGTTCAACCACCGTTAGTAAATAAAATCAATATGAAAACAAAAGATAAAGCCAATTATCTAGTTTCCCACCAACGGTACGCGCTAGAGCTTCTCAATCCCAAAGAAGACTTTAAACTGAGCAGCCGTAAGAGATTTCGCCTAATTAGGTTACTCTCCTCTCCGAATAGGCGGCTTCACCAGTAACAGTACAACAGAGGAAGTTTACTGTCACGAAGGATTAGTTTGCTCGAAATGCAAACTTCAAGTATTTATAGACAAGGAAGTTTGGACACCAAGGAATTTCCAAAACCGAAAATATTCTCAAGATATTCTATAATAATTTCCATATTCGGTTTCATAATTCCTGAGAATGCTCTGTCCAAAATAATGATCGAAAATCTCCTTGGAAAATCTTTAACTAGCAAATGCCCATTACTAATTCTTATTTTACATATATAATTAAAAAGATTAATTAAAATATTCTTAACTTATTTAATTTCGATCCTGGGATTTACTTCCTTCTTATCCGTTAAGGAATATCTTTGAACAATAAAAAATATACGCATTACTGCATGTGTTCAAAGTGTGTCGACATCCTTTCTTTGTAAGTCCTCTTTCATACTTACTCACTTGAAACCGATTTACCACACTTCCAAATAAGTTTAGAATTGGTTCATCTGACTTTCAAGAGCTATGCGATTGATCAAGAACTTCTCAATCACAAATCATGAGTTTAACGGTTCTACCAAAATAAGTTTCGGCTCTACCTCCATGTGAGTATTGTGCATAGTCACACTAGCTTCCCAAAATTCGGTTGACTAGGTACTAGGATCGGCTCCCTACATATATATGGTATCTAACTCATATGTGTTGCACATGTCCATAGGATCGGTTCCCCTTTGCCTAAAGACGTGTTGCACATGTCCATAGGATCGGTTCCCCTTTCTGCTATAAACCTTGCTGCACCCCACACAAGGATCGATTCCCCTTTGTGACGTGTTTCACCTCTTACTAGGATCGTTTCCCCTTTACCTAGTGTTAGGCCTTACAAACTACACAAACTCGATCATACCAACAGGTGATTACTTAAGATCGGTTTCACTAATAAAAGTCATACCAATACAAAAGTCAGGCCTCATGTGAATAGTTTTACCAAGAACACAAACAAGTCATGAGCGGTTATACTAATCACACATATTGGTTGTTCATAAGATATGCAATAAAGAACAACCCCAATAACGCCTGGCGATTTCCTTTTCGGTTCACAAACAAAGTTCATGAACTTACTTCCTTAAAACACATGTAACAACATTGTTTCCTAGGATGAAATCCTCACCTCATACACATACATAATCATAATAACATTCATACGATTATGTTAATGTCTTATCTACAAAGTTTAATGCTTAAGCAATAAACCTCGTATTGAATTCCTTAATATTATGTCTATCTAGAGTGTTCATGCTTCACAGTTTTGTTTTCAATATGCACGACTTGAAAGATACGTTAGGGAATGAAACAGTTCAAATCAAATATCACTAACCTCAAGTGGAAGGATGATGTTGTGGTTGTAGCTCCGTACTTCTTCACTTCTTCAAGTCTTCGCAATACTTGTAATGTCTCATATCCTAATACTTTCAAGCTAACCTATACGAAGTTGACTCTAGTACATTTAATCAAGCGACTCTTAAATGAGTTTTGGTTCACTAAAATATGACAACCAAACTTGACATACCAACGCTTGGTGGGTTCAACCAAGCTATGCTCTAACAAGATGGAGCTTCAGTAATACCATCAATAGATCGTAAAGATCTATTGTGATTAATATCGATTCAAACTGATTTTTCCAAATCAAGTAATTTGAGACGTCCTCTTTGAGTTTAGCCGACACAAAATTGGTGATATTCAGAAAAATTCTAGAATACAAAAAAAAGTTTGGACAAGTTAGGCAAGATAAAGAAAGGTCCGGATTTATCTAGGCAAAAGATAAATCAATGGTTGTGGTTTATTCAACTTTAAAACATTATAAGTGCTTTATTAATCAGTGGCATTAAATTTTCATTATGAATATCCTCTTAATTAATCTAAGAAAAATATATTTCCATTAGTAAATAATTTTAATAAAAACTATATCAATACAAATTAGTGGTTGTGGTGGAAGAAGTAGCGCCGAATAGAATAGGTGGCGGGTGTTAATGAGTTGTGGAGGTGATTATATTAATAGTGGTGGAAGATAATGGCGATGGGTGGTTGATAGTTGCTTAATAATGCATATATGTAGATGATTTTGTTGTCTTTTATCACATCTCAAGTGCTTTAATGTTCCGTTTCAAGTCAAATTATACTTTTTGTGCCTTGAGGTACAATAATCTTGTTTGTTGTAAATATTAATATTTTTGTGTATTTTGCGTTGGTAGGAGTGATAAATATGGGAAGATCCATAAAGTGAGAATGTGAAGAAGACTATAGTTACAGAGATATCATGGAAATTGGAAATGCAAAAGATGGCTAAGAAGTGGAAGGAAAAGGAGGTGTGGATTGTGTTGAATGATTAATGAGCCTAAATACAAGATAATTTTGTACTCATGCAAAAGATGCGCATCACGGTTTAAAATATGCAAGCCCAATATCTAATACCTAATACAGGTGTCCTTAAGCTGGTAAGCATCCAAACATACCCTTACACATCCTCATTTCCAAGGTCATAACCACTTTCTTTTCTTTCTCTTGCAGAACCGACAATCATGTTTTCCCATTTCTCTCATGTGAAACCCATACCTCTTTCCACTGTCTATCAAACCATCACCGACCAATAATCTTTCTTCTTCCCCATTTCATACTCAAGTACGTACACAGTCTAGCTTCATATATTTGTTCGCATTGTCTGTGTACTTCTTGGCTACTTATTTGGAGCTAAAACTAGCTTTATTGTTTATGAAAAGTGAGTGGGAGATTGAGTGTCAAAATCAATGTCAGAAGATGTTGAGATATCAAGGGTCTAACTGCAGCAAGCAATAAAAGAAAAGGGTTGTCATAATTTCTTGTAAGTGGTAGTTTTATATTCAAATCCCTCATCTTCTGATTGTACTTTATTGAAAATGGAGTTTGATGATCGGGAGAACTTCTATATAAATAGAGAAAGAGTGGTAGATAAAAAATCATGCCTGGAATATTCGTTGCAAGTTTTAATAGTAATATCTAGGTTTAATTTCAGTTATTTTGATGTTTTAGTTTTCTTCTTTGGGTTGAAATGAAACCCCTAAATAATTGAAATCCTTTGGTTTGATTTTACTTTGTTCTTCACTTTTATTGAAAGCATGATTTAATATCTGAAAAACATCAAAGTACTTTCACCCTGGATGTCATGATCCATGTTAGTTAGAACAATTCTTTGTATGTTTTCAAGCACTATGTAAACTGATATAGCTCAATTTGTGATTATCTATGCCTAAACAGATAGGTAATGCTAGGAATTGACATATCTGTTGAGGTTAAATTATCCATTTGAACTAGTGATTTGTCACATCTTCAAGGTAGTTTGAGGCTAGAACTTCTATAATTCCTTGATTGAAAGGAGAATTAGTTTACCAAATCTAGGATTTCTTTGCATTTAGGAGGTGCATTCGAAACCATTGTCATCTTTATACTTGTTTTAATTTTGTTTCTCCAGCAATATCATTCATCTTCTAGTCGTATCGACAGCCCGTTTCATTTAAATTAGTATTTGTAAAACCTTAGAGGTTTAGTTTCACTAATCCAACTCCCCGTAGGATTGATCCGTATTTTCCATTATTTGTGTTATAGATGTCGTGCGCTTGCGGTACTTTATAGCAGGTTTCTAAGCCTACCAGTGGTTTTACGGCAGTGGTTGTTGGTGAGTAGCCGTTGACAATATTAGTTCTTTATATTTACAACACGGGTACATTGTATTGTGAGAGATGTAGTCGGTTGTTTTTAGCACGATTGATAAAAACAAATAACATAATTTGAGGATAAATGACCATAACTGCCAGATCACTTAAACGGTACCCCTATCACCTTTAGTACCCTTTTTTTTTCTTTTTTTTTTTTGAAGCATGACCTTTAGTACCCAATTGTGTAAATCGTGATCTAACCGTAATACAAGAGAATATAACATTAAAAAATATAAGGGAATAAATTAATTAACGACCTAAGTTCGGTCAACTAAAACTTTAATGTTTGTGATTCAAAATTAGAAATACGGCCAACGGGAGGTGGGTGGTGGTTGTGGTGGACAAATAAATGGTATCATATGGTTTTGTGGTGATGGCAACAGTTGTTGAGTAATAATAGACTATGTTAATTTTGTGTCTCCACAAAATGGGCAACATTAAATTAGAAGTTGTGGTTGATCGTCTTAATGATAAAATAAACTCAGTTACAATACACGAAATATAAAAAATAAAATAAAATAATGTCACATTATATAATTACTAAAAACAAACTTCACAAGTTAAAATCAATACACAAAAAATTACTTATTATCGAGATGTATTGTTACGTAAGGGTTGTACCCTAGATAGATATATTTTTCTGCCTATTTCTTTATAATGCATTATAAAACGAAGCTTCGCTAAGTTTGGAAAGATAAAGACATGTCCTTATTTTTCCTCACAATTGATAGATTCACGACAGCGGTCAATCCCATGAATACACGCTTTAATTGAGAAAAATTCATTACATATTCTCTTCTTCCCGTCTCAAAAATCAAAATCAGAATGGATAAATTTGATCAACTAAAAATATCAAACCTACCTTCCCATAAAACTGAACAATTGATTCTCTCGATCGCATCCGGTAGGATGAGTGGATTTGAGAAGTCTAATTCCTCACTTTAGAGCAAACAAAAATCAGAAATAAAATTGGGAAGGGTAGATAGAAGGAGAGGAAAAAAAACTTAAATCCAAGAATATACTTTCGCTCAATATTCTTTCTATGTTCTCAATCTTCTTCCACCAAAACGTACATCTCTGACCAATCAAACTACTCCGAGGTAACAATATTCGAGAAAACCCTTTCTTTTTTACATTACTTCATGTATGAATTTTTGGGGTTTTATACATTTTCAAAAATAGACTAATTGATTATAATACTCTCATGGTTGAAATTTAAGGGTGTCTGTATTTTGTTATTAGTCATATTATGAAAATTTGGTTATCGAAGGTCGTCGAGGTTTCAATCTATTCACAACTTTTTGATCAAATGAAAAATTTGACCGCGATGTGCTCTAACAATCTCCCCCTTTGTCAATTTCAGTAACAAAACTATAAATACATATGGAATACAAAATAAATAAACTTTGTAGATCTCACTCCAAATGCTTGATTTCAACATTACTCGAAATCTTTGTCACTTCCAAGTACTCCAATGATTCTGAACGTGTTCAACTCAACATCATAGTTTTTGAAGATCCGTAGCCATAATAATGAGAAAACAGAAGCTCTCAATCATTGTTATACAGTGTCATAGTATTATTACACAACATGAAAGTTCAATTGTATCACATCTTTGACAACAATATTATGGTGATGTATGCGGATGATTTGCTGATCACATACAAAGCTTCGGATCAGAATAACCAACACCTTAAAACCCTGCTTCACTCCTATAACACTTCTGCAGGACAAGTAATCAATACCACCAAATCAGTAATCATCCATCACCCAAACCTAGACCCAATCAAGATAAATGAGCTTCAACAATTATTAAATATTCCGGCTACATCAAAACCTCCAACTTATCTGGGAGTCCTATTCAAACACAGAAGGACATCCAATCAAACCTTTGCTCCCCTCTTACAGAGACTAGCCCGAAAAGCTAAAGTATGGATGACAAAATTCCTAACTCCGTCCGGAAGACTCACTCTAATTAAAACCTCCCTAATTCCCACATCAAATCACATCATGCAAACACAAAACCTACCCAGCAATATCCACAAACAAATAGATCGTATAACCAGGGATTTTTTCTGGGGACACGACTCAACAACTAGAAAACTCCACCCTATAGGATGGGACAAGGTAACAAAACCACTATCTGAAGGAAGATTAGGAATAAGAAAGAGCAGTGATCATAATAAGGCACTTCTCATGAAGAGAATCTGAAATCTACATGAACAATCTAACTCTATCTACGGAAGTCTCTTCAGTGCAAAGTATCTTGATCAACAACCAATTCTACAAGGCATTCAATCTATACCCTCCTCCGCCGGTCCTCAATGGAGACAACTGGCTTCAATTGTCCCTACCATGCAACATCTAATTTTTCATCGTATTGGAAATGGATTATCAACCCCAATAGAATCCAATTGGATTCCACACTCAACAAATCTAGACCCGACACATTGCTACCCAATGCGAACGGTAGCAGATATCATCAACCCAATATCACATTCCTGGAATCATGAAAAATTAAGCACCCTCCCCAATCCTATAATCCAAAAAATCATAAACATCCACCTTCCCCAAAATAGCTCCCAAGATAAAATTATCTGGCCACACTCAAAATCTGGAAACTACACTACCTCATCAGGATACAAATGTCTAACCCAAGGTCAACCAACTCACACCACTCTCCCACCTACCAAATTTCTATGGACTTTACCATGTCCACAAAAAATTCGGCTTTTCTTGTGGAAAGCCATCAATGAAGGACTACCAACTTTCTCTCTCATACATCACATCCATTTGACCAACTCAGACATTTGCCCGAGATGTAACATAGATACAGAATCGACAAGTCACCTTCTAATTCATTGTACAACGACAAATAATTCATGGAACACCTTATTCAACCAATCTACAACTTCACCAATCTCCAACCCCCACCCAACTTTCACCTTAACACCTCAAACAACCATATCCCAAATCCTTCAACAACCAGCATCAACATTTGTAATCTCCTCGTTCTGTTTTTTATTTTGGACCTTATGGCTGGCTAGAAATGATCTAATATACCAACAAAAGCAAACAACTTCAGAAGAAATCCTAGCCTGGGCACAAAAACTACAACAACAATACTACGGGGCTATCCACTCTTCACCACCAATCATTCTAGGAGATACACCAATATTCAACCACCCAATAAGAGATAAAAGGACATTGACAATATCGGTGGGATGGTCCATTCCGAAAATCAACTGGATCAAGATTAACACGGATGGAGCAGCCAGAGGTCACCCAGGATTTGCGGGAGCGGGGTCCATTTGCAGAGACTCCGATGCACGAATTTTAATAACTCTAGCTCAACCACTGGGAATTACGACTGCATTAACTGCAGAAACTTGGGCTCTGCTATTGGCCTCAAGAACAACAACAGAGAGGCAATGGCCAAGAGTTCTCTTTGAAACAGACTCAGAGAACCTTTTGCGTTTCATTACCTCCTCTACCCCTCCACCTTGGCACATAGCAGGAATGATTGAAGATGAAAAAACGGGGGTATAACAACCACACCCAATATTTCGTTTGGCAATCTGAATATACAAACTCCAATAAACTTTCAAGAGAATCAACTAGACAGTTAGACTCAATCTATAAAAGTATATCAAAGAGTTTTATATCTCTATCTCTTGATTCAATCTGCAATCAGTAATCAGCAAATAGGGATTTGCGAGCCCGATTGAATATAAAAGGATTAACTTGAACGGTACCAAAGACCAATGTTCAAGTGTCAATCAATTAACTCAACAACCCAAAGGCCGGATACAAGAACTGATTGATCTTAACGCACAACCTGTGATATTTCTATTATATAAATAAAATATAATGCGGAAAGGAAATAACACAGACACCAGAATTTTGTTAACGAGGAAACCGCAAATGCAAAAAAAACCCGGGACCTAGTCCAGAATAAACACACACTGATTATAAGCGGTTACACCAATTTCCTACTACCTATTCGGACTAGATGTAATACTTTCTTCAGCACTTGTAGAACTCCTAGCAGAATACCGATTCTCTTTAGGAACTCTTCACACAAATCTTCTAGCAGAACCCAAAGTTCTCTTTAGAAGATACACCAACACGATTTGATATTTTGTTTGCATAAAACACCGATTTGATTTCCCTTTAGATGTAAATCAAGGTTTTGGAAATCTTGTGTTTATTTTGATAAAAATAATCACTAGGTAAAGGTAATATCAAAACAAACTTGTAGATTAGGGTTTTAATCTTACAATCAGTATACGTACACACAAGGAGTCCGTGAACCTGATTTTCGTAAGTAAACTTGGGTGATTCCAAAGATCAATTTCCAAGTTAAGAAAACCCTAATAATTCTACAACAAGAACAACTAGAATAAATCTAGAGATATCTTGTTTTAAAACTTCTTAAGGATTTTTACGAGATACCTTAATCGAAGTTTTCTTTCTAGCTTCCGATTTCGACTAACAAGTGTTGGTATACGATCGGAAACTGAAATCTATCAAAACCTAGGGTTTATGATCAACAACTCTTGAATGGTTTTATATCAGAAGAGAAAACCTTAGAATAGACAAGAGGTGAAAACCTAGATTACAAGTTGTATGATCAATCACGAAGATTAAATCCAACTTGGCTTTGTGATCCCCAATATAAAGACTTTTATATCACTCTTCTTCACGAAGAACAGAAGACATGAAAACAACTGGAAAGCTTACGCCAATTTCCAAAGGGGATGAAAAACGTGTAAACTCACGAACCCTTTATTTATAGTGAACAATAGCTTGGAATCTAAGCAAAGCTATTTTCCTTTTTCAAGACTCTCCTAATTATGGGAGTCTTTCCTAAGTTATAAACATTATGCATAAATAATTAAATAAATAATTAATTAGCAAATATTTATTTATGTGAATAAATCACATTTTAACTTAGGCAAGAATTAAAAGTTATCACAAACACTTTAATATGGTAATCAAATATGTTTGGATTAATAACCATCTTTCCTAGACAAGGAAACATCACCAAATTGACCAAAAATAGCTTTTAGTCACGTAATTGGGCCCAAGTCCATGAACTGTTACAAACAGCCCATGGATTGTTTCCTACCAACGAACTTTAATAAATCACTCATAACTTCATCGTTATAACTCGGAATTGAGTGATTTTTGGCTCGTTGGATTCGTAAGCTCATCCACTATAACATGAGATTCTTTATAAGGATAAAGGTTATTGTCTCCAAGGTCATGAATTAAATAACCTCAAGTATATATACAAACATGTACATTTACCGTCCTCGGAATTGTTCCATAGAGTGAGCATATATCTTGATAGATTAGAAAGGTAGAATTGAACAAGAATCCAAATGAAATCAATCACATACCTTTGTTGATGAAGTACTTGTTGATGTCTTCTTGTAGTCTTCAATCTTCATCCTTTAAGGATAACTTCGATTCAACTTCTTAGACCTAATCTAGTCCGAAACTATCTTTAGTATGCTAAATCAAGATTGCATTTTGGCAACTAAAATTGACAACTAACTTGACATACCAACGCTAGTGGGTTCAACCGAGCAGTGCTCTAACAGAAGATATAAAAAGTAGACTTCGAAAGATCCCGCAAGCTGCTATTCAACACAACTACATGGAAGGAAATCAAGCAGCCGACGGAATGGCCAATCATGCAGCAGATGGAAGCCAAACAGGAAATTCATCAACCAAAATATGGGACCAGGCAATCCCATCTTTTATTAGTCACATTTTATTTCAGGACTCCGTGGGTACCACATGTATACCCACGACAAATTGTAATCTAATTTCCTTTTAATAATATGCATGCTTCAAAAAAAAATATTATAAAGAAAGAATAACTCGAATAAATTATCAAAACCTCAGGTCATATACCTTCGAAATAACCCTAACCAAACAAGAGATTAGTTACAGGAGTTCATAACAATCAAATTCAAAGAGAAAACTTGAATTAAGCAAACCAAAGTAAGTAACAGGTGGACTGGTGGAAAGGTATTGTTGCAGCAAACAAATGGAAGTGGTGTTGTATGGACTGCAGGTGCGAACGATTGTTGCTGTTAGTGAATGTAATGGTGACTGCGAAGTAGGAACTGTTGCTAGCGTGGTGTTATAACTTGTGATGATCTGTGAACTGCCGACCCTGAAACGCTGGTGCTGGTGGTATATGGAACGCAGATGATATGGAAAGATGGTGGTAATACGCAGGTAAAAAGTGATCTGTGGATGTAGGTGATAGTGATGGAAACAAGGTGTTATGGAGGTGGTTGTGGAGGTGATATGCAGGTGATATATGAAAGCAAACTGATAGATGTATTCAGGTGATATGCAGATGGGAATAGTGACATATGAGATGGGTTGGAGATGAGCTCCTTTCTGTTGGTGGTGGTGAAGACTGTCGAGAGGGTATATGGGATTTTTTATCCTGTAGGTTTAGGTTTTCTTTTTATAGCTTTTATTATTGCTGCGAACTTGCATCCCACGCAAAGCCAATTTCATGATCCATCTCAACTTCTAAATATCACTTCAATTAACAGTCCTGCATCGCCTAAAATATTGCCACCAAACTCACTTTCGTAAACTGGTTGCTCGGCATGTACCCTTTCTTATCTCAAACTCTAAGGTTGGGTTTGGCAATGCTTTTATTTTTCAAAAAACACTTTCAAAAAATATATATAGTAATTATTTTTCATATTAGTGTTTGGTAAAATATTTTCAAAGTTTTTTAAAACCAAAAGCACTTCCAAAATTCCCTAACTTTTAAAAGCTAGGGGAGAGGAGCTTTTCAAAGCTCTAAAAGCATAAACTTTGATCTCACCTAATTTTAATGCATGGTTTTTCTTTTATATCCCTATTATATTATATAAAATGACCAAAATTGCCCTTAAATCTTTGATAATCAATTTGTTATTCTCCATAATATTCTTTAAAGATTGTTATTTTAAATCTATGCTACATTCTTCAAAGATTATTATTTTCACTTTCAATTTATATTTGATATACCATTTCAATTGAAAAATAAAATAAATAAGAACCAATATTAAAATAGGTAGTTCTCTCTTCCACAGATTAGACATTATTATTCAGAAAGGTGTTGGGGCCCAGCTTGTTGCTCGGTTACGTTCCACCAACGATTCCATCGATATGTATTGAACCTTTCCTTTTATACTTTTATTCATATTTCTAATAATATTAAATTAATATATGATTTTAGTATAATTTTTTATCCCAAATTATATCAATAACAAAAAATAGTTACTTAATATATATATATATCTAATATGTTTAAATCCCATAAAATAAAATAAAACTATATTAACAGGGGTGTATTGGATCAGGATTTATCTAGATAAAATTAAATACTAGTTTTACCTGAATCTAGTGGATTTATAATGTTTCTTAAAGAATCTTTAAGATTCTTATAGATATATGATTCTGGATTATAATGGATTGTCTTAGGAGTAATTAGATTTTTAAAAGTTGAAGTATATTACCAATTAGTAATATATTTGAAAAAACCAAGGTCATCATGATTCCCTTTAAAAAAAATCCAAAAATTGATATGGTGGGTGGAGGTGGTGGTGGGCGGTGGTGGTTGGTGTGTGTGGTGTGGTGGTGGCGGCGGTGGTCAGTTGTGGTACTGGTGAGCGTGGGCGGTGGGGGTTGGTGTGTGGCGGTGATGGTTGGTGGTAGCGGTGGTGGTGGTGGTGGTGGAAAAACATAACATTTTGTGATAAAAAAAAATTGTCCATAAGAATCCATGAAACTCATGTGGTTTGGGTTAAGATTGATATGAGATAATAACATACATGTTTTGCCTATAAATATCCATAAGAATCCATATATATCTTGTCCTTTAACTATCCTAAGAAATCTTAAACAAATTGAATACCTAGGATATTTGTGGAATCTAAAACAATCCTAATTGAATACTATGGATATTTAATGAATCCTTACATATCCTAATTGAATACCTAGGAGTTTTTAGGATTGTCAAATATCCATATAAATCCTAATCCAATACACCCCTGTAAAAGATTGTCTGTTTTTGTCATTTGTTACAACTACAATAAGCTAACCTATATTTCACCAAACACAATTTTTTGATCATTTTTTTAGTTAACTTTAGTTTTTAGTGGCTAGTTTACCAAACACTTAACTGCGTTTTTTACACAGCACGACATAAAAGCGCTTTTACAAAAACCGCATCATTACCAAACTAACCTAAATCAAGTCTTAGCCGCTGTCTAACAACCTTTGTTTCTTCTCAACTGAACTTGACCTCGCCCTTGGCGAACGACCCATCAGTCCCATGGCTCTAACGATGGCACTAAACCATATATCTCGGCAACATAACTCCCCTATATCGTATCACTCCTCCTCCTTGTTCTTCTGTATTTCAAGAACTTCAATTAACCCTCGGAACATAAACCTCTCAGACCCATGGATTAGCCGCGGTAGAACTTGGCATCGCCACTGGTTTAGAGATAAAACCTGGCAGCAGAACTGGCTCAGGCCCTTTTACAAGCACTTGTTGTGCATTTTGTTGTTGCTTCAGAGACCAACTCCCTCTTGGTTTCTATGACCATACTATCCCCTTCCCTGCAATTGAGACAAACCCAGAGTTCCGAACATCCACAAATTCTTAAGAGTACACATAAATCTCATCATTTATCAACATAAATCAAAGGAAACAGCCTCTCTTGCTGGTTGTTTCTCGGCAGAAATATACACAAAACTATTCTCCTTTGCTGGCAGTACGAATCTGAAAACAAACCCACTTCTCATTATTCTTTAGGGAGTCTTCTAATGCTTGTTAATCTTCTTCGTTCATCCACAATAAATCAATGGCAGTGAACTCGTCTTCTTCCCTGCATTTCCGGCACAAAAAAAAACCAAAACTATCACAACGAACTGCATTTCTGGCAGTAGTTCCATGTGATTGTCAGCTTCTAAACTCGTGTTAACTCTTGACAACGAACCATTGAGCTTATGGCTAGCCGGCAGGGAGGAG
The DNA here is from genome assembly GCF_003573695.1 of Papaver somniferum. Classification (NCBI taxonomy): domain Eukaryota; kingdom Viridiplantae; phylum Streptophyta; class Magnoliopsida; order Ranunculales; family Papaveraceae; genus Papaver; species Papaver somniferum. The sequence goes on along the minus strand of NC_039366.1, from coordinate 144,064,690 downwards.
CATACAGATACGTCCTCTTGGTTCAGGGACGGAAAAGAACTGATGAAAAAGAAGTGAAACTGTTGTTTGGTCACGACCTAGTTTTAGGTTATAACCCTGAACACGGTGGCCCTTATCTGCACCGTTGTCTTCCCTTAACAGTTCTGAATAATTGTTCATAGGCAGGCCCGAGTACTGGTTCCCTGCTGCTCCAGTAATTCCTATTTGCGACGAAAAAGTGACTCTCATCCTTCTACGCGTTAAATCCGTCAATTCCAATTTCACCAAGTAACCAATTAAGCTCCTATTTCTTTTCTTTTATGTCACATGACTCCAAAACACCTATAAAACTCAAAATGAACGTAAAAATACATAATTCATAAGAAAAATAATAAAGAAAGCATAAACAATAGATAATAAATCAAGGTGTTTTAAGACACCTATCAAGCACCGAGACTAAAGATTCCACCAATTTCGAATTTTTATGTGATTCAATCAACAAAAATCATGCGACTCATACATCGAAAGTGATTATAATATGTTGCAACAAGTAGATTCTCATAATAACTGCAGGTGTAAATAATCCACAGATCCAGGTGGAGCAATCCTAGGCAATATTGTACCAATAATAGCGAAAGTGGGAGGCACCGAATCATCCTCTCCAAGACCGGTGCGAGGAAAGAGACACCAAAAGAACCCGTGAAGCTAGTACGTGTAAAGGTTAAGCTCGGATGTGATGTAAGAGACGCATGTCGAGTACTAGGGTAATAAATGCTCTGACAAGGCCGTTGAGAAGATAAGAAGAATCTGGTCAAAGTAAGACTCGGGGCTAATGGCATCGGGTTAGATGAAGGACGATATTGGCTACATCTCACTAAACAACCAACATCGGATAGAAGAACGTCAGGAGAAGATTTCACTAAGCTCGGCCCAACATATCGGGAGGAACGTTGCTCATCGCCCGAGAAGAACATCAAGGAAGATATACCAAGACTCACACTGTAACTTGGATGTATCATCACGTGTGACTATAAATAGAGAGCTTTGTAAAGAGTTAAGGACCAAGTAATCCAGTGAGAGAGAAGAGAACACTAAGAGCTTTGTAGAGTGAATAGATAGCTTGGTACTGAGATACTTCATTTGTAACCTTGAGTCGAGTAATAAGATCATCCCTTTACCCCCGTGAACGTAGGTAATCATACCAAACCACGTATATCTTGTGTTTATGTACATCTCTTGCTTGTTTAATTCAATACATATATTTATGATTCTTTGGATGTAGAGGTAGGGTTTTCTACATCTACAATAACAACTCTAAATCGAAAGCATAGGACATCAAAAACCTAGGGCTAAGTATGCTCTATCAAAAGAAATCACAATTGCTTAACAAAAATCATTTAATCAATTTTCACACTAGTACAAAAATGGCCTTTAGCCACGCCAGATATAAATTTCCCTGTCACGCCTTTTTGGTTTTGGCGTGACTATAGGGTATACTTCTACCCTATAGACACGCCATGTTCTATGGGCGTGTTAATATAAGTGCTTTCAGCCACCAGGGATAATAGCTTGTCCAAATATCAACCGTTTAGTCACGTTAACTTTTAATTTTTGATTGGGCGTGTTTATAGACCATTCTATGGCCACGTTAACCAGTTGTGGTGTGTCCATAAAAATAGTTACGCCACTTGAGGCGTGTTTAAAATGTTAGTTTTATTAGACACGCCAGTATGCGTGTCCATAGTGTACGATTTGCAGACACACCGGTTAATTTGCGTGGCTATAAAGTTGGTTTTACTAGACGCGCTATTATGCGTGTCCATAGTGGGCGTTTTATAGCCACGCCGGTTGTATTGCGTGGCTAAAAAGTTCGGTTTATTAGACACGCTAGTATGCGTGTCCATAGTGTGCGTTTTATAGACACGCTGGTTTATATGCGTGGTTTATAGACACGCTGGTTTATATGCGTGGTTAAAAAGTTGGTTTTATTAGACACACTAGTATGTGTGTCCATAGTGTGCGTTTATAGACACGCCAGTTCTATTTATTACTGGGTATGGGTATACATGAAATGGGTTGTAACTGCGACAACACTGTCCCAGCTCTATTGAGGGCCTTTTTCTTCTCCAGCCCAACAATCATTAACTGACTTTCAAAAAATAAATAAAAAAGCTTCTGCCCAAATTCGAACGCATGGTCTCGACTCGAAGGAGGTAGGTAACAAGACGAATCAATCCACCAAACTGCCCATCTATAGTTGTTTAAGATTAGTTACAATAACCTGTTTCTGCTATTCTATATGGACAAAAGGATAGTTACAATCTATAGATGAATCATTTGATGCTCCGCAACTCACAAATAAGAAATTATTCCTCTTCCTCCTCATGCTCTACAACTCATTCATCCCTTTTACCCCAAACCTATATTTCCATTTCCTCCTCCTTTACTACTCTTTCACCCCTTTAATCCCAAACACTAGTACTAATGCTTGGACTTGGTTTTGTTGTTGTTTCTTGTTTTCTGCTGAATCCATTAAATATTTTGGTGCTTAAGTGTTTTAATGGATTCAACAAAAAACAATAAGACAACAACAAAAATAAGTCCAAGATGCTCTGCCAAGTTAACCTGCAGCTGAATGGCTATAAATAACTCATCTGATAAACTTGCCTTCTCTGAATGCATAAAACCAAACGATTGACCTAATAATGTACCTCTTAATTGGAGTAAAAGCTAATGAATTAAGCGACTAGATTTAGGCTTTGGAAATAGGGTTTAGCAAAGTAATGACGGCTTTGAAGAGGGTGCGCATGGCATTGAAAAGACGTTAATAGCCAAGCAACAGACGCTTGACCAAGCTCCATAAAAGACCATTTATGGCTAAGCTACTACCATTATTTAAACAAGGAAGGGGGATAAACGGATTATTATACCAAAAGAAGAAATTATAGAATAGAGATTAAGAAAGCAGATAATGGCAGAGAATGCTAGTAGTTCAACAAATGGAAATCACAACGAGCCACCACCCGATTCAGATGCAATGGTACGTGCAAAGTTGACAATTGGGACTTTATCAAGCTCTGAGATTGAAAGGTTGATTCCTTTTCTGAATCAGGAGAAGATAAGGAAGAAAGAGCAAGAGGAGCGAGAATAATTTGAAAGATTAAGGGATGAAAATGATGAGGAATTTCAGTTGTGGATGAGAAAGTTGGATGCCAAAGAGGCACGTCGACACAGGCAGAAGCTTCAACGACGAGGAGAGTAGAAGTGTTCATGGGGGAAAACTCGCAGTGCGACTGAAAGTGATAGTGAAGATGAAGAGAAGAACTGGGAAAGAGTAGAAGATGAGGAGAGCAGTGATGATTCGATGAAGAGAGATGAGAGAGAAAAATAAGCAGAGAGGAAGAAGAGGAAAAGGCAAGAGTTTGAAGATGTGATGTACAAGTGTTATCTCGCCGAAAAGAAGAACAACCCTCGTAAGTTTGCTCGAACCATGTCAGAACCTCGAACGTGGATTCTGACGGAGAGAAGATTCCTGGGTTAGACCTCGATGGGGAGCCTGTTTTTTCCGGCGGTTAGATTGGGTTTTGCAGTGAAGCAGAAGATGAGGAAGAAGAAATAGAATATGATGATCTCCAGGGTCCCTACACATCTTCAGACAATGATGATGGTACTGGTGCCTACTATGAAGATGATGAGTTAAACTACAGCAGCAACAATGATGGCGATTCTTGGTGATTACCTTATAGGTACTGTCAAATCCCTTAAAACTAGAGTAATGTGATATTTTGATTACTATTTCTCTTGTGCATCTTCGTGAAAACTTGTGGGGATATTGATGGTACTTTATGTTGCTGAAGAAGTGTATGGAGAATGGGGTTCAATTTCAGACATTTGGTGGTTATTTTTTGTTTGGTAGATGCATGGTGTTGATGAAGATCTTAGAAGATGTAAGGTGATTTTGGGTTTCAGTTCGCAGCAGGTGCATTGTTTGGATAGCAGCTGAGAGATTTGCAGTGGTTATGATGGGTAAACCTTTTATGTCAGGTAGATTAGTAATATTGCAGCTTTGAATTTTGGTTGTAAAAAGAAAGTTGTAATGACACTGGTAGCCTATCGGGTGTTTAGAATTGGTATTTTGTTTGCTTCTTTAGATGTAATTAAACTAGTTGTGTTCTTCTAGTTGTTTGAATTTTCAGTAGTATTAAATTGTGATAGATGTAGGTCCGAAGAAATTTGCCATTTTTTCTTGCTCTTTTGATTTCAGTAGTAATGGATTGAATACAATAGATGTACAAACAAGCAATGTTCTTGGTGAATGATTCTAAAATTCCAATGATTGTAAAGTAGAGATTGGTAGGAACGACTGAATTAGTGAATCAATAGGGTATATAAAATGCTGGTTAAGATGGTAGAAACTAGGGTATTACTCCCGTTTATAAAATGTTGTTGGAGTAAAATTAATTCAAAGAATATTTTAGGCCCAATTCTAAAAAAAAAAAAAAAATCTATGTGCAAGCCTAGTACTATTACTATTAATCCTAACATGACAGAATATTAATTCAACAATCAGTATAGCCAAATCCAAACTCATCCAACATTGCTAAAACCCATCTGCATACAAACCCCACCTTGATTTAAGAATCAATTTTTTTTCAACAATCTATACATTCATTCTCTAGTTAACAGGAAAATCCAAACTGCTAACTTAAGTTTGAACCAAATTCAGTACCATGATGATCATCATTACCAAAATAGTATAACCCAAAACCAAAAACAAAGGCTAAGAGTATATAATTTACACTAACCAATTCCTTAAACAAAAACCAAAAAATGTTCCAACCTAATCATTCATCTATTAGCAAACACAAACAACTACATTCTATCACCTGGATTCATTATCGCTTAGTCCCTTGGAGATGGTTGTTCAGATGTAGTCGTTTGAGAAGCAGGGACTGGTGCTGGTGCTGGCTCAGCCGGTTTCTCTGGTGGTATTGCACTCGCTGGATTTCGCTGACCATTACTTGCCTCCACAAATGCAGCTATTCTGGATGCTGCTCTGCCAACTGCAGGACATACATAATGAAGCAGGGTATAAGGCATTCCATGAGCGGGTATTGGCTGAGCAACACGATGAAGAAGCTCTCTTCTGGAGGCAACAGGCAAAGTGATAATATCAAATCCATATCTTCCCCCTCCAGCCACAACATATTTAAGACCAATAAGCACCACCCCCTCGTTAATCACATACGTACCTTCGGTAGGGTGTTCAGCAGTCACAACCCAGCCATCCGCATGCGCCATATCCTAATGGGTCCGATGCCGGAAGCCGCTGCACCAACAACACCCCCGTCAACGAACTCATCATTAACACCATCACCAGGATCAAAATATACATCAGACAAGATTTCTTCGCAGTTCTCAGTAGCCATTGGTTCTTCTTCAACTGCACCACTCCCTCCGCAACCACTGCTTTCTCCATATTCAGTTATACAATCTTGAAATGGAGGATCTTCAATCCCCCTAAGAGGCATTTGCTGAATCCAGGAAGTGGATGATGCAGTACCCAGATTCTCGGAGATATTATTAACCAATTGGATGCAAATATCATTCTTCACTGGTGTATCAGAGATATTTCTCTTTATTGCTCTTGGAGGAATATCCATTTGGTGTTGAATGCTTCTCTGATGAATTTTAATTGCAAGGGATTGATGACAGATTTTTCTCAAAAATTCAGGATGAATTTTTGTTTCCCTCTCTTAGTCTCAAATTTGAAATGGGATTTCTGGTTTGGACTCTAATGGAAGCAATTGGGATAATGATAATGAAGAAAAGAAACATCATTTTAATCCTTAATTGGTTCGATTCCCAATGCATTCTCACCTTTTCGGTGAGAAAAACTACCCCCTCATGCCGTTTCGATTCCCCATATATCAAATTATATCTCTTGTGACTTGTCTAATCGACTTTTCTATTTTGAAAGTCATCTGTGTTGCGAAAAGTGAAGGACATTCAGAGATCATTTACACACGTGTCATTCATACTAGTTAACATGAATAATTTAGTTTAGTGTTACATGAACATGGTATGTACAAACAAGCAATGTTCTTGGTGTATGATTCTAAAATTCCAATAATTGTTAAGTAGAGATAGGTAGGAATGACTGAATCAATGAATCAATAGGGTATACAAAATGTTGTTTAAGATGGTAGAAATTAGGTTATTGCTCCAGTTTATAAAATGTTGTTGGAGTAAGATTCATTCGAAGACTATTTTAGGCCCAAGTCCAAAAAAAAATCTATGTGCAAGCCTAGTACTATTACTATTAATCCTAGCATGACAGAATATTAATTCAACAATCAGTATAGCCGAATCTAAACTCATCCAACATTGCTAAAACCCATCTGCAATTCTGCAAAACCCCACCATGATTTAAGAATCAATTTTTTTCAACAATCCATACATTCATTCTTTAGATAACAGGAAAATCCAAAGTGCTTACTTAAATTTGTACCAAATTCAGTACCATGATGATCATCATTACCAAAATAATATAACCCAAAACCCAAAACAAAGGCTAAGAGTATATAATTTACACTAACCAATTCCTTAAACAAAAACAAAAAAATGTTCCAACCTAATCATTCATCTATTAGCAAACACAAACAACTACATTCTATCACCTGGCTTGATTATCGCTTAGTCCTTGGAAATGGTTGCTCAGATGCAGTCGTTTGAGAAGCAGGGACTATTGTTGGTGCTGGTGCTTTCCTTGCAGTTCTACCCTTAATGTCGTCCCGATAGTAATCATCCCTGGATGTCCTTTGCAGGTAAAGTTTATCTACCTTCGGCAATTTATACTCATTTCGACAAATAACTGTCGTACTGAATTCCTCGTCGACTTCATCACCAACATATTTCCAGATTTGGGTAGGTGCACCTAACACAATAGACTTTTTTTTCTTTTCCTGGTCTGCCACATAAAATACCTGCTTAGCTTGGGAGGCTACAATAAAAGGATCATCCTGGAGTCTCAACTTATCAAGCTTAACCAAAGTGTAGCCAAGTTTTTCTTTTGAGAACCCTGCTTTGGTAACCCATTTACACCTGAAAAGTGGCATTTTCAGCGAATGATATGTCAGCACCCATATCTCTTGTAAAACACCATAATAATCCGCCAGATTAAGGGTAATACCCGCTTTTCTAATGTGCGTGCCAGTTGCCTCTACGTAAACCCCGCTATTCTGGTTAACGGAACCATCATGAGATTTTGTGCGAAACAGGTATCCATTGATGTGATATGCTTCGTATCTCTCTACTTGTGCATTCGGTGGGATTGATAGCCACCTTAAGTCCTGATTGAAGTTTTCCCTAGAGTCTTCCCACTCACTCTCAACCTGAAATACATTATAAGGATTAGCCTCCGTCTCAACGCCAAAGTTACATAGCAAGAGTGACATTTTCTGCAAACTCTTACCAAATTTTGTAACCATTTGGCGAACTCTTCACGATGTTTTTGATCTAGCTATCTATCATTCATACCAAGATATGTCTCCTTCAAAAAAAATCTGGTGTCGGCTGGACAGTGCAATGATTAATGTTATTATCTTTACAAAAATTCGAACACAGAATCAAAAACTAAATAATAAAATGAGATTATTTGGTTAGATCTAGTTATACTTACTCAACGTAAGGAGCAACTTCAGGCGAATTCTGCAATACATAGAAATGCGCTTTATCAAACAGATCCTTATCAACAAGAGGAAACTTAGCAGATGACATTGGTTTTCCCCTGAAAGAATAAGATCTTCGCCAGTGTCAGATGTGTTGAGTTTGTCTGGTGGAATTCCGACTGTATCATTCATGCTTTGTTGGTGCTCACTGATAATCTCAATTGTCTCTTCCGCAAGGTTCCCTTCAATAATGCTTCCTCAAGATCTGTTTCTGTTTCGCACATGCCCTTTAATGACCTTCATGCACCTTTCAAACGGATACATCCATCGAAAGAATACAAGACCACAAATTTGCACTTCCCTGGTAAGATGCACATTTAGATGAACCATGATGTCGGAAAAGGATAGAGGAAAGTATTTCTCGAGCAAGCACAACGTCACAACGAGATCCGAGTGCAATTTTTCTAGCTCTTCCACCTTGATTTCTTTGCTAGATATTGCCCTGAAAAAGAAACAAAACCTGATAATAGCATATCTTGTTGGCTGCGGCATAATTGATTTAATCGCAATGGGCAAAAAATGTTGCATTAGCATGTGATAATCATGCGATTTTAGTCCGATAAGCTTTCGATCTTTTCGATTCACCAGGGTTGAAAATTTTGAACAATACCCTTGTGGAACCTTTATCTCAGATAATGTTGCACAGAACTTGTCGTTTTCCTCCGGGCTTAATGAGTGACATGTTGCCGGTAGCATATATCCCCCTTTGCCATTTTCCCGAGGTTGCAACTTGTCTCTAAAACCCATGTGCTTTAGGTCCATTCAAGCAGCAAAGTGGTCTTTCGACTTAAATTCATAGTTCAACAATGTTCTAACGATACTTGATCGTTGTCGTATGCGTCAAAAATAATTTCACTTTCTCAATCTACTAAATATAAATATAGTATGTGGTAAGAAAGAGTTCGTTCCCACAGAGAGGCTTTTGTTGTTATAAAATTTCAGTTTCTTAGTAACCAAGGGGAGATTTTGTTTTAGCAAAGCAATAAAAGTAACTGAAAGCAATAAAATAATTTGAATAATCAATAAGGAGAAGATATTGGTCACGGGATAGTATCATTCACAAATATGTATTTTCATCAATGAATAGAATTGATATTTTAATCTCTTATTTATTAAAAGTCCTAGGATATCTTGATCGCAAGAGTATCCCGTTTATTTTCTGATTTTATCACAAACAACATTAAAAGATGCTATTGTGAAATCTACCTAGAAAGCAACATAAAGTGTAAAAGCACAATTAAGTTTAACTCCCTAAGAGCAATAAGTTCTATGAAATAAGACTAATCAATGCAAACAAACGTGTAAAAGCACTAATTCGTTTTAACAAAGGTTATGATTCATATGTGACTAGTAGGATATATCACTACAAGCACTACTCACATTTATGCTACTTGTAATCATGAATTTATCAATTTTTCGTATAATAAAACCTAATCTAGCAGTAGATACGAAGACCAATCTAATTGATTCCGGACTCAATCAAACTAGCACCCAAATCATGCAACAATATTAACAATGAAACATAAACAATAAAATTGAGACAAAACTAATCCATTGATTTAAATATCATGCTTAAGAAATCAATTTTTATCCCATAACCAATAATATGTGTTTAGCTACTCATAGCTTTTGAGTTCATCATAATCATAATCAAAAATAAATTGAAGAAGATGAAAAATAAACGAAAGCAAACCCTAGTCGCGGCTATCTCCCCAAAGCTCCAAGAGTAATACGTGATCTCCCCAAAATAAGTAGAAACTTTCTCTTTTTGTAGCTTTACTTCTTTCCAAAACTAGGTCTTCAAAGCCCAAAGTCCAAGTGGTCCAACAATCCCATATAAGAAAAACACCCACGCAAAAATTCTGCCAAAAATATGTCGCCGGAAAACTGGTGTCAGCGCCGGAAATTGCCCGGCAAAGTGGTCGGAGAAGTAATTCAGGTGACCGGCAAAGTCCACCGGTCATATTAAGTCAACTCGGTCAAAGCTCAGCCGAGTCAGGTGAGCCAACTGGATTAATACTGAGTCAGTATCCGAGTTAGAAGCTAACTCAGCTGATTTTCCCTAGGCCAAATCCATTGCACGGCCCTAGCTTTGTTGCACAATAATGGTGCGTCACATCTTCATTGCAATCAAGATGCCACTGCATAACTTCCTTCAGCTCATTCTATTAGCCATCATAGCTTCTTCATACCTTGTTCTTGAGTTGTGTTCTTTCATTTCATAGTAACACCACATACAAATATAGTGCATCAACATCATTGTCATTCACTAGCACCTGCTTTGGCAGCAACACTTCAATTCCACCACTGCCGGTTCCATATCTACTTGCAACTGCAATCTTCATCTCAACTGCAAACCAACACTTTCTGTACTCAGCTCTCTTGTAATTACTTCATAGTCATGTCACCCGTCCATTCACAATCCAACAGCATAACTGCATCATACTAAGACAACCAACACCATCTTCTAGTTCACTTCCTATCTCATATCAGGCAACAAACCACCAGCTGCAGCTCTAGTCAGCTCTATTTATAACTCATTTTAATACTTGCACTTGCAACTGCTGCTTCACCCCTTGAATATCCACATCCAGTTCCATTGCCACCATCTGCACTTAGTTGGCTCACTGCAATACACCTCCCTGTAACTTGATAACCTGCAATCAAAACCACCTTGTTTAAACTAGCAAAAACTATTCTGCACTTGCAATTACTCAGCATCCCAACCCCTGCTCTTGATTGCAACAGTGATAACTCGCAGTTCAACTCCATAGCAGGTACCACATGCTCCATTCATTCCATTATTCCAACTCAGCTGTAATGTATCAGCATCACTTCCTGCATTATCACCACTTCTGCCTCAGACTCACTACTCCAATCCAACTGTAGTTCAGCCAATGCATCTGTCACAACCATCCAGCTCAGTTCATTTCTTCTCCAAACACCACCAATATCCGTTAGCTCGCAGCCATCTGCACATTCTCCACTTACAACTGCAGACACCCTCTTCTACTCAACATCCACAACATCACATGTTCTTCATTTTAATCTCAAAGCAGCACACACCTCTTGATCCCATTGCCTTGCCTGAAATTTAGCTCAATCTTGCCTGCAAGTTTCTTCCATCACCAACATCAACTCAAGCCAAAACCACAAGCTCAGAACCCATTAGCTTCACCTGAGTTCATCTCTTCTTCAAATCAAATCTGAGTCATACCCATTCTTCCAATTTCAACATCCCTCAAACACAATAAACCCTCAGTCTCATTCTTCCCTTGCTCAAATCAATTTCCCCCTGTGTTCTTCACAATCGTCTCTATTTAAGATTCAAACACAAATTCAGGAACCCTAATTTATCTCCATCTTCATAGCACCACCAGCTACCTCAGTTGCACCCACTCAGTAATTTCATTACAACTACCTGCAGCTGAGCATCAGACAGATCCCAGTAAACACAAGCAAAACATCTCTTCCTTAAAATTCACCTGCACTTCACAACTGCACTCCATCTCAGTCAGGCCACCTCATTCATTCTAACTTCAGGCCCTCATAGATCACAGACCCATAGCATCAACTCGAACTGCAGCTTCTTACATTTCTTCAATACCACATCTCCAGCAGCTCCTCTTTCAGTTCACGAACTCATAAGAATCTCCAATAGCAGCAACACAATTTACCTGATGTTCTTTCTACTGATTTCTAGGGTTCAAATTTGAACAGAACCCAAGATTTACAATAAACCCAATTCATTCACATAAACCCATCTTCTCAGACATTAATTAGACAAGCAGCAACATCGATTCATCATGTTCTTCAAACCCTAACTCTGCTGATATTCAACTTTGAATCTGAGAAACAGATCCATCTCTTAATTTCTTCTTTTGATGCTTTAATCAACAGCTGCAATCAAGCCCATCTTACTATGAATCAGTAAAACTCATTGCTCCACTCAAATTTCTCGATCTTTCTGCTAACTCATCTCTTCCTTTCTATGCGGCCATTTCATTTCTCTCTATTCTCGATTTCAGGTGAAGCTTGGAAATAAAAGAGAGACATTTCTCTTAAAGTTAGGGCTTAATAATGATGAAAAGTTCTATAAGCACCCATCGAATTGATGCAGACAGCTACATTAGCAACTAGTTCAGCTAGCCACCCTTTCTCCGTAGATAGACTCTGCATATCATTCGCCTTTGAAACGAAGCTTTTGTCATTTTCGCTCAATTTTGATGATTTCTCCTTATTTTGCTCCAAATGACTCCAAAGTACTTGTAACTCAAAACTAAACATAAGAGATGCAATTCACAAGAATAATAGCAAAGAAAGCATAAATACTATATATACAATTAGGTGTTTTACAACACCTATCAAATTCCCCCACACTTAGACTTTGCTAGTCCTCAAGCAAATCAAACAAAACTTATTCTAAAGGATACAAACAACTCACGTGAGGTTTTACTAGAGATATGCCCACAAAACCTACATTTCCAACTTACTAGTTCTCCGTAATGATAGCATCCAACGCGTTAAGAAGACATAGAGATTTTGCACACTAGTCATAAGAAGTTAGACACATATATGAACAAAATCTCATCCTTAAAAGTTGAGAGAGAAATAACCATCCCTTCTCGAAAGAAATTCGGGTTCGGAGTGATCAAAAGTCTCGACTCTGCCTCACAAGAAAGGGTTTTATGAAATTGCTCTCAATAAACAGCTTTTTATGGGTCACACATGTGTCGAGGTAGGAATGAAGAGAGAATCATGCGATACGTTGAATGGTGGGAAGGCAAAAACCCTCTGAATCGTTTTGAAAACCCACATCTTTTATGCATTTTCAAAACCCTTTTTTTCTGACAATCTCTAAGAAAGGAAATCAACCACTTAACGAAGGTAGGAATATGCTTACTGACCTCGTTATCCGTTCGGCGTGCAGTTAACACCACTCTCACAGCATCCATAGAAACGTCTTCGGTCTTCAATCCTTTTCTTCATCTTCAACTCTTGATGATAACTCTTGAACTTCGTAGAATCTTGACAATGTGATTCTTTCCTCTAATTCCTTGTTGCTTGAAACTTCATTACGGATATTTCTTTTTCCATTGGCTTTATTGAATGAATACAAAACCAAAAACGAACTAAACAAACCAAAATATGATGCAATGAAAAAAAAATTCCTTTTTTTTTATTTTTTTTGATTTTTTTTTGAGATGCAAGATAAATAAAGTAAAAACGAAAACAAACAAAAAATTGAAACTAATGATGGACGTAATAAAATTTTCTCTTGTCTTTTTTTTTTTTTTTTTTTAACAAGGGACCTAATATATGATTTGACCATGTCCCAAGTTTTTTTTTAACAAGAGAAAAAAATACAAATTAACAAATAAAAATAAGATAAAATAAAATACAAAGGCCACGGTGTAAGTACTTTACCGCTGATTCTTCACAACTTGTATGTCTCGATCATAAACTTCTTGATTCTCATCTTGATAATATTCGCTCTTGTACAATAGTCTTCAACTTGTAAAAAATTCTGCTCCTTGTCTTGTTGCTATACTTGAATCTGAAATCTGCTCTTTCTGTACTGTTGCTTGTAAACCTTGAACGTCTTCAACTTTCCTTCGAATTTGTGATGCTCCTCTTGTTGATGATGATGGTGTTTCTATGGACCTGTTGGTGTAGAGAGAGATAAAGTGGATGGTGCTAACTGCGAACAAGATTACAAGTGGTATGTAAGTTAGCAATTCGATGTCACCATTCATGATTGATAAAATAACACTCAAGAGATCAAAATAGTGCTTCTATTGGTGGGAGGTTGGGTAGCTCACCATTCTACCCGGAGTTTACGTACGGTGACACACACTCTAAAAGCACATATTTAGGCAGGTACAAAAAATTGAAGGTCGGTGCCTCTCATGATGTAACATGGGTAGTCTCCACTATAGGGGATCACAAATCTAATACTGAATTCAGTCTGCACCTCATTTTCCACTGGGATGGTTAAATCCAACTTTAACTCTCATACAAGTAAGAAACCCGATCATGTTTTCTATCATCTCTAAGTTCAGTCACTCTTATGAGAATCTCGATGTAATCTAGCGACATGTATACTATGTGACTCTAAACAAACTACAAGTTGGAGTTTTTTTATTCACTATTTACACAAAAGTTGAAAAAAATTGAAAAATTGAAAATGCAAATGCTTAGCCACTCCCCCACATTTAAACTTTACATTGTCCTCAATGTAAATTGAGTCATCCAAAGTAAGTCAAGGTGGGAAATTCTAACATGACAAGTAATCAGAAAAAAATAAAATAAAAACAAAACAAGAAAAGAAAAATTAAAAACAAGACAAGAAATAACTACAAGACAAGAAATACTCATCCTATGGGTTTCCTCCCATTTAGCGCTTGGTTTAAAGTCGTCAGCCCGACTATCTCCTTGCTTTATATGCCTCCTCCAGAGGGAGTGCATCCACAAAGTTAGCTCCTTCCACCACTTCAGAAGTGAAATTCTCATAATAAGGTTTCAACCGGTGCCCATTAACTTTAAGTTCCTTGCCTGTAGCTATGCTACGAATTTCTACTGCACCATGAGAAAACACATTAATAACAATAAAAGGTCAAATCCAACGTGACCTTAATTTACCCGGAAATAAATGCAAGAGAAAATTAAACAAAAGCACTTTCTGCCCAATGCAAAATTATTTCCTAGAAATCATGTTATCATGAAATGCTTTGTCTTTTCCTTATAAATGCGTGAGCTTTCAAATGCATCATTGCGAAGCTCCTTTAGCTCTTGGAGTTGTAACTTCCTTTGCTTTCCAGCCCCATCCATATCCATATTGCATTGCTTAATAGCTCAAAACGCCTTATGCTAAATTTCAACGGGTAAATGACAAGGTTTACCATACACAAGTCTAAAGGGAGACATCCCAATAGGTGTCTTGTATGCGGTTCTATAAGCCCACAAAGCATCATTAAGTCGCATTCTTCAATCTTTCCTTGTTGGATTCACCGTCTTCTCTAGAATGGATTTCACCTCCCAGTTGGAAACCTCGGCTTGTCCATTTGTTTGGGTATGATAGGGTGTTGTAATCTTGTGCGACACATTGTACTTCTTCAACAAGGTTTGTAAGATCTTGTTTTTGAAGTGAGAACCCCCATCGCTAATTATGGCTTTTGGAATTCCAAACCTTGCAAAGATATTAGCTTGCACAAAATCTGAAACCACTTTAGAATCATTAGTCGGGGTGGCCTTAGCTTCCACCCATTTGGAGACATAATCAACAACAAGTAAGATATAAAAATTCCCATGAGAGTTGACAAAAGGACCCATAAAATCAATACCCCATACATCAAAAACTTCAATAAATTGAATAAAATTTTGTGGCATTTGATTTCAGGAACCTAGATTGCCTGTTCTTTGGCACCTATCACAAGTTGTACAAAATGTATATGCATCTTTAAACAAGGTTGGCCAATAGAAACCGCTTTCAAGTACCTTGTAAGCGGTTCTCTTACTCCCAAAATGTCCTCCACAAGCATAGGAGTGACAAAAAGACAAGATAGAATTAAATTCAGATTCGGGAACGCACCTTCGTAATACTTGGTCGCTACCTTGTGTCCATAAGTATGGATCATCCCATATGTATTGGTTCCCTAACCTCTTAAGTTTGTCCCTCTCAGCACGAGACAAGTTCTTTGGGATTTGTTTAGACACCAAGTAATTGAAAATATCGGCATACCATGGTTCTCCAAAGGCAATTAAGAATAGTTGCTCATCCGGGAAACTTTCGCGCAACGGGATAGCTTCCTTGTCCACAACAAGATGGCTCAAGTGATCCGCAACGGTGTTCTCAATTCCTTTATTGTCTTTGATTTCAATATAAAACTCTTGCAAGAGTAATATCCATCGTATAAGCCTCGGTTTCGCTTCTTTGTTCATTAGCAAGTACCTAAGTGTTGCATGATAAAAAAAAGACAACAACTTTTGTACCCATTAGATTAGGGCGAAACTTTTCCAAAGCAAAAACAATAACTAACAACTCTTTTTCATTGGTTGTGTAGTTTTGTCGGGCCTCATTTAACGTTCTAGAAGCATAATAAATAGCATGAGGTATCTTCCCCACACGTTTCCCAAGCACCGCGCCAACCGCATAATCACTTGCATCACACATGAGCTCAAAAGGCTTGCTCCAATCCGACGGTTTCATTGACAGGGGCTGAAATCAAAAGTTCTTTCAAACGATTGAATGTCGCCATACACTTTTCATCAAAGTTAAAAAACACATCTTTTTGCAATAAGTTGCAAAGTAGTGATGTTATCTTGTAAAAATCCTTGATAAATCTACGATAAAAACCTGCATGACCAAGAAAAGAGCGTATCTCCCTCACCGTAGTGGGAGGGGTTAAAGCACGAATAAGGTCTATTTTAGATTTACCGACTTCCAAGCCTTTAGAAGATATTATATGGCCTAAAACTATGCCATGAGTTACCATGAAATGGCACTTCTCCCAATTTAGTACAAGATTTGTTTCAACACATCGTTCAAGGATTAATGACAAGTTGTGCAAGAAAAGGTCAAATGAATCACCAAAGACACTAAAGTAATCCATAAACACTTCGATTATGTTTTCAACATATTCTGAGAAGATACTTACCATACACCTTTGAAAGGTAGCTGGAGCATTGCACAAGCCAAAAGGCATCCTTCTATAAGCAAAAGTACCGAAAGGACAAGTGAAAGTGGTTTTCTCTTGATCCTCCGGTGCTATCATAATCTGATTGTAACCTGAATAACCATCAAGGAAGAAATAGTAAGAGTGTCCAGCTAAACGTTCAAGCATTTGATCAATAAAAGGCAATGTAAAATGATCCTTCCTAGTGGTGGCATTCAATTTCCTGTAATCAATACAAACCCTCCAACCGGTTTGCACACGAGTTGGGACAAGTTCGTTCTTATCATTCTCCACCACCGTCACACCTGATTTCTTTGGTACTACTTGTACCGGGCTCACCCACTTGATATCGGATATGGGGTAGATAACACCACATCCAAAAGCTTGAGTATCTCCTTTTTCACAACTTCCATCATGGGAGGGTTCAAACGACGTTGTGCTTCCCTTGTAGGCGTTGCATCGTCCTCCAAACTGATTTTGTGCATACACACGGCAGGGCTTATACCCTTGATATCAGCAATTGTCCATCCTATGGCCGTCTTGTACTTCCTTAGCACTCTTAGAAGTTTTTGCTCCTGTAATTCACTAAGCTTGTTAGAAACAATCACAGGTAAGTCTTCCTTGTCACCCAAGTACAAGTACTTTAGGTGATCGGGAAGAGGTTTCAATTCTAATTTTGGAGATTTAACAATGGAAGGGACAAGCTTTTCATCACTGCATGGTAAATAAATGAAAGAGATATTATGAATTTCCGAGCATCCTTGTAGTGAATTAAGATCACCAAGGGCTTCCTTGACTTCATTACCACACTCTACACCATTATCCATGGATGTAGTTAAAACGGTTTCCAAAGCATCATCACCATTCAATTCAAACACTTGTTGTGCCAAAGTATCCATAACATCAATGGAGAAACAAGAATGGACATCACTAGGATATCTCATCGTCTCGAAAATGTTGAAACGTATTGTTTCTCCATCAAACTCCATAGTTAGCGTTCCCTTGTCCACATCAATAATGGTTTTCGCCGTTTTCATGAAGGGACGCCCAAGTAGCAATGGAAGAGACGAGGCCGGTGACCCTTCATTCATCTCTAACACATAAAAGTCATCTGGAAATACAAGTTGATTAACCTGCACAAGAACATCCTCAACAATACCCATTGGGTAAACATTAGAGTGATCGGCTAATTGCAATACAATTCCAGCCCTTTTAAGAGGACCTAACTCAAGTGAATTGTACATAGATGCAGGCATAACATTAACGGATCACCTAAATCCAACATAGCTTTGTTAAATGTGGTGTTACCAATTGTGACTGGAATGTCAAAGCTACCGGGATCCTTACACTTCAGTGGGAGTTTGTGTTGTAAGATTGCCGAAGCATTCTCCCCCACATTTAGCACTTCATTACCTTTGAGCCTTTGCTTATTGGTACACAAGTCCTTCAACACTTTCGCATACTTGGGAACTTGCTTGATAGCATCAATGAGTGGTATGTTCACATGAATCTTCTTTAGAATGTCTAAAATCTCCTTTTCTAGTTCCGCCTTCTTAGAACTTGCAAATCTGCGAGGAAAAGGTAAAGGAGGAACATAAGTAGAAACCATAGTTTTATAGTTAGGAATAGGTACCTCGGGTGTTTGGGGAATTTCATTCCTATTTTTCTCCAAAACCGGCTCCTTTGGTGTTTCCACCTTCCCCGAATCAGTAACCTCAGGTTGCACAAGTTATGTACCACTTCTCAACGTAATAGCATTGACACCCTCTTTTGGGTTGATAGGTTGAGAAGGGAGTTTCCCACTATTTTGTGCCTTCAACTTGTTTATATCAATCGCCATGGAGCCCATTTGTGTCTGCAACTCCTTGATACCACTCTTAGTTTCTTGTTGACTTTCCTTAAACATGGTAGAAATTCCTTGCATAAAAGTTTGAAGCTTTGCATCGATATTGGAACCTTGATTTTGCACGAATTGTTGTGGTTGCTGAAATTGTTGTTGTTGCGGCTGGAATTGTTGTTGTTGTGGTTGAAATCCGCCAGAACGTTTGGATGTAGATTGTTGAACCGCGCCTTGATTGTTTGCATATCTAAAGTTGGGGTGATCTCTCCATCCCGGATTGTAAGTGTTGGAGTAGGGATCATACCGACTTTGTTGATTTGGAAAGACTGCACTAGCTTGCTCCAAATCTTCACCTTATGAAGGTAAAATAACCGCAACCATCTTTTGCATCATTTGTTCCATGTTATCCATCCTTTGATCACGGTGTGATGATGACTCTGTAACTTCATGCACTCGCCTAACCATTGGTTCACCTCTTGTGTAGATTTGTTGCGAGTTCGCAACCATACTTTCAATCAAATCGGTAGCTTGGGCCCCCGTCTTGTTTACTAGAGCTCCACCACCCGCTGCATCAAGAAGATATCTATCACTTGGTTGGAGACCTTCGTAGAAGTATTGTATTATCATACCGTCACTGAGTTGATGGTGTGGACAGCTTGCCACCAATCTCTTGCATCGTTCCCAACATTCATACAAAGATTCTCCTACATGTTGTTTTATCCCACAAATGTCTTTGCGAATTTGAGTATCCTTTGACGCAGGAAAATACCTCTCTAGAAAGATTTTCTTCAACCCGTTCCATGTAGTGACACTTCCGGATGGTAAATAATACAACCATTCCTTAGCATTGTCTGCCAAATAAAACGAAAAAGCTTTCAACATTGCTCCATCCGCAATAGTCTCCGGTGGAAGCATAACCATGATAACGTTGTGAAAATCCATGAGATGCTTGTTTGGATCTTCATTCGCCATGCCATGAAACTTCGGTAACTCTCTAATCAACCCCGGCTTGATCTCAAAGGTTGAGTTTGTCTCAATACACCACCGTTGTGCATCAAGCCTATGAGAATCCAAGTCCTTGAGTGTACGATTTGCATCACCCATTGCTTCTTCTTCTTCTTCTTCAACTAGTGGTTCTTCTACAAATGGAACCTCTTGTTCTTCTTCTAGTTGTAATTCTTCTTCCACTTCCAACTCTTGTTCTTCCGTCGTGTCTTGACTTGGTTGGAGTATTGTGCCTCTTCAAGTAGCTATCCCGCACCTTGGATAGTTCCAATCTTTAGAAGTCAGGGATTAGATACCTGAAAACAATTCTCGCAAACAAGTGAGAAACAATACAAGAAAACAAAAAACAAATATGAAAGCAGAAATGATGATAAGAAACTAAAAACTTAATAACAAGCCGTATGCCTCCCCGGCAGCGGCGCCAAAATTTGATCGTTGTCGTATGCGTCAAAAATAATTTCACTTTCTCAATCTACTAAATATAAATATAGTATGTGGTAAGAAAGAGTTCGTTCCCACAAAGAGGCTTTTGTTTTTATAAAATTTTAGTTTCTTAGTAACCAAGGGGGATTTTGTTTTAGAAAAACAATAAAAGTAATTGAAAGCAATAAAATAATTTGAATAATCAATAAGGAGAAGATATTGGTCACAGGATAGTATCATTCACAGACATGTATTTTCATCAATGAATAGAATTGATATTTTAGTCTCTTATTTATTAAAAGTCCTAGGATATCTTGATCGCAAGAGTATCCCGTTTATTTCCCGATTTTATCACAAACAACATTAAGAGATGTTATTGTGAAATCTACCTAGAAAGCAACCTAAAGTGTAAAAGCACAATTAAGTTTAACTCCCTAAGAGCAATAAGTTCTATGACATAAGACTAATCAATGCAAACAAACGTGTAAAAGCATTAATTCGTTTTAACAAAGGTTATGATTCATATGTGACTAGTAGGATATATCACTACAAGCACTACTCACATTTATTCTACTTGTAATCAGGAATTTATCACTTTTTCGTATAATAAAACCCAATTTAGCAATAGATATAAAGACCAATCTAATTGATTCTGGACTCAATCAAACTAGCACCCAAATTATGCAACAATATTAACAATGAAACATAAACAATAAAGTTGAGACAAAACTAATCCATTGATTTAAATATCACGCTTGAGAAAGCAAATTTTATCCCATAACCAATAATATGTGTTTATCTACTCATAGCTTTTGAGTTCATCATAATCATAATCAAAGATAAATTGAAGAAGATGAAAAATAAACGAAAGCAAACCTAGTTGCGACTATCTCCCCAAAGCTCCACGAATAATACGTGATCTCCCAAAAAGAAGTAGAAACTTTCTCTTTTTGTAGCTTTTCTTGTTTCCAGAACTAGGTCTTCAAAGCCCAAAGTCCAAGTGGTCCAACAAGCCCATATAAGAGAGCCCATATAAGAGATATAAGAGAAACACCCACGTAAAAATTCTGCAAAAAATATGTCGCCGGCAAAGTGGTCGGAGAAGTAATTCAGGTGACCGGCAAAGTCCACCGGTCATAGTCAGTCAACTCGGTCAAATCTCAACCGAGTCAGGTGAGCCAACTGGATTAATACTGAGTCAGTATCCGAGTTAGAAGCTAACTCAGCTGATTTTCCCTAGGCCAAAGCCATTGCACGGCCCTAGCTTTGTTGCACAATAATGGTGCGTCACATCTTCATTGCAATCAAGATGGCACTGCATAACTTCCTTCAGCTCATTCTATTAGCCATCATAGCTTCTTCATCCCTTGTTCTTGAGATGTGTTCTTTCATTTCATAGTAACACCACATACAAATCCAGTGCATCAACATCACTGTCATTCACTAGCACCTGCTCTGGCAGCAACACTTCAATTCCACCACTGCCGGTTCCATATCTACTTGCTACTGCAATCTTCATCTCAACTGCAAACCAACATTTTTTGTACTCAGCTCTCTTGTAATTACTTCATAGTCATGTCACCCGTCCATTCGCAATCCAACAGCATAAATGCATCATACTAAGACAACCAACACCATCTTCTATTTCACTTCCTATCTCATATCAGGCAACAAACCACCAGCTGCAGCTCTAGTCAGCTCTATTTATAACTCATTTTAATACTCGTACTTGCAACTGCTTCTTCACCCCTTGAATATCCACAATCTTCTCAATACCAGCAGACTTCACTTCCTGAATCATCCACCAAATCCAGTTCCATTGCCACCATCTGCACTTAGCTGGCTCACTGCAATACACCTCCCTGTAACTTGATAACCTGCAATCAAAACCACCTTGTTTCAGCTAGCAAAAACTATTCTGCACTTGCAATTACTCAGCATCCCAACCCCTGCTCTTGATTGAACCAGTCATAACTCGCAGTTCAACTCCATAGCAGGTACCACATTCTCCATTCATTCCATTGTTCCAACTCAGCTGTAATGTATCAGCATCACTGCCTGCATTATCACCACTTCTGCCTCAGACTCACTACTCCAATCCAACTGTAGTTCATCCAATGCATATGTCACAACCATCCAACTCAGTTCATTTATGCTCCAAACACCACCAATATCCGTTAGCTCGCAGCCATCTGCACATTCTCCACTTGCAACTGCAGACACCCTCTTCTACTCAGCATCCACAACATCACATGTTCTTCATTTTAATCTCAAAGCAGCACACACCTATTGATCCCATTGCCTTGCCTGCAATTTAACTCAACCTTGCCTGCAAGTTTCTTCCATCACCAACATCAACTCAATCCAAAACCACAAGCTCAGAACCCATTAACTTCACCTGAGTTCATATCTTCTTCAAATCAAAATCTGAGTCATACCCTGGTGGGCCCGGAAATGTGTATAAAATTGAAGTGAAATGAAACGCGGGCCTACAGTAATACCGCAAGTGCACGGTCGTTGGTTGTAGTCCGTGCAAGTACGGGTCGATCCACAGAGACTGGGTGTGTTTGGAGTTTCTAGCTATTTTGGGTTTCTAAATTGCTGTTGGGCTTTGAATGGTCAATGGGCTTTGAGTACTAATGGGTTTTGATAACAATGGGCTTGGTAGTATTTTGATGTGAACTGGGCCTTTGGGCCTTTGAGGGACTGAACTTCAAATGTAGCAGTGAACCGAGCTTGGCTTTTGAAGTGGGCTTTTGCCTTTCCCTAGCAGTAGCTGTGATCTGGGCTTGGCTTAGTAATGAGCTTGGGCTTTTAGCCTTTGGTTTCAACCCTAACAGTGTGCAATGGGCTTAAACCAGTGAACCAAAACATGAAAATGGATTAAGATACTGAAGAAAAGTGCCAAGGAGACAGTTGCACACCAAGGCCTAAGCCAAGAGCAGTGATGTGAAGAAAATAGCAAATGAAAGAAAGAAAACAGTAAACAATGGAATGAGTCTAAACATGAAAAAGAGCAAAACAAAACAGTGAAGACAAGAGGATGAACTCAACTGATCATGCCAATTCTTCCTTACAGCAGGTAAAGGTAAAGGTTCAAGCCTGCCTTTTACCTAAGGTGTTTCACCAATGGATAGTTGAATCACAACTAAAGTGTCAATCCTAAGCACTAAATGTCTGACTAAAGCACAATTAGTCAGAGAATTTGACAATGTCAATAAGGTATGAGTTGTGGTAATATCACATAGTTTTATCCTAACTACAAAGCATACATGATATGCACTGTGAGAGTAAAATGTGGTTTACCTTGATTCAATTCTATCCTAGAACATTTCACACATCTAAGAATGACATGAACAACATGAGAACATTACAAGACATAACAGAACATACACATTAACAAGAAAACACATTAACAGAACATAATATGAACAGCAGCAAAAAAAAATGAACTTAACAGAACAAAGTTCTGGCTAGTGGCTAGTCCAGCATGAATCTCTCTTCACCTAATAGTTCCCCTTTTATACCCAAATTATCAAATTAGGGTTTACACCATTTTCCCCAAAAATCTCCAATCGACAGTACAATTAGGGTTTCCCCTTTTTCTAGTGTTCTGGGTCTAATTTTTCCCATAACCCTACTCTCATCCTCTCCTAAGCAGTTCTATTACATCAATTGGGGTTTTCTAGAAAAACCCTAAATTATAAAGAAAAATTAGGGTTTTCAGACTTGGGAGAAAATTACCATACTCTTCTGATTTCGTTGTCCCCTCTGCGATTAAGCTCATACCCATGCTTCCACTTGCATATGCGCTCTTGAAACACGCCTCAATGTTGTCTTCTGATGGAACCCTAGTTCTGTCTTTCTAGGTTTTAGCGTCTGATGGAGAAGCTATAACCGAGGAAGAGAGAAGTTGAGGTTATGGTCGAGGCGGTCGGTTTTGGGAAGGTGGTGTGGCAGTGGAAATGGAGGTGAAGTGAAGGCTGGTACGGTGGAGGCAGGAGTTGCAGTTGCAGCTCTCTGCAACTGTCGGGTGAAGGAGAAGGAAAAGAAAGAGAAGGGAAGAGGAAGAATGAGGTTGGTTCGATAGTTTTAGGGTATGGGATGTTCTGGTGTGAGGCGGGTCCATCAAGGTGATGTTTCGTGAGATGGGCCGTGGGATGTGAAGCTGGTAGGTGGATCGGATGGTTCCTCCTGAAGAGGCTGGTAGCGACCGTCAGATTTTTTGATACAACGAAGTAAACGGCTCTAGATGGGGTTAGGTGTTGTAGTGTTAAGCGGAAGTATCGGGATTTGATGAACAGCAAGGGAGCGACCGTTGGATTCAACTACCATCTAATCTGAAGGCTTGGAATTTCAGCGCTGTGGTGTTTTGGCAGAGACTTCAGATTTTGATGCTCTATGAAGGAGCGACCATCGGATGCTTCTGATAACTGATCTGATGGCTGAGAACGGAGGCGTTTTTGTGTGTAGAAATGAGGTTGTGCGCACCATTCTTCGCGGCTTCCTTGCGTGATTTCTCCCGGCTTTTCACTACTTTTTGCTCTTTTCCGCTCCGCAAGTCATCCAGACTTTATTTATTACCTAAAAATGCAAAATTAAGTAAGAAAAATATTTATTCTTGAAAACAAAATGAAAATACAGAATATGGGATAAAATGTAGAATTAATGATCAAAAGATGAGTTAAATGCCAACAAAAAGGGATAAATATATACAATATTTGGCACTCATCAAATACCCCCAAACCTGAATTTTACTTGTCCTCAAGTAAAACAAAACTAAGGAAATCCTACCTATACCACTGTCGCTGGTCTCTCGAATGCATTTAGCGTATGCACTAAGCCTTTTAAACCACTAAGTGTCCCTAGTGGACGAGTTGAAGTCTCGTGAAGGTTTACCAGAGGTGTGCCTACAAAACCTAAGGACAAAAATAAGCTCAGATTCCATCAAATGTGACATGTGCAAAACAGTTAAGCTCACAGCAAAATGGAGATGTCAATCTATCTATCGAAGGCACATCCTAGCACTGATAACAAATAAAAGACATGTGATAAGAGTGTAAAGTGTATCTACACATGTGTAAAGAAAGATCTGAAGTTATGACTACTAATCACCAAGAGATAGTTTCTCAGGCTAAGAACTGAGGTCGAAATCTAGCTAGCTGTCCGGACTTTACGAGAATTGTGAATGAGTTGGAGGTATTTCACAATTACTCGCGTTGTACATCAATGGCATACACCCTCCTTGCTTATTACAAAGAAAACAATAAAATGACTCTTTACATGACTCTTATTTACATTGACTACTCTCTTTTATTTTTGGAACAAGAGAGGATGGAATTGATAAATACTTGATTTTTTTTTTTTTTTTTTTTTTTGATATATATTTTTTTTTTCTGAAATATACATCGTTTTTTTTTTTTTTTTTTTTTTTTTTTTTTTCACAAGAACTTGAAATTGATTTTTACATATGGTAGCTCTTTTGATACATAACAAAAAGAAACAAAAAATTACATGACACTTTGCAAGAGGTAGCCCTTTTTGATGCACCCAGTTAAATTCGATGGTTGTTTTTCTTAATGTAACCTCCATCTTCTATCCCAACCAACCAAAGAACAAGCTAGTCAAGTTTCGTTCAGTATTCTAAAGTGATTGGCAATCGTAACTTCCTATCAAACACCTTGAAGATCGAGGCCATACATGTATTGGTAGATCGTGCGCGTGCAAATTTCTTATCACTATGTGAATTGTGCTAGAATCAGGGTGCCTAAATATCTAGACTAAGACTCCTAATAAAAATACATATTTGCACAAGAGTCAACATTTCAAGGTAGATGAGCTCCATTTTTATGATTTTTTTCAATTTTTTAATTAATTTTTAATTTTTAATTTTTAATTTTTTTGGAATTTTTCAATTTTTTTCAAAAAGAAGAAGGAGTTCGTTTTCAATTATGGCAAATTATCAAAGTATCTACTCTATACCCCCAAACCTAAACTAAACATTGTCCTCAATGTTTCAAAATATGGGAAGAATTAAAAAACAATATATGGAAAGGGACATGCTGAGTAGAGTAAAAGGAGAGAGAATACCCGATTTCGGCGAAAGCAGAATTAAAACTCCGTTATTCAAGGCAAAAAAATCCAACATATTTCAGCCGAGATCATATTGGATTAGCAAAATATATACAAAAGGAACAAAAGTTTTTTAAAATTTATCTACTTGATTATATACAAAAAATTCACCATACACTAACAATCTAAAGAGTTGAGGATCAACCCAAAAGAAAAAGTGTAGAGACAAAGAAAGTTTCAAAACACTAAAATTGGACTTAAATGGGAGTGAGAGTGAAAAACCGAATGAATCACCCCTAAACCTAAATTGTTCAACAGGTTTACTTTTAAGCACAAAATTTTTTAATTTTAAGGGTTCAGGATTCAAAAGGTCTAACTCATAATGGACTGTTTTCGGGATGGGCAAACATGCAATTTCCAACTGTGGCTCTTTAAAAGTGTTATATTTTGAAGCAAAATAGTCCAAGAGGACTTGGGAAGCACACAGTTCCAATCCTAGATTAGGAATTTTCAGAAAAATTGGTTTTACAATATTGGTACAAACCAAATCTAGGTTGGGTGGAAGGCCACCAGATTGTGACTTAGGTAGAAGAATAGGCATATCATTATCAATCAAATCAAAATCTTCTAACTCATCTACACATGTCACATCATGCTCACAATCATCAATCAAATTGGCAAGATCACAATCAGAATTATCAACATCATCAACAGATTGATTTTCATGCATCGGCAAATCAGGGGAAACAGCACATGGAATACTAGAAGAAATATCATGCATTAAGTTCGGGGCAGAGAAGCCTAATGTATTTGAACCCAAAGGTTCCATAACATTTTCAGTATAGACATGTTCTTCTAACATAACATCATAATCATCATCATCATCATGATAGGAATTTTGCAATCTAGGATATTTTTCAATCCTAAGGTCGGAGTTATTACAAGAATAAAACTCTAATTCATGGGGGTGACTCATATCATGTGGTGTTGTTCCTGTTTCCCTAACGGATTCCCATTGATGGGTTTTCTCTGCAATCTCGGCTAAAAAATTCCATGCATCATCCATAGATTTATCAATAAACTCACCATTACACATAGACTCAACCATGGTTCGAGATTTAAAGTCTAGTCCCTCATAGAGGATGACGACAAGTCTCCACTTCTCAATTCCATGGTGCGGACATTCACTCAACAAATCATTAAAACGTTCAAAATAGTGAAAAACAGTTTCCTCATCCAATTGGACAAAACAATTGATACTTTGACGATTAGCGATGGTCCTATGGTGTGGAAAATTTTTTTGGAAAAATTGATTAGTGAGTTGTTCCCAAGTGGTGATTGATTGTGGTCTCAAACCGTAAAACCATGTTTTGGCCCTTTCTTTTAAAGAAAATGTAAACAAACGCAATTTCAGAGAGTCTTCGGACAAATGATCAGGTTGCATAGTCCGACAAATTTGTTCAAACTCTCTTACATGAGTATAGGGGTTCTCAGAATCGAACCCTCGAAATATAGGAAGTATTTGTATCATGTTTGCATTTATTTTAAAAGGGTTATTGGTTTGAGGTAATACAATACATGATAATGGAATTTGTATTGATGGATACATGTATTCATGGAGAGCACGAGGTTGGTCCATTTTGAAATGACACTAAGCCCACTATTTGGTTTTAATGGGTTTGGATTTTTGGGAAAAATTTGGTTTTGGTGGGAGACATTTGAAAATTTGGTTTAAAATGGGAGTAAAATAAAAATTTTTGGTTTAAGATGGGAGCAAGTAAAAATTTGGTTTTAAAATTGGGAGCAAAAGAAAATTTTAGATAATTTTTTTTTTTTTTTTTTTTTTAAAAAAAAAAAGAAAATAAAATTAATAAAATTTGGTTTTTTGAAATGGGAGCAAGCCCACTGTTGATCCTCTAATGGAATGAAGGCTGCGGCCTACGAAAATCCAAGTTTTAATTTTGAAAGTTTAATTTGGCCCAGTTGGTTAAGGCCCGACGTTTGTTTTAAAACTTTGGTTTCGAGGTCCACTCTTGAGTGGCAGCAAGTCCACAATCAGTTATAAGCTCAGCTGGGTTTAAACCCAGAGTCCAAAATACAAGTCCAATGGAAGAATTTAAACAAGCCCACACAAAATAAATACAATCCCACAAATTAAACAAACAATCCCAAAAATAAATTATTACAAACCCACAATAGGAAAATAAAAAGCCCAAAAAAATTGGGTTAATTATTACAAGCCCACAATTAAAGAAATTTGGAAGCCCACAGGTTGGGTTCTCTCAATGAATGGGTTTAGGCTTACCTTTTTAGCACAGCCCAGCTGCTCTGATATTGTTGCAAAAACCCAGTTGGGTTTTGGTTCTTTTCCTTGGTGGCGTCCCAGCAGAGGAAAAACAGGTTCAGAACAGCAGGTCCAACAGCAAATGAAGTGAAGCAGATGCAGATGCAAATGCTATGCAATGAAATGCAAAAATAGCTAAGAAAAACACAGATAAAACACAGCACCAATCCCCGGCAGCGGCGCCAAAAACTTGGTGGGCCCGGAAATGTGTATAAAATTGAAGTGAAATGAAACGCGGGCCTACAGTAATACCGCAAGTGCACGGTCGTTGGTTGTAGTCCGTGCAAGTACGGGTCGATCCACAGAGACTGGGTGTGTTTGGAGTTTCTAGCTATTTTGGGTTTCTAAATTGCTGTTGGGCTTTGAATGGTCAATGGGCTTTGAGTACTAATGGGTTTTGATAACAATGGGCTTGGTAGTATTTTGATGTGAACTGGGCCTTTGGGCCTTTGAGGGACTGAACTTCAAATGTAGCAGTGAACCGAGCTTGGCTTTTGAAGTGGGCTTTTGCCTTTCCCTAGCAGTAGCTGTGATCTGGGCTTGGCTTAGTAATGAGCTTGGGCTTTTAGCCTTTGGTTTCAACCCTAACAGTGTGCAATGGGCTTAAACCAGTGAACCAAAACAGGAAAATGGATTAAGATACTGAAGAAAAGTGCCAAGGAGACAGTTGCACACCAAGGCCTAAGCCAAGGGCAGTGATGTGAAGAAAATAGCAAATGAAAGAAAGAAAACAGTAAACAATGGAATGAGTCTAAACATGAAAAAGAGCAAAACAAAACAGTGAAGACAAGAGGATGAACTCAACTGATCATGCCAATTCTTCCTTACAGCAGGTAAAGGTAAAGGTTCAAGCCTGCCTTTTACCTAAGGTGTTTCACCAATGGATAGTTGAATCACAACTAAAGTGTCAATCCTAAGCACTAAATGTCTGACTAAAGCACAATTAGTCAGAGAATTTGACAATGTCAATAAGGTATGAGTTGTGGTAATATCACATAGTTTTATCCTAACTACAAAGCATACATGATATGCACTGTGAGAGTAAAATGTGGTTTACCTTGATTCAATTCTATCCTAGAACATTTCACACATCTAAGAATGACATGAACAACATGAGAACATTACAAGACATAACAGAACATACACATTAACAGAGAACATACACATTAACAGAACATAATATGAACAGCAAAAAAAAATGAACATTAACAGAACAAAGTTCTGGACACTGGCTAGTCCAGCATGAATCTCTCTTCACCTAATAGTTCCCCTTTTATACCCAAATTATCAAATTAGGGTTTACACCCATTTTCCCCAAAAATCTCCAATCGACAGTACAATTAGGGTTTCCCCTTTTTCTAGTGTTCTGGGTCTAATTTTTCCCATAACCCTACTCTCATCCTCTCCTAAGCAGTTCTATTACATCAATTGGGGTTTTCTAGAAAAACCCTAAATTATAAAGAAAAATTAGGGTTTTCAGACTTGGGAGAAAATTACCATACTCTTCTGATTTCGTTGTCCCCTCTGCGATTAAGCTCATACCCATGCTTCCACTTGCATATGCGCTCTTGAAACACGCCTCAATGTTGTCTTCTGATGGAACCCTAGTTCTGTCTTTCTAGGTTTTAGCGTCTGATGGAGAAGCTATAACCGAGGAAGAGAGAAGTTGAGGTTATGGTCGAGGCGGTCGGTTTTGGGAAGGTGGTGGTGGCAGTGGAAATGGAGGTGAAGTGAAGGCTGGTACGGTGGAGGCAGGAGTTGCAGTTGCAGCTCTCTGCAACTGTCGGGTGAAGGAGAAGGAAAAGAAAGAGAAGGGAAGAGGAAGAATGAGGTTGGTTCGATAGTTTTAGGGTATGGGATGTTCTGGTGTGAGGCGGGTCCATCAAGAGGTGATGTTTCGTGAGATGGGCCGTGGGATGTGAAGCTGGTAGGTGGATCGGATGGTTCCTCCTGAAGAGGCTGGTAGCGACCGTCAGATTTTTTGATACAACGAAGTAAACGGCTCTAGATGAGGTTAGGTGTTGTAGTGTTAAGCGGAAGTATCGGGATTTGATGAACAGCAAGGGAGCGACCGTTGGATTCAACTACCATCTAATCTGAAGGCTTGGAATTTCAGCGCTGTGGTGTTTGGCAGAGACTTCAGATTTTGATTCACAAAAAACCCAATTCATTCACATAAACCCATCTTCTCAGACATTAATTAGACAAGCAGAAGCATCGATTCATTATGTCCTTCAAACCCTAACTCTGCTGATGTTCAACTTTGAATCTGAGAAACAGATTCATCTCTTAATTTCTTCTTTTGATGCTTTAATCAACAGCTGCAATCAATCCCATCTTACTATGAATCAGTAAAACTCATTGCTCCACTCAAATTTCTCGATCTTTCTGCTAACTCATCTCTTCCTTTCTATGCCGCCACTTCATTTCTCTCTACTCTCGATTTCAGGTGAAGATTGGAAATAAAAGAAAGACATTTCTCTTAAAGTTAGGGCTTAGTAATGATGAAAAGTGCTATAAGCACCCATCAAATTGATGCAAACAGCTACATTAGCAACTAGTTCAGCTATCCACCCTTTCTCCGTAGATAGACTCCGCATATCATTCGCCTTTGAAACAAAGCTTTTGTCATTTTCGCTCAATTTTGATGATTTCTCCTTCTTTTGCTCCAAATGACTCCAAAGTACCTGTAACTCAAAACTAAACATAAGAGATGCAATTCACAAGAATAATAGCAAAGAAAACATAAATACTATATATACAATTAGGTGTTTTACAACACCTATCAATACTCTCGCATACATTCTTTTCGACGTGCATGAAATCTATGCAATGGTGGACAACATGATACCATCAGTAGGGGAGGAGCCGGAACCATATATTGAACTTTTTCCAGTAGGGCCTGTCGGTCTCCTTCTCTTTCCCCTTCTCCTTCCCCTTCCCCTTTCTTGGGTCGATGGTCTTTTCGATTGTCTTCATCTTTCCACCTCTTTCAGGGTTATCCTTCACGAATTCCACCACAATGTTCTTCCGTCCCTTTCCCCATTTATTCTTTATAGACTTTACCTCATTGTATATTTCTGACGGGGTCATAAGTTCCGGAGCCTTTTCAGCTTCTTCTTTTTCGTTGAAACCCTTCTGACGTCTGAATGGATGATCGTATGGTAGGTATCTTCTATGCCCGGTATAAACCTCTTTTCTACAATGTTTTAGCCTGACATAGTAAGTATTTCTCCCACAAACCTTACAGGCGTCTCTTCCCTGGTAGGGGGAACCACACAGTGTACCGAGAGCCGGGTAATCATTTATTGTCCATAAAAGAACCGCACGTAGAGTAAACGTCTCATGTTTCAGCGCATCAAAATATTCGACTCCCTCAAACAATTCCTTGAGATCCTCGACAAACGGTTGTAACATAACTAGAGCTGGCAAACGGGCGGGCAGGGGCTTGCCCGTTGCGGGTTCCACGGGTTCGGGTTAATACGGGTTGAAACCCGCGGGTTGAAATTCTTCACGGGTTGTCATTTCTTCAACCCGAGCCCGTAACGGGTTTAACCCGCGGTTTCACGGGTTAGAGGGGTTACAGGGTTTACAAGATATGGAGGAATAAAAAAGTACTAATATAATCACGCCTTTCGTTCTTTATGTCGCTCTCGGCTCTTCCCTTTCGTCTACTTCTTCCCTGTTTCTTCTATTCCCCTGTTTTTTCTCATCTGCGGGTGATTGAAAGATCAAGTGGAGGTTTTGCGACTGGCAGGAGGTAGAGGGGATCATGGATTAGTCGATGGTGGATGGTGGTGGTGTTCGATTTTTATTGGTCTGGAGGAAGGAAAAAGAGATGATTTTTGAAGGAATCAGAAGTTAGGGTTTTGAGATTAATTCGAGATAAGAGGTAAATTAATGGGTTAATGGGGTTGTTGATAGATGAGGATTAAGAGGGTCGATGTTAATTAAATCTATGGAGTTGTTCTGATGATTGAATTTAAGAACTAGGGTTCTGCCATGATTGAATTAGTTGTAGTTCTAAAAGAGGGGTTTTGATTTGAAAGATACAGATTGAGTTAGAGGTGGGTTTTGTGTCAATTTATCAGTTGTAATATTGTTGATGACGAATTGGTGAATTAGGGTTCCTCTATGGTGAAAATAATATTGGTGATGCTTCAGAGTTGAATCAAACTCAGAGATTTGTAAATGAGGTAATTATGCTTCTAAATTAATTGGTGAAGTTATTCAGTTTTGTTGAATGGATATATGTGCTTGATAATTGAATTTAGAATTGAGATATATGTATGATAGAACTAGTGTTTCAAGTATTTGAATGGACACTAGAATGTGCTTGTGATGGACTGAGTTTAGAAAAATGGAATTAGATGAGTGAATGTGAGGAAGTTGTCGAATTTTTGGTGATGTTATGGATTGCAGGGAAGGTTAGAGCTCATTCTTGAGTTGAGAAATTACAGGAAGGATGACTGTCAATTGAGTTAATGAAGGTTACTTATGAACATCTTGAAGTGATAATGATGTTGTTCTTCACGGGTTTACGGGTTATACCCGCGGGTTCACGGGCCGGGACGGGTTAACCCGTTTACTCACAAGTCGACATTTCTCCAACCCGAACCCGACTTGTTTTGAAACAAGCCGAGCCGGGTTCGGGTTTTCGCGGGCCAGGCACGGGTTAATCCTCGGGTTTTGGCTTGTTTGCCAGCTCTAAACATAACATCAATGTCCTTACAAGGCCCCCCATCGATAATTAATGACAGCATGGTGAACTTTCTCTTCATACACAACTTTGGCGGAAGGTTGTAAATCACTGTCAGAATTGGCCACACACTTTGCTGTTTTTGCATGCCTTTGTTTACGTCAACCTTGTCAGCCGAAATGCCTAGCCACAGATTTCGAGGATCATCACAAATTACGAGATATCTTTCATCTATATTTTTCCATGCTGGTGAGTCCGCCGGATGCTTTAAAACACCCTCTTCTTTCTTTCTGGTGTCGTGCCACAATAAATATTCGACAATTCTCTTTGATTGAAACAGCCGTTTCAGTCTTGGGACAATTGGGAAATACCACAAGACTTTTGCCAGAATTTTTTCATGCACCTCTTGGGTGGTGTCGTGAACTTTCCATCTTGATTCCCCACAGGTGGGACACTTGATGTGATCCTTTTAATTCTTCCTATATAGAATGCAGTCATTGATGCATACATGTATCTTTACGTAACCTGAACCCAAATCTCTCATCACCTTCTTAGCTTCATATGTACTTTTCATCATCTCATTTCCTGGAGGGAGCATGGATTTTAACAGTGGTAGAAGTTCATTAAAGAACTTGTCGGAAGCTCCGTGCCTTGCTCTTCAAGTTAAACAATTCACACATTGCAGATATCTTTGTAAAATCCGCACATCCTTCCTATAGGGGTTTCCCAGCATCTTTGAGTATCCGTTGAATCTTCTCAGAATCCTTTGAAAAGTTATCTCCTAATAAAGCACTAACCATTTCTATAGTCTCTGCAACATGTGCTGGTTCATCATAGTGTGGACCGTTGCTGCCATTACCATCCAGAAGTATCCACCTTGATGACTCATCTCCTTCTCCGTGCATAGTCCATACGGCATAATTTTGAATGAATCGAGAAGAATATAAATGAAACTTAACTTTACTTGCCTTGTGCACGTAGAGGTTGAGACATTTCACACATGGACATAAAAACTTAACTTTGCCCTTGTCGTATGGTTTCCGTTTCCCATTCGCAATATCCTGTTGGTATGTATGCGTAGCAAACTTTATAAATGCATCGACTGCGTCTTGATAACGCCGTTGGGTTCTATCGGTATACATCCAAGATTTATCCATTACTCTAGGATCTATTATGAATTCTCAGGTACCTGGGCGGAGAAAAACTTGTCAACATCTTGTGAAAATGTTATTGTGGTCCAAATAAAACTACGAATTATCATTGCAAAGAGTAATACGTACACAAAGAGTAATCACAAATCACAATGTGAGTTCAGTTATCATATATGAATCATACAAATAATCATAGGTTAGCTACCTGCATAAAGTTGCATGTGAAGACAATATTTACCCTACTATGACCATTAGAGTTACAATCTCAGTTAACAAAGTAGTACTGAAAAGAATTACTTACACGGTCGATCTGATTATTCCGCAAAGCAAAACTGAAAGGGGAATATATGGTTTATCCATGAGATGAATTAGATGATCAAAGCAAACCACTTGTTTTATTTTCTAGGGGGAGGTTAGAAGATTTAAGAGTAGAAACATGAAACGATTTAAGACGAGAGAGACGAACACAAAGGGTAAATGGAAATTTGGTAATATTTTTATTAATAAATAATTTGGCAAAATATTTAAGTGTATATCGTAAATAATTTGGTAAAATAGGAAGGTAAAAATCCTTCAATTTGCATGTTGCACGTTCTATGTTAAGAATTTTCTTAGTCAAATCTTGTTATCCTGTTACATAATTTTCTGCTTTGACGGCTCTAAAAGACCGGAGTTCAATGCGATGCAACTAATATTCATTCCATCCTGAAGATTTTTTTTGTTCGTACCCGAATTCAGAAAATAAATCAAAATGATAACTAAAAAGGCGGAGTACGTGTTGCTGCAGTTGTTATAACAATACTAAGTAAAAAACTAACTTTGTAAAAAGTGGAGTACGTGTTGGTACAGTTGAAAAATAAAATCGTAAGAACTGGAAGAAGCTATAGCCCCAATTATAATTAAGTGAACTAAAGCACATTACTCTAATTGTGTGTTTTGTCCAATTAGAATTAATATCTAAAACCAAAGCTTGATTCATCCAATTAACATAATAGGTTTGATCATTGATGGATTTCATTAAAGTCTCACAATATGATTCAAAGATAACATGATTAAAGTTCTTAGAGGGTGCCAGAGTAACAGCTGCCAGCATAGCCTTACATTCCAGCTCCACAGCTTCAACTCCTATCTTCATTCCTCCATTGAAGTATTGTCCTTGCACCCGAATGCAGCTACCTGCACAATTCCTCACTATTAGCCCTATTCCACCTTGTAATGAATCTGACTTAAAGAAGCATCAAAATGTAGAACAAACAAGATTAGTTCCAGGAGAAACAAGTTTATTAATGCCATCTATTGACATTTTCCTATTTGGAGTTATGTTATGAAAAACCTTTGAACATCAAATAGTCCAAATTGATGGTTAAAAAAAAACAGTCCAAACTGAAACCATTAGCAATTTATTAATCTCATGTCTAGTAATTCCTGCACCAAAGGTAACATTGATATTTAAAACCAACCAAATAGATCTAGCATAACCACATTCAAGGAATATGTGATTATTGGATTCCACAAGATGATTACACAAACTGCAATGCAATTCAATATCATTTCCATATCTAGCTAGTTTATCTCTTGTTGGGACTATATCTTTTAACACTTCCAAACAAAAAATTTAACTTCCACAAAGCTTTCCATACCTATGGAAAAACATAATTAATACCTTCAAAAGTATTAGATGGACTAGACAACACAATATAGACACTCTTAACAAAGAATTGGCCTTTCCTATCTGGAAGCCTGAAAAAGCGGGGGTACAAAAACCACACCCGAAAATTCGATTAGCAATTTGTATGGACAAACTCCAATATACTTTCTAAAGACTCAACTAGACAGACAGACTCAATCTAGAGAAAAGTATATCAAAGAGTTTATATCCCAATCTCTCGATTTGATCTTTACTCAAGCAAATAAAAATCTGCGAGTCTTTATCAAAGAGAGATAACTTGGATGGTACCAAAGACCAATATCCAAGTGCCAATCAATTTAAATCAACAACCAAAAGGTTGGATATTCTAATTGATTGAACAACGCACAACATGTGATATTTCAATTATATAAACAAATATAATGCGGAATAGAAATAACGCAGACACAAGAATTTTGTTAACGAGGAAACTGCAAATGCAGAAAAACCCTGGGACCTAGTCCAGATTGAACACACACTGTATTAAGCCGCTACATACACTAGCATACTCCAAACTAACTTCGGTCTGGACTGTGGTTGAACCCCAATCAATCTCATACTGACCCAAGGTACAGTTATGCTCCTACGCCTCTGATCCCAGCAGGATGCTACGTACTTGATTCCCTTAGCTGATCTCACCCACAACTAAGAGTTGCTACGACCCAAAGTCGAAGACTTTAATAAAAAAAAATATGTATCACACATAAAAGTCTACGAAAATAGATAAATCCGTCTCCCACGAATATACCTACGAGTTTTTGTTCCGTCTTTTGATAAATCAAGGTGAACAGGAACCAATCAATAATCCGGACTTATATTCCCAAAGAACAACCTAGTATTATTGATCACCTCACAATAATCTTAATCGACGTAGCGAAAAAAGATATTGCGGAATCACAAACGATGAAACAAAGATGTTAGTGACTTCTTTTCTATCTTGCCTATCGGAGATATAATTCTCAAGACAATTATTTCAATTGTGCTCGTAATGATAGAAACAGCAAGATCAGATCACACAACTACGATAAAAGTAGTATAGGTCTGGCTTCACAATCCCAATGAAGTCTTTAAGTCGTTAAATTGGTTTAGAAGAAGAAACCAAAGGTTAAAGGAGAATCGACTCTAGCTTAGCACAACTAGTATCACACAAAATGTGTGGGGATTAGGTTTACCAGTTTCTAGAGTTCTCCCTTTTCAAATTAGGGTTTTCAATCAATGTTAGCTTGGTAACAAAGCATTCAATATTCACCGTTAGATGAAAACCTGATTAGATTCAAGCTAATATTTCTCAACCGTTGGATCGAAAAATTAGCTTGTTACACACAAATGAAATGTCCAATTTTGGGTTTATGAACCGTACCCAAACATTAACATTTGTTGGTTCAAAAATAGTTAACCAATGGTTAGCCATATGATCACTTTCATATCAACCATATTCTTCTTCACCGTAACTAGTCCAAATGACTCAAATGAACTAGTTAGAGAGTTGTTCAATTGCAAGGAAATCTTATGTAACTACACAAGACACAAGCGAAGCAAAAACGGTTTGATTCACTTGAATCGGTTCATGAACTTTATAGCCACGGTTTTTAAAAGCCTTTCTTAGTTTATTTAAACATGAGTTCAAAAACAACCGGTTTTAGATATAACCACTCAAGTTCGCGGACTGGGTTCGCGGACTTAATCTCATGGAAGGAGTACACAAACTCCAGCAAAAATTCTCGGGTTTGAGAACTTCGCCAGTTCGCGGACTTGGCTCACACCACTTCCATTTCTCTTGATTAACAAAGTTCGCAAACTTTGGTTCAAGGAATAAGGACTTATACATATATGTGTTTCCACAACAATGCTTATATCTTACCAATGGTTATGTAATATAAACTCTCATTTCAACCATTTGAAACATTCTCAGAGAACGTTATATAGACGTTATTCACAGACCATTTTTCGTCAGAGCAATTTCCAAAGTGATTGAAACATTACATGACTTTTGTCACTAGGAAAAGATGAATTTGGCTAAAGCGAAAGCTTACTAACACACATTTCGAGAATAGATATACGAGATAAACTCGGCTCGAAATCGCAAATGTGTATAACGAAAGTCTATACCAAAACGACTTTTCTCTCAAGAGTAGAAGATAGAGTAAATAGACTTTGAGTGATAGATAAGTTCAAGTCTCCACATACCTTTTAGTCGATGAAGATCCACCAGTTCCTTGAGTAGTCCTTTGTCTTGTATGATGATTTCCATGGAGTCTTGAGCTCAACTACATTTTCTATCCTAGTCCGAGACCTTTAGCTATATAGGTTAGAAATCAAGACTTATAGTTTTGATCACTAACATTGACAAACATGCTTGAGATAACAACGCATGCGAGTTCGACCGAGCAATGCTCTAACAATCTCCCCCTTTGTCAATTTTAATGACAAAACTATTAATACATATGGAATACAAAAAATAAATAAATTAACTTTTGTAGCTCATATTCCACATGCCTAATCTTCAACATTACTTGAAATCTTCGTCACTTCCAAGTACTCCAATGATCCCAAAGGTTGTAAGTTTAGTATCATCGTTGTTGAAAATCCGTAGCTATAACAACAAGAAAACAATAGTTCTCAATCATTGTTATACAGTGTCATAGTATCATTAAACAGCGTCAAAGTTCAATTGTATCACAACTTCAACAACAATACTATGGTGATATGTATCACTCCCCCTTAGTCAATACTCCATCTCACATGGAAACCACTCCCCCTTACATAATGATCCGAAAACCATATGTATTTGTAGTGTGAACTACATATTAATTCTCCCCCTTTTTGTCAATAAAATTGGCAAAGGTACAAGAACGAGATCCTAATGAAATTTTCGAAAGAGACATTTCATGACCATAAGAAATAAACACACATCATCTTTTTTAGATGCAATCATAACGTCGAAGCTAAATGCATTCATCAAGGAGTTTAAAGATACAAGATAACCCATATAATATTCCCCACAAAGATATGGAAATTAAGCGCAAGTTCAAAAAGAACTCTCCCCCATAATATGTCATTCCCGAAAGAACAACAAGAGCGACCTTACTTTCGAAAGAAAAGAAGGATTTCTTTGGACATAACAAATCACATACAAGTATGAATTTGAATCCAAAATATTCAATCAAATTAACCACAAGAGAACCCATGATTAATTCAATCGAAATACACAACCAAAATAATCACAAAAAGTAATCAATTTAATTGGCCATATTCGCATAAGAGAATCAATGGAGCAATGACTAAGTTATGAAATAATCAACCCAGTCAAGAGCGCTCAAACATAAGAAAACTTATGGAGTCATAACTAAATAATCAAACAAGATGATTAATTTAGTTCAAAAATACTCGTCATAAAGTACCTTACGGAACAACAACAAAGCTAATCAAAAAATAATCAACTTGGTTGTTATAATGCTCAACATAAGACACATTACGGAGTCTCACAGTAATACATAAAATATGGATCAGGGAAGATCAATTACTGCGGAATACACAGGGATTCATTCTATTTTCCATCACAATTTGCACAATGACAAATGATCGAATTTTTATATAGTGGTAAGAAGGTTGTCGTTCACTTGGACTTTGTTGAATTGATTCTAGGCTTAAATATAAAAATACTAAAAATAAGAAATTATAAACAAAATATGTCACGGGATGAAGAATTCACTGGGACTCGGGATTTCACTGTTTTTCATATTCAAGTGGTTCAGAAATTAATCCTAGACAATTATAGCTCTAAACACAAGAAATATCAACTCTAATATTTTGCCAAGGATAGATTTCATAAAACATCAATTGTAAATTACAAGCATAGTGTATCTAAAGCACCTAAGACTAAGCATACACTATCTAACAAGATGACAATTGATTAATAGAAATCATAAATCATTTATAATCGGTGCAAAAAGTAAATAAAGAATTAATTAAATTTACCACATGATGAAATTCAGCTTCGTCCGTCGTCCCAGCGACGGGGTCTAGCTCCGCATAGTGAAAACACATTCAAAGGAATTTTTCATTGCTCAAAAGGTGTTTGCAAGGAGAAAAAGTATAAAGCAGTGTGTTTGTAACAGATAATTGTTACAAAACTCACTGTTACAGAGAAACACTAACAGACTGTTGCGAATTCGAAATAATTGTTACAGAAATTGTTACAAAGATATTGAATTTGAAACTATAGGCAACGGTTTCTGCGACTGTTTTTAAATGTTGTTCTATATTCTTCTTCTTCTTCAATGGCAGTAGCAGAGACAAGCTCTGCAACTCCCGATTCTCTCTCTGTTGTTGCTCTAAACGATCCCCAAACTTTCCATCCCCTTCTATGACAACCCAACACCTATTTATAACCCACCAGTAGCAAAATATCATGTAATTACTTCATATAATTCTCCATTACTCGACATTATTCTTCACGGCCAGTTTAGGAAATAATTCAGATTTTTGATCTCTACACACGTTCTGAAGCTGCCAAATTGCCATATTTAACTCATTCGTACTCCAAATAGTTGTTAGGGCCTTCCAAACACGAGCACACACGTCTAACTCGCCGTAATCCCGTGAATATTTCTTCCAGCGTATGTGTTGCCCTGTTTTATTCTCACGGATTATTTAGCCAAATTCAATCGAACCAAAGACCCATACCAAGCCTTTTAGGCTATATCACGTCCACCCATGAAGTTTCAGCGATTCAGTCTACCTCTAACCCAGCCAAATTCAAAATGAAGAAGATGGGTTATGTGGAGAAAAATGGGTGATGTGGAAAAAATGGGCTACATATAGCCGTGGGTGACACTTAGAAAAAATGGGGGTCCGTATAGCAAATGTCCTCCGGGGAACCCCGAGCAACTTTTCGAGCCGAATTTTCCAATAATATTTATTTCCAAAAAATACCTACAAACATACAAAATAACATAATAAATACGAAATCGAGTGCTAACAATACGAAACATTGAGGACAAATTAGACACATAAATGCGTTTATCAAATACCCCCAAACTTATTATTTGCTAGTCCTCGAGCAAAACTAAAAAATAAAATCCAACTCACTAGGTGTCCCTAGTGACCGAGTTATAGTCTCGGGTTAGTTTAACAGAGGTGTACCCACAAAAACCTTAACTCCAGACCCTAGTGATCTACGCAGAACCTTGGAAGGCACTAAAGAATCTCCTTGGTTGGCATACCTATTGACTACAGGAGGAAGTACCCTGATGCAAAATTCCAATTGGTGTACACGAGTTTGCACTCAAGCATACTAAAAGTCATATAAAGTGACAGAGCTCTACTCAGATAGTTTATGTACATCATAATCGGAGTCAACCAATCACATGGAAAGATTAAGAAGATGGATAAAGAGAAAAGATAAATGGTTTAAAGTGAACAGTGTTTCCCATATCTGTCTGAAGGCCTCTGCCAAGATGGACCTATCCTAATGGACTGAGATACCGGTCTGACTAATATCAACACAACTGGCATATATAAGGGGACTAGTGGTCGATAAACCTAACTCTAGGTCAACACAACTGGCATATACAAGGGCGCCAGTGGTCGGCTTTATTGAATTTATTCCGGTTGGTCTGATGGTATGGTCTTTTTTTTTTTTCTCAATCGCCCAATTTCACCCTAGCAAAGGTAACAACTTGAATCGTGTGCCCCACCAAATCACTTAAAAAATAAAAAAAGAAGGATTAGGATTCAACGAGATATGGCGAAACTACCATGTTTATATTAATTTTAACACCTGAGCTCTGTGATTTTATGAATATACTCTTTAGATGTTTCCATATAATCAGATTGGTTCCTCAACTCCTACAACCAAGATGTTTCCATCCACTTAGATAGGTTAGTGTTATCCTTAATAGGCATAAATTTCTAGGCTCTGGAGTTTATTTATACTGCAACTAAAAAGTTTCTCCCATACCCCCAAACTTAAATCTAACATTGTCCTCAATATTCTAAAGATAAAATTAAAAGCATGAACAAGGAGAAATTGTTACCACTTGAAGCAAAAGAGTTAAGGAAAGATATTACCGTGTTGTATGAGCATGGGTTACCTCCCAAGAAGTGCTAAGTTTAAAGTCTTCAGCTAGACATAAAAAGGAATTAGTCACCTCTTAGAATCATAAAGTAATAGCCGGAATAACTGTGGATCACCAAAACCAAATAGGATTATCACAAGTAAAAGGAATCCGCAACATCCCAAGAAAATTAGCAAATAAAACACACCCTTGTCTAGTTTCCTGTTTAAGACAACTACATCTAGCTGTTGTTCAGGTTCAGGTTCTATAACAGGGTCTAGATAAAAAGCTTTCATTGGTTGGATTTCCTCAAAGGCATTCTGAATATCAGGCTGAAGAGTCTGGAAATACTCAAGTAAGAACTTACAAGCGCATAACAAAAGCCTGAATAACTGGGGATCCTATAAGTCAATCAGATTTGACTCACACAGCTGACCACAATGAAAGAGGTGGTCTTCCTTAAGAAAATATGTCGACCCTATTCTCCTAAAGTAATTAGGTTCAGTCTCAAAACTTAATAACCGACACATCTGAAAATCATAAGTTCCCACAATTGGAAGAAAAGATTTTGGCGGGAAAACAAAGTCAATTTGGGTATCATCGCCTGGGTACACCACATCAACCAGAGGATGGGTTTCTAACAACTGAGCTTCTTTCAGGACATCATTAGGTTCGACAAAATGTGTATGAAGATAATCTTGTAAGATGGTTGAGGCACAAATGTCAAGTCCTACACGAGGGAACTTTCTAATAGTTAAAGCACACGGAGAATTACCCCCAAACTTAGAGTTTTCTGTGTCTCTAGAAAGACTAGTCACAACTTCCCTAATTTCTAGGTCATCAGATTCCTGAAAATGGTCAATTGATTCTTCTAAGTCTGGTTCATCGTCGCTCATCTCTACGAGTTTATGGTCTTCTAAGATTAGTGTTTCTAAATCGCTAGACTCTAAAACATTATTCTCAGGGTAAAATCTTTCCTCTAAACCATCATCACGATCATATAAAGGATTACCAGCGAAAGTTTCTAGTAAAGGCTCATTAACTAAGGTGTTAATCATAGTTACTTCCTCCGATTCACTGATAGGCACATCAAATAATAGATTATCCAACATACTGCAGTCTAAAGGATCATGAACTACATCGTCTAAAACGGTGGTATCTCTAGTCAAATCCTCATCCTTTTGAATAGGTGAATAATTATTAAATTATTTGGATTTGTACTAGAAACAACACTATCATTATAAATCTCAATCGGAGTAACAAATTCCTGATCACTATGCCTACATAGTTCATGTTCTTCATCAATACTATCCTCATCATAAATTTATAATATGAAAAGATCGAACCTCATCAAAACAAGTAGTGTTACCAATTCTAACCTCGTCATCTTGATTATGTGAATAAAAACTATCCTTATTTTCAAGGGTGGTATTGGGAACACTATACTGGAAATTAAGACTATCCTGAGCAAGTTTTTCCACAATCCTATTTGTACTCTCAGTAAATTGCTTGAGGGACTCTTCTAGAGATATCTTAGTTGACCGCTCTACGGACTCTTCTGGGAGAAGAATATTATAAGTCTCTTTCATAAATAACTTCCGTGTAGACTCATTGAAACTCTTGAGAGACTCTTCTAGAAATAGAAGGATTGTTTTGCTCGTATGACCTGTGGGTATATGGATAGTAATTGGGCTCACAATGGTATGGACCATAACCTTCAAAAGTTTCGCGTTCCCAATCACTATTCACACTATGGTCATAAAAAGGATAATGTCCAAGCTGCTCAGTCGGATACTCATTGTATTGGCTATTATAATACCAGTTCGACATCCTAACCGCAAGGGAATTCTAAACAAACACAAAGAAGGCTGACTCGACCACAACAAGCCTATTTTATCTAGCAAACAAAAAGCATAATGGCTCCACTTAGATTGTTTCTAGACCAGCTTCTATTCTTTCAAAAGGAAATTCGTTACAATTTAAGCAAACCCATCTGGAATCAATCCGAGTCAAAGTAAGTTGAATAGAGGCGAGGGAAGATGCGTGGGGCTTTGATACCCAAGGCCTCACCACATTACAAGGCGGCGCAGTCACGCATTCAACTCAAAGAAACCATCATGAACTTCGAAGTATGCTTAAAAGAGTAACCAATATTTTTCGAATGACTTTCCTATTAAGCTCGTTACCCTATCGGTCTCGTTCTAGTCAAAATTTTAGGCTTAGGTTCGCGTTTGGTTTCGTATTCCTAAGGCGGGAAAGAAGAGAACGGTGATGAAATCCGAACCCTTATCTTGTATGGCCAGGCCTTGCCCTTTACTAGGAAATTAAAACATCCGTATTCGATTCCTCAACATATATGCATACAAAATCATCCAGTAAACCCGCTGACAGGGGATTCGCTGGTGTTTAGAATTCTTACCTCCTGTTCCATACGGGGGATGAACCGTTGAAGTCGACTCGGGCCACGACTCCTATGTCATGTACGAACCCGAGGGGCCGAGGAGATATTGTAATCGCCGTCCTTCTCTGCACACAGTTTATTTAAAACTACCCTTTCGTAGGGGTTTTAAAAATAGAATAAAGTCCAATGTCTAAAAATAAAGTCAAAAAAGAAAAAAGGTCCAAAAATAAAAGATTACAGAAATAAAAACCTTAATTACAGTTTCTAAAAAAATAAAATAAAATTATTTACAAAATCTTCTTCTTCACTCCTTTTGGATTTCTCTTTTCTTTCCTTTTTGGGCTTTGCCTTTCTTTTCAACACTTTCTCCCTTTTCTTTAGCTTAGCTCCAAATATGAAAGCAAATAAGAAATACCAAAACGCATAAAAAAGAACAAAAATAATAAAAAGAAAAAGAAAACCTAAAAACACATCTATAAACAAATCCGCGTCGGCGGCGCCGAAAATTGATCGAATTTTTATATAGTGGTAAGAAGGTTGTCGTTCACTCGGACTTTGTTGAATT
This sequence comes from Papaver somniferum, assembly GCF_003573695.1. Taxonomy (NCBI): domain Eukaryota; kingdom Viridiplantae; phylum Streptophyta; class Magnoliopsida; order Ranunculales; family Papaveraceae; genus Papaver; species Papaver somniferum. The sequence goes on along the minus strand of NC_039366.1, from coordinate 144,020,060 downwards.
GATTCTAGGCTTAAATATAAAAATACTAAAAATAAGAAATTATAAACAAAATATGTCACGGGATGAAGAATTCACTGGGACTCGGGATTTCACTGTTTTTCATATTCAAGTGGTTCAGAAATTAATCCTAGACAATTATAGCTCTAAACACAAGAAATATCAACTCTAATATTTTGCCAAGGATAGATTTCATAAAACATCAATTGTAAATTACAAGCATAGTGTATCTAAAGCACCTAAGACTAAGCATACACTATCTAACAAGATGACAATTGATTAATAGAAATCATAAATCATTTATAATCGGTGCAAAAAGTAAATAAGGAATTAATTAAATTTACCACATGATGAAATTCAGCTTCGTCCGTCGTCCCAGGGATGGGGTCTAGCTCCGCATAGTGAAAACACACTCAAAGGAATTTTTCATTGCTCAAAAGGTGTTTGCAAGGAGAAAAAGTATAAAGCAGTGTGTTTGTAACAGATAGTTGTTACAAAACTCACTGTTACAAAGAAACACTAACAGACTGTTGCTAATTCGAAATAATTTTTACAGAAATTGTTACAAAGATATTGAATTTGAAACTATAGGCAACGGTTTCTGCGACTGTTTTTAACTGCTCTTCTGTGTTCTTCTTCTTCTTCAATGGCAGCAGCAGAGACAAGCTCTGCCACTTCCGATTCTCTCTCTGTTGTTGCTCTAAACGATTCCCAAACTCTCCATCCCCTTCTATGACAACCCAACACCTGTTTATAACCCAACAGTAGCAAAATATCACGTAATTACTTCATATGATTCTCCATTACTCGGCATTATTCTTCGCGACCAGTTTAGGAAATAATTCAGATTTTTGATCTCTACACACGTTCTGAAGCTGCCAAATTGCATATTTAACTCCTTCGTACTCCAAATAGTTGTTAGGTCCTTCCAAACACGAGCAGCACACGTCTAACTCGCTGTAATCCCGTGAATATTTCTTCAAGCGTATGTGTTGCCATGTTTTCTTCCCACGGATTATTTAGACAAATTCAATCGAACCAAAGACCCATACCAAGCCTTTTAGGCTATATCACGTCCACCCATGAAGTTTCAGCGATTCAGTCTACCTCTAACCCATTCAAAATCTGATCGAAAAATCTGCCAGGAGAGAAACGCTTCTTCCCTCCAAAAACAAAATTCGAAATGAAGAAGATGGGTGCTGTGGAGAAAAATGGATGATGTGGACAAAAATGGGCTACCTATAGCCGTGGGTGACACTTAGCAAAAATGAGGGTCCGTATAGCAAATGTCCTCCGGGATCCCCGAGAAACTTTTCGAGCCGAATTTTCCAACAATATTTATTTCCAAAAAATACCTACAAACATACAAAATAACATAATAAATACGAAATCGAGTGCTAACAATACGAAACATTGAGGACAAATTAGACACATAAATGCGTCTATCAACAAACAATAGACATAATCCTTGAAAAACAAAAGATTTTAACCTATCTTCCATCAATAATTGACAATATAAGCTTCACTTTTGTATTTGTCAAAAGTCCATTCATTCCTTTATCAATATAAGAATATCGACTTACGAAAGACTTTAATTTTGACAATATATGGGACAATCATAGTTTACGGACGCAAACACACATATCCCATAAACAATTGCAATATATAAAACCATAAAGATTAATACTACAAAAATCATCTTCCAAACAAATTTAGAATTTAAACCAATAAATCTAAAAACATGAAGATGAAAATGTTGGACATAGTTATGTATAATCACAATAATGGCTATTCCAAACTCTAGTTATTCTTCTAACAAAAACGAGAACACCGAATTCTCATTCGAAGACTTACTAGTCGTTGTAGATCTTTCTCCGAGCCTCTACAGAGAATTTCTTCTCATTATTGAAAACCCCATTGATTAAGGGATCGTTCAATTCCTCCAAATCTTCAGAAATATCAGTCAACTCACTAAGTTCTCTCTGTAGTTCACGCACGGTATTCGTCGTAAGAGACATCATTCGTTCATAATAAATTAACTCTTATAAAGACGAAACAACTTGAGATTTTAAATTGTTTCTTTTGTTGATGAATTCTTTCACCAAGCCCCTGAAGTTTTCATCAAGTTGATAAAAGGACTGGAACCAATTAGAGAAGGAACCTTCTCCATTATCTGTAGCCTTCACTTTCTTCACTTTTCAGGAAGAGATTCCTTTACACATATACACTTTAGCTTTTTCGGCTGCATCCCTGTTTGTGGTGCCTCTAGTTACAGGAGCCATGAAACTGTATCTTTAGGAAGAAAGGAAGTCTACAAACAATTTAAAGTAGACTTATGAACATCTAACCCTGGAGATTTTCGTACGTGGATTGTTGGGATGAGGAAGAAGGTACGTGAACATCCTTCTTAAATATACCACTAACGGGCTTGGACCCATTTGCGAAACGCGACCCACAAAAGGAATGGTAGGATCTTTAAGGCGTTCAAACCCCAAGATACGCAAAGATGCATAAACGCACAGAAGTACCTGATGATAGGAAAGTAGAAAACAACAATTATAAACCAAGTACACACAATAACCGTTCTTGCCCCATTTCAAGAATTATGTACAAATGAGGTAGTGCCAACCAAGATACTAGGTGGCGGAATGTGCAGAGAAATTCTCATGCACCTTTTCCGGTTGATATGTGTGAAAGATACCTGTGATATAATCATAGTAATGATGATAATCAGGGTTAACAGAGTTTTCTAACCTTCTGTTCATATGATTAGGAAGTGACTTCTTCCAATGACTTAACCCTGTGCCAGTGATATGAGAATCCGAAGAGTTGGATTTTCTTGTGATGACAAGGGGATTGGTTCGTACAGGAATCCTGTGTACCAAACTTCCGTCGGACTGATTCTTATTTGTAAGCGAGTTAAGCTTTTTTAAGAATCCAAAAGCGTTTTCAAATGCTCTAAATAGATCTCTGTCAATAGATCCATCCTGATAGTATTTCTCATACAGATTAAGAGTCAATCTAGTGAGATTCCATATCCTTGAGCATAAAGAACGTTTTTTCAACCTCCCTTTCTTTTTGATTTTTCCTTTAGGTTGTTTCTCGTCATCTAAAATTTCCAAGGCTTTAGATGAGATAAGATTATCATGAGAAACCAGAGATCTGGTCCATAGAAATCTTTGAACAATCTTCAAGGAATTCTGGTGTGCGATACAGATGCCAAGAGAAATTCCAAAGAAATTTCCCATGAGACAATTTTTAAGGAACGATCAAACAAAAACTTGTTAGGTTTAAGGTATTTGCCTGCTCTGATACCAATTGAAAAAGCGGGGGTACAACAACCACACCCAACAATTCGATTAGCAATATGTATGGACAAACTCCAATATACTTTCTAGAGACTTAACTAAACAGTCAGACTCAATCTAGAGAAAAATATATCAAAGAGTTTATATCTCAATCTCTCGATTTGATCTTTACTCAAGCAAATAGAAAACTGCGAGTCTTTATCAAAGAGAGATAACTTGGATGGTACCAAAGACCAATATCCAAGTGTCAATCAATTTAAATCAACAACCAAAAGGTCGGATATTCTAATTGATTGAACAACGCACAACCTGTGATATTTCAATTATATAAACAAATATAATGCGGAATAGAAATAACACAGACACCAGAATTTTGTTAACGAGGAAACCGTAAATGCAGAAAAACCCCGGGACCTAGTCCAGATTGAACACACACTGTATTAAGCCGCTACAGACACTAGCCTACTCCAAACTAACTTCGGTCTGGACTGTAGTTGAACCCCAATCAATCTCACACTGATCCAAGGTACAGTTATGCTCATACGCCTCTGATCCCAGCAGGATGCTACGTACTTGATTACCTTAGATGATCTCACCCACAACTAAGAGTTGCTACGACCCAAAGTCGGAGACTTTAATAAACAAATTTGTATCACATAGAAAACTCTACGATAATAGATAAATCCGTCTCCCACGAATAAACCTACGAGTTTTTGTTCCGTCTTTTGATAAATCAAGGTGAACAGGAACCAATCAATAATCCAGACTTATATTCCCGAAGAATAGCCTAGTATTATTGACCACCTCACAATAATCTTAATCGACGCAGCGAAAAAAGATATTGCGGAATCACAAACGATGAGACGAAGATGTTTGTGCCTTCTTTTCTATCTTGCCTATCAGAGATATAAATCTCAAGCCAATTATTTCAATTGTGCTCGTAATGATAGAAACAACAAGATCAGATCACACAACTATGATAAAAGCAGTATCGGTCTAGCTTCACAATCTCAATGAAGTCTTTAAGTCGTTAACCTGGTTTAGAAGAAGAAACCAAAGGTTAAAGGAGAATCGACTCTAGGTTAGCACAACTAGTATCACACAGAATGTGTGGGGATTAGGTTTCCCAGTTTCTAGAGTTCTCCCTTTTCAAATAAGGGTTTGCAATCAATGTTAGATTGGTAACAAAGAATTCAATATTCACCGTTAGATGAAAACCTGATTAGATTCAAGCTAATATTTCTCAACCGTTGGATCGAAAACTTAGCTTGTTACACACAAATGAAATATCCAATTTTGGGTTTATGAACCGTACCCAAACATTAACATTTGTTGGTTCAACAATAGTTAACCAATGGTTAGCCATATGATCACTTTCGTATCAACCATATTTTTCTTCACCGTAACTAGTCCAAATGACTCAAATGAACTAGTTAGAGAGTTGTTCAATTGCAAGGAAATCTTATGTCACTACACAAGACACAATCGAAGCAAAAAACATTTATTCACTCGAATCGGTTCATGAACTTTATAGCCACGGTTTGTAAAAGCATTTTTTAGTTTATTTAAACATGAGTTCAAGAACAACCGGTTTTAGATATAACCACTCAAGTTCGCGGACTGGGTTCGCGCACTTAATCTCATGGAAGGAATACACAAACTCCAGCAGAAATTCTCAGGTTTGAGAACTTCGCCAGTTCGCAGACTGAGTTCGCGGACGTGGCTCACGCCACTTCCATTTCTCTTGATCAACAAAGTTCGCAAATTTTGGTTCAAGGAATAAGGACTTATACATATATGTGTTTCCACAACAATACTTATATCCTACCAATGGTTATGTAATATAAACTCTCATTTCAATCATTTGAAACATTCTCAGAGAACGTTATATAACCGTTATTCACATACCATTTTTCGTCAGAGAAATTTCCAAAGTGATTGAAACATTACATGACTTTCGTCGCTAGGCAAAGATGAATTTGGCTAAAGCGAAAGCTTACCAACACACATTTCGAGAAATAGATATACGAGATAAACTCGGCTCAAAATAGAAAATGTGTATAATGAAAGTCTATACCAAAACCAATTTTGTCTCAAGAGTAGGAGATAGAGTAAATATACTTTGAGTGATATATAAGTTCAAGTCTCCACATACCTTTTAGTCGATGAAGATCCACCAGTTCCTTGAGTAGTCCTTCGTCTTGTATGATGATTGCCATGGAATCTTGAGCTCAACTACACTTTCTATCCTAGTCCGAGACCTTTAGCTATATAGGCTAGAAATCAAGACTTGTAGTTTTGATCACTAACATTGACAAACATGCTTGAGATAGCAACGCATGCGAGTTCAACCGAGCAGTGCTCTAACAAATCCAAATAAGAGTATGAAGTCTGATTCACCCACCATTGAGTTCTGGCAGTACTCCGTAGCTGGTGGTACTCTGAAAATATGAATACTATGAAGTAAACGATTTTATTAAATGTGAATGCTTCCCCCTTTTCCTCTAAGTAGCGCGCTTTCACGGCTTCGTGCTACAAAAACAACACACAAACTTATTTGGTTACATATAAACTGAAAAAAGTATTGTGCCGAATAAACCATAAAGATACGTACAAGTTATAGAGGGGACAAGCTAAGGTGGCTTGCATGCGATATCCGATGTTTGATTTTAAAAAACCCAGCTACCGCATCTAGGATGATATTGTGCCTATCCTTGATTTGTTGAACACTTCTTCTTTTCTGTTTCCCATAATCTTGGCTAAATTTGTTATGTATCTTCGCCCAATAGGTTTCCGTCGATGAGCGATCTAGAACTCGACTTTCGTCTGCCCATGCTTTGGTGATTGCCAAATCTTCTGCGGAGTCAAACGATGCCATTTGTTGTATGTGGAGGTAGGGAATGAGTAGGTTCTCTAATAGGATACAAGTGGAGTGCACGTGCGTTGCTGGTCGAACACCGAGTTTTAAATATGCCTTCTTCCCTGTTAAACCAATTGCTTATCATGATAGAACACCATGCGAAGTGAAGGAAAACAAAATCGAGAGAATACAACAACATATTCTCTTTTCCGGCTCTATAACAACGCCGACTTAATCTACAATGCAACTTTTACTCCTTACAGCAACAAAAACTAATTCCTAAATCCATAAAAAAACCATTAGTAACAAAAATTAACTCAACCTAAATCAAATTCCACAATTTCCGTCACAAAATACACACAAAACATCAATTGTTTCAACTAATTAATACTGTCAAACAAAAATCAATAAGGAAATCATAAGGAAACGTGATCATCCATTTGAACCCAAACCCAAAATTACAATCTTATTATTAGAATTTATCAGAGAATGTTCTAGATGAACTCTCTTTAAATTGGTTTATGATCATAAAAAAATGAAAGACCTAAACAAAACAAAAGAAACCCTAACAATATCGATGTGCTTTCACAATTTCCATCACAGATAAGATATAGAATCCCAGCCAAGATTATAAAAAACTCCTAAAATTGACAGAACCCTAGGTTTACAAAATATAGTAGAAAACGATTTTAGTTTTAGGAAATGTATATACCTGAAACCCTAGCGATAGTGATTTCAAATTAAGAAAACCCATCCCCTATTCATGAAATTAAACAAGTAAGTTCGAATTTAATTTGATAAGAGAAGTATAGAATTTTTTTTTTCTATTTCCTTACCTAGGTGTTTGTGGGTGAAAACTGTTTCTGCTGATTTTGGTAATTTCGGGTGTGTGGATGAGAAACGAATCTAAACCCTAAACAATGCACTGCACGGTAGTACTTTTGATTCGAGAGATCAATATGTACAATCCTGGACTAAACCAAGAAATGGTCGTTCCAGGCTTGCTTCGGTCACAAAGTGAAGGAGAAGGGTTGGTCTTAGGGAAGGAAGCAAAGAGAGTGTTGAGACCAGAATCGCTGATTCTGAAGGTGTGGTTGTTTATGACTTGTATATGAAAGTAGAACTGGCTAGAAGAATGGAAAGCTACCAGGTGATTTGTAGATACTGTGTTGTTGCCGACCAAAACCCCGTCCTTTGGTGAAAATAGGTGAAGCCTATTTATACAAGTCATATTTAAACGTACCCTGGTCTCGTAGGAAGTGGAAACGATTGAGTGGTGGAAGAATAGAGTAACGTGTAATCGTCGGTCATTATGCTTCCATGATGAAGGAAGTTGTAGATGGTGGATTTTCGACAAAGTATAAATTCGTAAACTCATAATTATACGAAGCTCTGATTCAGCAATCAGATGTGAGTATCGAGACACGGGTCTCTCATCGAATTCTCAACGGAGAGTACTTTCTCTCAGAGTACATGTAGATATGTAGTCTCACGACTGGACAACGACATATCTCATGAATACTGAATACTTTCAGTGATTATTTCTATATAGTATCACGAGATGGACGGCTCCTAGACAGCTTGCTCTGCTAGTATAGAGCGATAACGTCTTCAGGAACAAACAACAAGTTTACCCTGACTATATAAAGGATATGACTTACCGACAAGCTCATATCGGGATCATTAATTCTCCTAGACAGCCTGCTCTGCTAGCATAGAGCCACAAAGTTAATTATTCCTAATTAAGATTAATTTTGTCGTGACATTCACTACTGAATTCCCAGAATAATCTATCATTGCTCCTATTCCATGGTCGAATCCACGACTGGTCCCATGGAATTGCCATAACAATTTCTCCTATTCCATGGTCGAATCCACGACTGGTCCCATGGAATGGCAATAAACAATTGTTTTGATTCTATGATCGAATCCACAACTTGATCTCATAGAATAGCAATAACTATATTATCTCACTACTCCGATTTCGTGATCGAATCCACAACTGGTCTCATACATGGTAATAGATAAATATTAATTACTCCGATTCTATGGTCGAATCTACGATCCCATGGAGTGGTAATGCTCACTATATTATTCTGAATTCGTAGTCGAATCCTCAGCTGATCTTATGAATTAATAATAAACATCTTATTGCTCAGTTTTGTGAATTATTCTCCACTGAATTCCACAATTAGTAATAAATAATCAACAACCGGGCGTCTGAGCTACCTCTAAGTAAGCCCCATTCAAATGGTGAAGGTGTATTCAACGACGATACACTAACAGTCACCGCACGAACGAGTATTTCAAAAACAACGAAACGATGAACCTATGCAAAATAGAGAAGAAAATAATAAATAATTAAAAATATTGACCAGGGTGCTGGGAGCACGGACACACGACCAACCGTGTCGTGGTCAATCCCACGCCAGTTTTATATTTTTAATGCATTTTATTATTTTCCATGATTTGATGAAAATTCTCTCATTTTATCAAATCTCCTTCGTCTCGAGGAAACTCCTCGGTTTCATGGTACTTCCATAAATCCATAAAAATAATATAAAATTAAGGAAAGGAGTGTGGGGCGTGACCATTGGCCAACCGGCCATGCCTTGGTCCCAACCGGCCCCACACCCCGGTTCCTTATTATTTTATTATTATTATTTCTCTAATTTCATGAAAAAACTCCTTGATTTCATGGTATTTTTGCACAAATCATCAATAATAATAATAAAAATTATGAAAACTTGTGGGACCGGGCCACTAGCGGCCGGCCATGCCCTAGCCGGTCCCACACGCCCTTTGTTTATTATTTTATTATTATTTACTTTTCCTTGAATTCATCAAATTCCTTGATTTTATGGTATTTCTCTCAAATTAGGAAAAATTCCCTCAAATCATCAAAAATACCTAAAAATATTAAAAAATTAGGGAAACTCGTGGGACCGGGCCCTAGCCGGCCGGCCGCCCCACGGTCCCACACGCCCTTGTTTTTATTATTTTAATATTTTTTGCTTCCCTGAACTCATGAAAACTCCTTCAATTCATGGAAACTCCCTAAAATTCATCAAATTTCTCAAAATTCATGAATTTTTCAAAAAATCATCAAAATATTATAAAATTAAGGAAAAGGCACCACGGGACCGTGGTCACGACCGGATGACCATGCCTTGACCATGGCGGTCCCACGCCTCCTCATTCCTTATTTCATAATTATTTTTCATCATCTCATGGTGTTTTCCTCAGTTTCGTCGAAACCCTAATTTTGGCATATTTTCTCTAATGGATGCTCAATTGTACGCCAGAAAATATCAAAATTCTCAGGACTGAGACTCGGACGCCTTGGGGACACGAGCACGCTATCTTGACCGACCAAGATTGGCTCTTTGTCTCACGGAAGCCGATCCCATCAATTTTCATAGTTTTGACCTAATTTGCACAATTGCTCGTATTAGGTCCAAAACTCTTCCAAACACTTTGGATTTTCATGAAGTGATCGTCAGGCGGTCACGTGACAACCCAGGGCCGGTTTCGTGACTCCATGGTCGGTCCCTCGCCTCGTCATAATTAATTAGGTTTTCTCACCTAGGGCTCAGACGAGCATTTTTGAATAAATGATTAAGCCAACATTTAATCATTCTTCCACCAACAAATCGTCAAATCTTCAAGAGTTCTTCGTATTTGCTCACGTGAGCATATGGACACTACATGGTTGATCCACGGTCCCATGTAGTCGCTCCCTCCTTCGTCCCATGGTAAACTTCTGACGAACCATGAATTGATCAAATTAGTGTTTCTGAATCCAAGGATCATCATTCCAGATTCCAACCTTAATAATTTTACGACGGCCTCATGGTCATTAATTTTATTAATTATGCTCGGTTCAATGACCAGTATTCTAATTAATATTTTTGGTACGCTGCCAATAAGCCATCAGATGAGCAACACATGCTCAGACGATCAAATATTCAACAATTCATCACATGAGCAACACTTGATCAGATGATAAATATTTGCTCAAACCAAGGAATATTGATTCAACAATCAATATCCAACGATCCATCGAATGAGCAATACTTGCTCACTTCACCGTAAGAACTATACCTCTTTCTCATGACATGTTCGATTCATGAGTTTCAGAACATCATGTTCATCTCAGCAACTACGTGGACTCATCGTCCCATCAAACCACGAAGTCATCAATTGAATAACAAACCACGAGACGTCAATCGTGTCACTTGGGGGGATATCACTTAGGATTTTGGTCTGGCGTTCTATGGCACGTGTGTTCAAACACACGATGGAATATGAGAAAGTCGTGCAATCAGTTGAAGGAATTCACGAGGTAGTGGGTGTAAAATCGACCAAGTCTCCACACGTTGAGCAACTGGTTTCAAACACGATCTCCACTTCCCCACTCCTTGATTCCATCAACTGTCACACTTCATGGAATCATGGTGTCTAAAATTTCAGCAATATAAATAAGTCACTGATCATGATTGAATCATTAGCATCATCAATCTCACGTCAATCTGACAACACGAGATCATCAACTCATCAATTGAGCAACTACTCTCAATTGAGCAATTTCAATCACTCAGAGCTTATCATATTCAGAATTCACACACCCACAATCTTTGATTACCATTGATTCCACACATTTCTCAGCTTCCCTCCTACAGATCAACCCATCCTCTCTTGTGACCGAATTTACTCTAGAACGGTCTTTGTCTTGATTTAGGCCGGAGTGCTACAAATTGATCCCTCGAATCTAAAGCACCCTCTTTGCAGCGGTGCATCTGTGTGAGGTTTAACATTTCGCTCGGTTCGAGGAGTCTCCTCCGTACGGTCGTCTCCTCAAATCCTTAAAAACCAACAAATCGTTTTTCCTCATCTACAGATTGGCGACCACAGTGGGAGATCATTCTCTCGGTTGCAATCTAACAATCTCACAAGATGGTTGGTCTCAGGACTAATTCAACTAATTCAGATCAGAATATTTCAAACGGCAACATTCCTCATGTTACACTGGCGGCATGGAAGGCAGAGGAATACCGACTTTGGCAGAGTTGGCTCAAATCCTAGAGGTCCATACGAGGAACATGGACCTGATGAAGGAGACGATAAACCACATCCTCGACTTTCTCATCAGATTAACGTCCGAGTTAGGCGGTATCTCCGCTCCAGAAGCCTCAACACCGGGGACTGAAGCGTCATCTGACTCTCAAATCAACAACTTCACCACATACGAGAAGCCGGTGGAACAAGAGGTCACACATTTAATTGAAAATCTATGTGAACTCCTGCACTTCTCCAGGGATCAGCGCACAAACACATTTTCAGCACTCAACCAGATATCATCCAGCGTGCAAATAACGCCACCAACACCATCGATTGAAGAAGTCTCCCTAGTGCCTGGGCATTTGATCGACAACATATCTTTTGGAGAAGAAGATCGCATGACGGATGAAGGACACAACCGAGCATTGTATGTCACTGGTTTCATCAAAGGCACCGAATTTAGAAGAGCTCTTGTTGACACCGGTGCTTCCACCAACATTGTCACTATGAAGACTCTCAGGATGGCCAGATTCCCACAAGGTAAAATCGTTCGCTATCCCATCCTAATGACATGATTTTAAGGAAGTCAAAGCCATACATATGGATATGCATACATAGATTTGAGGGCGGGGCCGATTCCATCGAAAGCAAAGTTTCATGTGATCGAGCAAGAACCTGACTACCACATAATACTGGGACGCCCATGGCTCCATGATATCAAGGTGGTTCCTTCAACATACCATCAATGCATGAAGGCCCTGCTCGACAACAAGATTGTTCGCATTCCGGCTTCATCATCTCCTTATGCTCCCGTCTATGATACTGAGTTCCTTGAATCTCAAAAAGGCGTCTCGGAACCTCCAAGCAGGATTCGCAGTACTCTACTTCCAAGCTGGAAGACTATCGATAAGGATGATAACGATCCGTCATCCTCAGCTGCTAAAGTGATCGAGTCACCTACTACACCGACTAAACGCCATAATGATCAAGTCTCAACTCCAGGGACAAACTTCACGACCGATCGAGACGTAGAAGGGAGAGTCATTTATCGCGGACATAAAGATTAGCAATTAATCGGGGAGAACGATGAAAAGTCTCCCCACCATGAAGAATCGTGAGAGTGAGCTATCACTTGAAGAAGAAGTCCAAGATTCCCAACGACAACTACAGGACGACACTGACTCTACCACTGACGATCTTGAAACAATCAACATTGGGACTGAAGACGATCCAAGGCCAATCCTGATCAGTTCAGCGCTATCACCAGAGGAGCGGACCGAGCTGGTAAAATTATTGAAAGAATATCAAGATGTCTTTGCCTAGACGTACGCAGAAATGCCGGGTCTGGATGACAAACTCGTCACCCATCACCTGCACATCGTCCCTGGTTCCAAAGCTGTCAAAAAACCGCCCAGACAATTTAGACACGAAGTCTAAGAGCAAATCAAGGTCGAAATCCAGAAACTGTTGGCAGCAGGGTTCATCAAGCCTATTCTTCATCCAACGTGGCTAGCAAATGTGGTACCTGTTAAGAAGAAAAATTGTCAAATCAGATGTTGTGTCGACTTCAGGAACTTGAATAAATGTTGTCCAAAGGATGATTTTCCTCTACCCAACATTGACATGCTCCCAGTGGTCACGGTATGTTCTCATTCATGGACGGCTATAGTGGGTACAACCAGATCAAGATGTATGAACATGACGCCAATAAGACTGCGTTCCGTACTCCCATTGGGAATTTTCACTATACTGTGATGCCCTTTGGATTAAAGAATGCTGGTGCCACCTATAAACGAGCCATGACTGCCATATTCCACGACATGATGCACAAGCAAGTAGAAGACTATGTTGATGATGTGGTGGTAAAATCGAAGACTGAGCATCTCATCTCGGAGTTCTAAGGCAGTTGTTTGAAAGGTGCAGAGAATACAAATTAAAAATGAATCCTTTAAAGTGCGCATTCGGAGTTTCTTCCGGAAAATTCTTAGGATTCCTGGTCACGGATGAAGGGATCAAAGTCGACCCAGACAAGGCAAAATCTATTACCACCATGCCTCCTCCACATACCGTGAAGGAACTAAGAGCTTTATGGGCAAGGTAAATTATATTCGACGCTTCATTCATGGATTAGCTCAACTCATTGCTTCGTTCACACCTCTGCTGAAGAAAGGAGCAAGCTTCACCTGGACAGATGTTCAACAAGAAGCTTTCCATAAAATACAACAGATATTATTATCACCGGCCGTCATGAGGTCTCCAGTGCAGGGAAGACCTCTGATTCTTTACACAGCCTCCATTGACGTCTCCATCGGCGCACTCCTCGCTCAGGAAGACGACGAAGGCGTCGAACGACCGATTTACTACTTCAGCCGCACAATGAGAGATGCTCAACTCCGATATCCAAAGGCCGAAAGGGAATGCCTGGAATTGGTACATGCAATTTCAGACATTACTTACTATCTAACAGGGTCGTACTCATCTCCAAAGCTGATCCCATAAAGTTCTTTCTATCAAATCCAGCCTTGATAGGGAGACCAGCGAAGTGGCTATTCCAGATGTCAGAATTTGACATAGATTGCACGCCACCTAAAGCCATCAAAGGTCAAGCGGTAGCAGACTTGCTCGCTGCTTTTCCAGGGGAAGACACAACAACACTACATGAAGAAGTGCCCGACGAATTCCCAGACATCTTGGTCATCAAGGAAGAAACATGGCTTCTATACTTTGATGGGTATGCCACCCCTAGTAGTGATACCGGAGGAGCGGTCATAGTGCTGGTGTCTCCATCTGGTGAAGTTTTCTCACATTCGTTCAAGTTGGATTTCCACTGCACCAACAACTCGGCGGCATATGAAGCCTTTCTATTAGGATTATCTTTGGCCAAGAAAGCAGGAGCAACACACCTCGAGATAATGGGAGATTCAAAATTATTGGTCAACCAGATGAATGGAACATATTATCTCAAAGAAATCACACTTGCTCCATTCAGAACCGAAGCTCAGCGACTGTTGACCTATTTTGCTGACACAACGATCGTCCATACTGGACGGACTAACAATAAGCATGTTGATTGCCTAGCAACTCTCGCCTCCAAGATGCAATTCGAATGAGCACAGAAAACGATCACTGTATGGAGGTGTACAGTATCTTCGACTTGGCTCACTCAGATCGAAGACATTCCAGCGAACGATTGGCGAGCACCCATCATTCATGAATTGAGCAGCTCTATTACAGAAGGCCAAGTCAGCCTCAAGGAATTGAAGAACTACTTCTTGCTTCATGGAGGGCTATACTATCGAAACCCTGATGGATCTCTATCACGATGTCTTGGGAGCGACGAAGCGGAAGAACAACTCAAGCGCATACATGAGGAAGTCTGTGGGAAAACGTTAGTGGTAATACTTTACAGAAAGCTTCAAAGAATGGGGTACTACTGGCCATCCATGGAGACTCATTCAAGAGCTTTACAAGGATCTTGTCCTGATTGCCAAACACCTCCTCATCACTTAGAGGTTTTGACGATCCACCACACTGGGGACTGGAGGGAACCTTACATCAAATACCTCCGGGACAACGAACTACCACTGGAAAAGAATCAAGTAGTCAAACTCATTCAGAAAGCTAAGAGATTCATCTAACTCGATGGGATCTTATACTGCAAAAGCTTTGGTGGAAATTTACTGAGGTGCTTAGCCGAACATGAAATCCCTACAATCCTGAAGGAAGTAAATGATGGAGAACATCAAGGAAAAAGGAAACTATTTCTTCAAATTCATGAGAAATATTATTGGCCAACCATGGAACATGATGCAGCCGCACACGTTCATAGGTGTCACCAATGCCAAACCCATGGTAATCTCATCCACACTCCTTGTCTCCCGTTGAATTCTGTGAATAGTCCGTGGCCTTTCTACAGCTGGGGACTAGATATCATTGGGAAGATCAATCCAGCATCTTCAAAACAACATGAATACATCATCACTACGACAGAGTACTTCACCAAGTGGGTCGAAGTTATTCCTATTCGAAGCACCATTGGAGTTACGATTGCCGCCTTCATCAAAGAGCACATAATATGCAGATTCAGAGTTCCTAAGCATATCATCACAGAAAACAGAACTCCTTTTGCCAATCAAAATGTTGAGAAGTTGCTCAATAAATATGGGATCAAACAAATCTTCTCCACGCCTTACTATCCACAAGGAAATGGTCAAGCAGAAAATACCAACAAGACTTTGGTCAGGATTATCAGTCGGACGATTCATGACAATCCTCGATCATGGAATGAGTAATTACCCATGGCTCTATGGGCTTACAGAACTGCACCAAGGAGCTCGATCGATACTTCTCCATATTCCCTTGTCTATGGAGCCGACGCCATACTTCCAGCATAAATCAAAGTTCTCTCAGCCAGGATTGCAGCATCCAGTGGTGTACAATGGGATGAGGACGAAATCTCCTGATCAAGAATCTCTGAGCTAGATATGCTGGAATCAAGGAGAACCAAGGTGGAAAAATATGTGGAAGCTTACAAACAGAGGATCTCCAGAGCCTACAACAAAATGGTAAGACCTCGAACATTTCAAGTAGGAGATTCGGTATTAAAGACGGCAAAGCACATTCAACAAGACATGTCCGCTCCTAAGTTCTCTCCTAAATGGGAAGGTCCATATGTTGTTATCAAAGCAGTTTCTAGCGGATACTACAAAATTTTAGCAATCAATGGAGGAAAGGAAGGAAACATCATCAATGGAAAATGGCTCAAAGCTTATTATGCCTGATCCATGAAACAAACTACATCTTCATCATTTCAAGCATTTTCAAAAATGTAACTTCATTCCTCCAAAGAGCATGCGAATGCTCCTTTGTTCATTAAACATTTCATAAATGAGCAAAATTCGTTCATACCATGATCAACTGTTTCACCTAACTAGAAACTCCGATTTACTCAAAAAAAAACAACCACAAATGCTCACTCAGAGCAAACCATCCAGCAATGGATAATCCCTGTAAGAAGCCTCGTCAAGCTTCTTCTGAAAAATCTTGGTCTTTGCCTTCAAGTCTTCGACCGCTTTCTCAACCCTTACTGACTCCAGAGCCAGTATCCTCTCCTCATCCAGTAAAGCTGCATTCATGGAAATTGCATCAGCAGCCTCTGCCGCCTTATGAACCTTGATTATCTCAAGACGACGATGGAGCCAGCTTACATTGAATCGCAATATCTCACAATTCGAGATCATTTCATCCCATTGGTGCAGTTCATGGTTTTCGACGTATCGCAAGTGCATCTGATTCATTTCCTCGATGATCGGCAATAGCCCCGCTACCGTGGTTAAAAGGGTTGGAAGAAAACTTTTCCACACTTCTGTGGTAGCAATGTGACCATACTTCTTCCAGATCTTGGTGTACAGAGACGCATGACATTTGGGAATCACGAATCCGCCGACCATTTCATTGTCTGGGAAGGTATTAATCAATGGGGCTTCGAATAAAAGTCTAGCGGTTGGGTATTCACGAGCATGGACACCGTCTTCGGTCTCCACGGATCCTACAGAATCTTCACATGCCTGGTTACTGCTTTCCTCAACCTCAACCACGGTCACGGACTTTCCACTCTTTCTTCGTCTAGCATCAATGACGACACGGACATCCGCCTATGATGAAACGAAGGAGTGTTAATCCCGGGACTCAGTACAATCTCAAGAGTCATAGGTTTTCTTCTTCTAGCATCTCAAGAGCTCTTGTGATCAACAATCTCGATTGAACAGAGACAAGAAAGGAGAAGAAGAAGAAGTGTACAACTAACTGAGATAGACGTTGCTATTTCACGCTTCGACTGAAGACCATCTTGAGAAGAAATGCTATTGCTCGACATGACGGCAAGAGGGTAGGATCAAAACTTCTCTGCACGATGAAACTGACTCAGGAATGGAAGAAATATTTGCGTGGATCATAGATTTGGAGTCTTGAAGACATATATATCAGGCGATAGTCATATAGTCAACTCAGTTACGAGTTTCACTGAAATCCTAGGCTTCAAAGATTGATACCGAAGACGCGGAGGAAAATAACACACTGGGGACTGAACATCACGGGTCAAAGGATAGGCCACGCGGCCTTGTACACGTCATGAATTCGCAGCTGTGTGTTATGTTACTTCTCATGAAAATCGACAAGTCATGATGAATTTGGATATATGGACATTGGTCTATGTCATGGATTAGAAGAAACCGACGTTAACAAAATGTTCATCATTCAGAAGAAAAGTATAATTGAAGTAAAGTCGTTTAAACAGTCAAAAGAAAGATATCCACTATGGAGACTAAAAAGGGAATGCTCTAACGTCTAAAGAAGATGGAAGTAAAACTACTCGTCGGACTCGTCCGTATCGTCAGCTTCATCGTCACCGGCCTTCTCGGAATCATCATCTTGAGAGTCACTGTCAGGATCATTGGTGAAGTCCGATGGACGGAAGATAACATCATCATCTGAGTCCGAGTTATCTTCTGTTGCAGCTTCAGCTTCAATTTTCTTCATCATCCTCTGCTGCTCTCTTTCATATCGATCAGGCTTAATGTAACGCTCGGATGGTTCCCATATGATCTCTCCTTCAGAAGCATCATCATCATAATCAGAAGGCACCCCATCCAAGAGTTAACGCTTCTCCTCAACCCTCTGTCTCTTACGCTGGGTGCGATCTTTTTCACGTTGACGGGCATCCTCCTTTTTGTCTTCAGCTCTTTTCTTTTCGAGTTCAGCAAAAGAGACTCTTCGCTCACCCAAGGGAACATTAGGCTTCGCCCCTTCCTGGGTAACCCTATCCTTTGATTTCTCTACAGGAGCGTCGAAATCCTCATCAGAAGAGCCAGAGGAAGAAGAGGAATACCTGTAATCGTAATTGTTGTTATTGTTGGTCGACATTTTCTGGAACCGGAAGATCAAAGATTACTACTATGTAAACAAACCAACATCAACAAAAAATGGTAACTCTTAACTCTTACTTTTTATACTTCCACTAACAATAGTGATAGTAATGCTAGAGTTAACACCTCAAAATCGTTCGTCTCTTCGAAAACTGCAAAAAACGAACGAAAATTTATTTAGTTTCCGAAACTGATTTTCATGAAATCACGGACACAATTTTCATAATGTGAACATTCACACAACTGACTTATGAAGTTCATCACGATACAATATTCTATCATAAATATATTGTCTATCTTTGAAGAATCCTCAAAACCCACGTTTTGATTTTCCGAAAAAACAACAATTAATGCAACTTGCATACATAAATTCTCAAGGATTTTATCTAACGAAAACAAACTCATGCAAATAAAACATATCATCATATTTTGCGCAATATATGTCACCGCTGCATATATTTATAAAAAAAACTATTTTTCCTTCGTATTGTCATTATTTGTCTTTAAAACGAAGGTTTATTTCAAAAAAATATTGTGAAAGCTCACATCTCATACATATGCTAAAGTTTTGTATTTACATGAAAGCTCATAAGCAAAATTTTATCACTGGACACAAGTTCATCATACATATTTTCCTTCGTGTCATCGTTATTTGTCTTTAAAACGAAGGATTATTCCGATTTCATGAAAATTCACTTCTTTTATGATAGAACCTTGGTACACATGAAAGATCATAAACTAAGTTTTATCACTGAACCTAGGTTCATATACTAAAAAAATCTCTCCTAAATCAGGGATTATAGTTATTTTGCAAAACTAACGATCGAACGAACATACGTTTTCAAAAACGAGGGTTTTTTCATAAAACTCACACTAATATACACACATGTATATAACTTCATCATGATCAAAACATGAACAACTCATGAAGGTCACAACATCATCAAACATCAAAAAAAAAAAACGCACCTGGTCGGTTTGGCCGGAAATCAGCCGGCGACAGGTGGTGGTCCGGCATCGGCGAGAATTTTCTCCTGCTGGCGTGAAGGTGCAGAGATGATGGAGAGCTGGTAATGGAAAAAACTTTTAAAAAAAGGGATTAATTCCTTTTATATCAATTTTATTTCCAAAACTTAATTTTCTAAGGATTTCCTTATTGGGCCCGACCCGCGAATCCTAACTGACTACTGACTCGTCGTCCAAACCAGCGGTTCAACACCAATTTATGCTCATCAAACGACGCTCCAATCATGACATTGAAGCCTTCATCAAGTCGTGGTTTGCTCATGCTCTCTAAATCCGGTAACGTCTCAACTTACGACTAAGTTCAATTATTGGTATTATTATTTATGGCCGGAAAATCACCATTTAATGCTGACTGAGGAACACAAATTTTCTCAGTAAGCAGGGGACTTAATGTAGATGGTGGATTTTCGATAAAGGCTAAAATCGTTAACTCATAATTATACGAAGCTCTGATTCAACAATCAGGCGTGAGTATCGAGACACGGGTCTCTCATCGGATTCTCAACGGAGAGTACTTTCTCTCAGAGTACATGTAGATATGTAGTCTCACGACTGGATAACGGCATATCTCATGAATACTGAATACTTTCAGTGATTATTTCTATATAGTATCACGAGATGGACGGCTCCTAGACAGCTTGCTCTGCTAGTATAGAGCGATAACGTCTTCAGGAACAAACAACAAGTTTACCCTGACTATATAAAGGATATGACTTACCGACAAGCTCATATCGGGATAATTAATGCTCCTAGACAGCCTGCTCTGCTAGTATAGATCCAAAAAGTTAATTATTCCTAATTAAGATTAATTCTGTCGTGACATTCACTACTGAATTCCCAGAATAATCTATCATTGATCTTATTCCATGGTCGAATCCACGACTGGTCCCATGGAATGGCAATAAAAAATTATTTTGATTCTATGATCGAATCCACAACTTGATCTCATAGAATAGCAATAACTGTATTATCTCATTACTCCGATTTCGTGATCGAATCCACAACTGGTCTCATAAATGGTAATAGATAAATCTTAATTACTCCGATTCTATGGTCGAATCTACGATCCCATGGAGTGGTAATGCTCACTTTATTATTCTGAATTCGTAGTCGAATCCTCAGCTGATCTTATGAATTAATAATAAACATCTTATTGCTCAGTTTTGTGAATTATTCTCCACCGAATTCCACAATTAGTAATAAATAATCAACAACCGGGCGTCTGAGCTACCTCTAAGTAAGCCCCAATTCAAATGGTGAAGGTGTATTCAACGACGATACACTAACAGTCACCGCACGAACGAGTATTTCAAAAATACAACGAAACGATGAACCTATGAAAAATAGAGAAGAAAATAATAAATAATTAAAAATATTGACCAGGGTGCTGGGAGCACGGACACACGACCGACTGACCGTGTCTTGGTCAATCCCACGCCAGTTTTATATTTTTAATATATTTTTATTATTATCCATGATTTGATGAAAATTATCTCATTTTATTAAATCTCCTTCGTCTCGAGGAAACTCCTCGGTTTCATGGTACTTTCATAAATCCATAAAAAATAATATAAAATTAAGGAAAGGAGTGTGGGGCGTGACCATTGGCCAACCGGCCATGCCTTGGTCCCAACCGGCCCCACACCCCACGGTTCCTTATTATTTTATTATTATTGTTATTTCTCTAATTTCATGAAAAAACTCGATTTCATGGTATTTTTGCACAAATCATCATATAATAATAAAATAAAATAAAATTATGAAAACTTGTTGGACCGGGCCACTAGCCGGCCATCCATGCCCTAGCCGGTCCCACACGCCCTTTGCTTTATTATTTTATTATTATTTATCCTATTTTTCCTTGAATTCATCAAATTCCTTGATTTTATGGTATTTCTCTCAAATTAGGAAAAATTCTCTCAAATCATCAAAAAAACCTAAAAATATTTAAAAAAATTAGGGAAACTCGTGGGACTGGGCCCTAGCCGGCCGGTCGCGCCTCCACGGTCCCACACGCCCTTGTTTTTATTATTTTAATATTTTTTGCTTCCCTGAACTCATGAAAACTCCTTCAATTCATGGAAACTCCCTAAATTCATCAAATTTCTCAAAATTCATGAATTTTTCATAAAATCATCAAAATATTATAAAATGAAGGAAAAGGCACCACGGGACCGTGGTCACGAACGGCCGACCACGCCTTGACCATGGCGGTCCCACGACTCCTCATTCCTTATTTTATAATTATTTTTCATCATCTCATGGTGTTTTCCTCAGTTTCGTCGAAACCCTAATTTTGGCATATTTTCTCGAATGGATGCTCAATTGCACGCCAGAAAATATCAAAATTCTCAGGACTGAGACACGGACGCCTTGGGACACGAGCACGCTATCTTGACCGACCAAGATTGGCTCTTTGGCTCACGAAAGCCGGTCCCATCAATTTTCACAGTTTTGACCTAATTTGCACAATTGCTCGTATTAGGTCCAAAACTCTTCCAAACACTTTGGATTTTCATGAAGTGATCGTCAGGCGGTCACGTGACAACCCAGGGCCGGTTTCGTGACTCCATGGTCGGTCCCTCGCCTCGTCATAATTAATTAGGTTTTCTCACCTAAGGCTCAGACGAGCATTTTTGAATAAATGATTAAGCCAGCATTTAATCATTCTTCCACCAACAAATCGTCAACTCTTCAGGAGTTCTTCGTATTTGCTCACGTGAGCATATGGACACTACATGGTTGATCCACGGTCCCATGTAGTCTCTCCCTCCTTCGTCCCATGGTTAAACTTCTGACGAACCATGAATTGATCATCAATTGATCAAATTAGGGTTTCTGAATCCAAGGATCATCATTCCAGATTCCAACATTAATAATTTTACGATGGCCTCATGGTCATTAATTTTATTAATTATGCTCGGTTCAATGACTAGTATTCTAATTAATATTTTTGGTACGCTGCCAATAATCCATCAGATGAGCAACACATGCTCAGACGATCAAATATTCAACAATTCATCACATGAGAAACACTTGCTCAGATGATAAATATTTGCTCAAACCAAGGAATATTGGTTCAACAATCAATATTCAACGATCCACCGAGCAATACTTGCTCACTTCATCGTAAGAATTATACCTCTGTCTCATGACATGTTCAATGAGTTTTTGAATATCATGTTCAACTCAGCAACTACATGGACTCATCGTACCATCAAACCACGAAGTCATCAATTGAATAACAAACCACGAGATGTCAATCGTGTCACTTTGGGGGGATATCACTTAGGGTTTTGGTCTGGTGGTCTACGGCACGTGTGTTCAAACACACGATGAAATGTGAGCAAGTCGTGCAATCAGTTGAAGGAATTCACGAGGTAGTGGGTGGAAAATCGACCAAGTCTCCACAAGTTGAGCAACTGGTTTCAAACACGATCTCCACTTCCCCACTCCTTGATTCCATCAACTGTCACACTTCACGGAATCATGGTGTCTAAAATTCCAGCAATATAAATAAGTCTCTGAATCATGATTGAATCAGCATCAACAGTATCATCAATCTCACGTTTCATCGACAACACGAGATCATCAACTCATCAATTGAGCAACTACTCTCAATTGAGCAATTTCAATCATTCAGAGTTTATCATATTCATAATTCACACACCCATAATCTTTGATTACCATTGATTCCACGCATTTCACAACTTTCCTCCTACAGATCAACCCATCCTCTCTTGTGACCGAATTTATTCTGGAACGGTCATTATCTTGATTTAGGCCGGAGTACTACAGATTGATCTCTCGAATCTAAAGCACCGCTTTTGCAGCGGTGCATCTGTGTGAGGTTTAACATTTCGCTCGGTTCGAGGAGTCTCCTCCGTACGGTCGTCTCCTCAATTCCTTAAAAACCAGCAAATCGTTTTTCCCCATCTACAGAACTGAATTCATTTACACCATTATTTTTTACCACCACTAATTATCCTGATTCATGACATTTTCTTGTAACGGGCGGATTGCACGCTGCACGATGTAGCACTTTGCTACGTGTCGAAAGTCAAAGTCAAGGGACTTACCGTGCTATTAGGCTCGTTTTGTCTAGTCGCCTAAAACTTGCCACAGGTTTGTTAGTTCGGTGGAGAACTTCGATGGCTGAGATCGCATCTCATGAAGGAGGGTAGTCGTTGATTATGGCTACATTGTGTTGGCGCTTGATAATGGCGCGGTGGCGTTTTGGTGTACGCCAGTGGCATGGCTAGCATGGCTCGTGCATGCCAGTGGCACGATGGTGCAAGTTGCGCCTGGCGTTCCATGTCCACTAGATTTAGGCAGCTGGTCGCCTGAAACTTTCCACAAGTCTGTCAGTTCGGTGGCGAACTTGGATGGCTGAGATTGTAATTCAGGAGAGAGAGTGGTCGTTGATTATGGCCACATTCTGTTGGCACCTGTTAATGGCATAATGGCATAGCCGCGCCTGTGACGTTGTGGCATGGCCACGCCTGTGGCGTTATGGCATGGCCGATGCTAGGATTTGGCGTCGTGGCCAAAGTTAGGGCTTGGCGTCGTGGCCAAGGCTAGGGTTTGGCGTCGTGGCCAAAGTTAGGGCTTGGCGGCGTGGCCAAGGCTAGGAGTTGGCGTTGTGTCCAAAATTAGGGCTTGGCGGCGTGGCCAAGGCTAAAGTGGCTCGTGGCATGTTACTGCGGCAGAGTGGCATGTTCGCATGCCGATTAATATGTTGTTGTGGCAGGGCGCGTTTGGCTTGCCAGTTAGTCTGGTGGCGCGGCAAGGCGCGTTTGTCCTTTTAATGTATGGTGGCGAGTTTAGAGCGACTTGATTGGTCAAGAAAAGGGGTCGGCCAAACATAAGGTGCGGCCACATCTCTAGTGCTTGTGGCGCATTTTAAAGTGACCTGATTTGTCGGTAGGAAGGAGAGGGGTCGGCCAAGCATGGGCGTGGATACACTTGTGGTGTGAGTGTGGCGGCTTTAGAGCGACCTGATTGGTCGATGGGAAATGGGGCCGGCAAGTATGGGCCCAGCCACAACTTATGTGCGTGTGGCGAGTTTAAAGCGACCTGATTGGTCGAGGGAAATAGGGCTGGTTTAGGATGGGGAGTGGCCAATGGCAAGTGGCGCCAGCTGGCTTAAGGCATGGCCACGCCTCCCTTTGCTGCTGCGGCTCCCTGTTTTCTGATTCTGGGCAGGGTTTTGCACATATTAATCCATGATGGATTAATTTCCTAGTTTGCCTAGGCTTATTTTCGACAAGCAAGGTCTGGTATACTGCGCAAGGTGCAAAAGTAATTGATTGAATTCTATGTGTTGACATAGAGTTCTTTAAGTTCGTTGCCAGAGAGCAGCATGCTTTCTGATTGAATACCTTATGCAAAGACCTTATCCTTGATATTTGGAAATTCGTGCTACTCTGCTGCGAGTGAACACAAATTGTCATGCCGTATCAACATTAAGGGTTCATCCAGGGAACATAGCATAGAAAGCATTCAAAGAAACTTATATTAAGCGAATATAGGCAAGGCGTCAAAATTTACAGAACATATGGGATGGTTGCTACATGCGCCAGTCTGGATAAATTTCATGTAAATATATTGAATGGCTCAATAAATATGCCAGTGGAGAGGTTAACACTCATGGCTCCGTTTCCTTACATAGTGACGTCACATCAGATGCAAGGTTTTACAATTTTAATCCTAAGCTAAAAACCACCATCAACACCGGGGTTTCTCTATTTCGTCTCTTCCAGTCTTTCTGCCGCGCTAGTAAGAGAAGGAAATAACTTTTTTTTCCTTTTTTCTTTAGTTATTAAAGCTACTTTAGTTAATCAAAATGCCATTTTACCTAGGTTTATCACGTCATTATGACATAGTATGCTAGAATATATGCCATTTAGACTAGAGAACGTGTTCGATTAAGTCTTTATCTTGGGAATAGGCGTGACCCTCCAAGAATTTATAGTTTATTCCTGATAGAGTAGTTTATTAGGGGATTAACAGGAAACCAAAGAGTCAGAGAGCAAATAATTTCAGAGAGAAATTTGTAGAGGGAGACTACTGTTTACTGAATTTTTCTAAATCAAATCAATCAAAATGGCTGGTGATGATGATCAACACAGACGAAAAGGTAAAACCCCCATGACTGAAGAGCAACTATTGAAAGAGTTGGAAGAGAAAGAAAGACGAGAAAGGTTATCAGCCACGATGCAGATGATTGGGCAGATGACCAAGGATGATCTGGAGAAGGTACAAAAGAGAGTAAGTGACTTGTTATATGATATTGAACTCCAACCTCTCTGGGAAGATATGCATGTTGCAATGAATGAAAACAAAGCAGAAGAGAAACCAGTTGAAAAATTGGTAGAGAAACCGGTACAGATTTTGCAAAAGAAGCGTCATCTTGATTTTTTCATAGATGAAGAAGAGGAGGAAAAATTCTAGGAAGTGCAGAGTAAAAAGATGAGGTTGGCTAAAATGGCAGTAATGAAGAAAGAATATGGGCCGCATGACAGTGATGCAACTGCTTCCGAAGATGAAGAGCCTGCTGTTTTTGTTGAGTATCGAAGTGATACACATATTTTTTCTGTCCTAGAAGAGATAATTAAGGAATTTCGCGAAGATGAGAGATTTTGGATTAATGATGCATTGTTGGCCCAAAAGACCTATTCTGAAGCGGACGATGCAGATGAAGACGAGGAGGAAGAGGGGTTTGATGAGGAGGAAGAGGGGTCTGATGAGGAAGAAGATGGGTCTGATGAGGAGGAAGAGGGGTCTGATGAGGAGGAAAATGAATCTGATGATTATGATTCTGAGTGATGGGTATGACAATGAGTAAGCCTTATCGACATTTGAATTCTTCTGTAGAGAGATGGTGGATTTTTGGGTAAGTGCTCCAATGGAAATGATGATATAATGTTAAAAAAATGGTTAAGAAATAGATATTATCATCAAAGTACAGAGAAGAATTCAAATGAAGAGGGGTCTAATGCAAATGGTAAGTCACTGAATCATGTGTTTCTTTTTTGGTCGGGAAATGGAGACTGAAAATGCAGGGTAACGTTATGTTTATTTTGTTTTTTTCGTTTTATTTTTTGGTATTTGGATTTTTTGTGGGTAAGATGGTGAAATACTTGTAAATGGGTATGTTTTAGTTTATGAACATGTAAGTGGATATGAAATGATAGTGTTGCTGCTAAATGTTGCTCAAGACTGAATGAACGGAACGGTTGTAACTTTTTTTAAATGCAATGTGATGAAGTCAACTTATTTATATTGTCCAACGATTGTGTGTCGATAATGTTGGAGATGCAGGATGTATTCCAGAAACTAAAACTACAATCAAAGAACTGGAACATGTACAAGACTAAAATGTATAGAAAACAAATGCATACCGAAAACAAGTCACTTTAGTGTTTCTCTATGCAATCTAATTCACTTGACGGAGAGGCATATACACACCTAGTCTTAATCTACAATCTGGAAAAGGTACAAATTACGAACATCCATATGTGTTTGATCTTTATATCTTCTGCCAAATACATGACTAACAAAAATTGGCTTGCGTTGGTTGCGTGTATTCGACTTGCACATAACTGACATGAACACTACTTGGTGGAGCCGTATGCACACCTAATTTTATTCTACAATCTGACAGTAAATACAAATCACAAAGACTCCTAAGATGATGCTTCTCAAAACAGAATACAAGCTTTATTCACCACTGCTGACATCCTACAACCAAATATTATGTCTGAGTTTAAGATCATCTGTCAACTGACATATAAAACTACTTGGTGGAGGCATAAATCATGCAATTGAGATGTTCATAATCATCAAAACATTCTAAAAACATGATACAATTCACAGCAATATAATAAACCTAAAATATGAAAGATAGAGATGTTCATAATCACCAAAACATTCTAAAAACATGATACAATTCACAACAACATAGTAAACCTAAAATATGAAAGATAGAGATGTTCATAATCACCATTAGAAATTGTACCATTCAAAATCAGTAGTGTGTAACCTCCAATTTTTCAAATCATTAAACCCCCAAATGAATGAATGAGAAATAGCTTAGATAAAGATGACCAAGATTTTCATTTCCAAAATTATGAATCACTATCAATACTTCTATGAGAGATCGGTTAAACTTAAATCTAGGCCTGGATCGATCTTTCACAGAAGAATCAATTGATTCATTGTTGTAGATGAAGTTTTCTGTAGATGAATCTCCAAGAATCCCCCAAATGAATCTTAGATGAAGATAACCCAAATTTTCATTTCCAAGATTATGAATCAGTGTCAATACTTCTATGAGATATCTATTGAACTTAAATGTATTCTTAAATCGATGTTTCACAGAAGAGTTGATCGATTCTTTCGTTATTGTCGATGAATTTTTGTGCGACTCAAATGAATGGAATTAGATGAAATGATAATGAGTTATGTCTCAGGCGATGTTGACATAGTGTTGGTAGATTTTTTTGGCTCATTTGAGTTGTTGATCAGGGACTAGGGTATTGAGATATGGCATGATGCCTGAGCCAAACCATGTTGCAGTTCAAGATATGGCCCATTTGTTAACTAATTAAAATTAAATAAATGTACACAATTGTGCAGGGACCTATTATGTTTGACCATTTTTTGATTTTAATTGTTGGTCACTTGGTCAGGTACTTGAGATATGGCATGATACATGAGCCAAACTTGTGAACCCCTATGAACCATAATGCTACAGTTATGGCCTTCAAATTAGGTAACCGCCTCGTTTTACTCTTAAAGATAACGTTGTGTTCAATTAAGAGATGAGACGGGTATGGAGAGGACAATAATGATGTATTTTGAAAAATTGCGTCTCGAGACTGAAGAGGCGTGGTCTCCAAGGGACAAGAAGTTTAGCACCATGCGCCACAAATGTACATTTATGGTTAAGCTAACTACTCTACAAAAGGATGAGAAACTGATATACTTGCAATTACTCTTAATCAAACCAAAAGAATAAAGAAAATTTGCAGAGAGAAGAAGATTAAGAGATGGCTGAACCAAACCAACCTGCAGTTCAAGATTTTGTTGAAAATCAATCACCAGCATTACAAAATGCAAAACAAGCAACTCATGCATTAAAAAGTGAAGAGGCTGAGAGATTGATTTCTTATTTAGAACAAGAAATTCCAAATAAGAGGATGCAAGAAGAAGAAAATAGGAGACAAGAATAATTTGATAGGCAAAGGATTGAGAACGAAGAAGAGTACCGGTTTTGGATCAGAAAATATGAGGCAAGATGTGCAAGGAAGAGGAGAGAAAGGCAAGAAAGGCTGGAGAGACTTGAACGTCATTGGATTAAGACAAGAAGTTCCACATAAAGTGAAAGTGATGAGGAAGGTGGAGAAGCAGTAGAATTTGATGAGGATGATAGCAGCAGTGTATCTACTGATCCAGAAAAAGAGGCTCGAGAGAGATGATGCAGAAATGTATCTACTCTATTTGGCAGAGAAATCTCAACCCAGGATATTTGCTCGTACCATGTTTGAACCCCTGAACATGGATTCAGACGGTGAGGAGATACCAGGGATGGATGTAGATGGCAATCCTATTGCAGCAGAGGTTCAGGAAGAAGAAAATGAAGGATCAGAAGATGATGAGGATGGAGGTTATGGTCCTGCAGCTTCTACCAGCACTGATAACGACGTAGACTTCTCCTATGAAGAAGAGGGCTTTAACACCGACGATGACCAGTGGTGATCATCTGAAGAGCATTGGGAAAATCTTTTGAGGAAGACTTATGAGGATTTGCATTCCTTGAAGTCTTAAGATCATCTTCGTGAAAATTCACAAAGATTTTCCTAATGTGTATAGCTGTTGGTGCTGTTGGAACTGAAGGAGAGGTCTAGTCTTCTGTTATACATCTTCTAATGCATGGTAAGTGTTTCTTATGGGGTTTTTTTATTTCAGCACAAGGTTTGATCTTGTAAAGGGGTTATTTTGCTGTTGACAAAGATCAAACTCGGTAGTAGTAGTGGTAGGTATTTTGCTGGTACTTGTTATGGAAGTTATGTAAGTGCAGCATGCATAATCAGGGAATTTTGCTTGTCGGACGGCATCGGAGTTGGTTGTTCATGTGTAAGTCGAACTGGAATTGGTAGTGTGTCTATTTTTTTTGCTTACGGGTTTGATTTTTCAACTTATATTTCATTATTCCTTTGGTGTTGGCCTTAAAAAATTATAAATGGAACTACTTAGTAATTAGTGGTATGATCTGTAATGGTGATGGTGTTTGTAAATGTGGTTAATGAAATTGCAATTGTTTCTCTTTTCAGTTTCTCTTTGTGATTTCTAATGAAAGGAACAATGGTATGTTAAACTGTGGTATGTTGAAACAAAATAGGCGTTATTCTCTATCCAGTCTAATTCATTTGATGGAGAGGCCTATACACACCTAGTCTGAATCTAGAATCTGGCGAAACATAGAGATGTTCGTACTTCATAATCACCATAAGAAATTGTACCATTCAATAAATATACACAAGAGTGATGATTTTATTTTGCTTATTGACCTTATTTGTTTGACCTATTATGTTTGACCATTTTTTGATTTTAATTGTTGGTCAGGGACTTGAGATATGGCACGATACATGAGCCAAACCATGTTGCAGTTCAAGATATGGCCCATCTGTTAACTAATTAATCAATTATGTCAGGAATACACTATTGTTCTGATTAATCAAATCAAGATATTGAAATACACCAGCGTCACATAATGCCTGTCAACAGGTGCTGGCTCTTCCGGATCTGAAAACGCGTAAACCCTGGTAAACCGTGCATGATCAACAAGTGCTGGTGTCTATGAATTTAGCAAAAAATCAATTATGATTGTAGTATAATGTAGTAGGAAAAATTGCGTCTGAAATTCAATAAGGAAGGACTATTTTGTTAAATAAGGAAGGTAAAATTTTAATTTTAATTTTTTGCTGAACAAAGAATTATATTGATACCAAAAGTTTATTACAAAAAAGTTACAAATTTTGTAACTAAACTAAAGAAAAAAAAATAAATAAATATAAAATATGCTTATAATCAAATACATTTTAGGCATTTTTAACTTAACAGAATCTGTAGTATGGATGATCTGGGACTTCCATGGACTTCAAGAAGGCATGCCTTGAATCATATTCTCTTTTTTCACCTCTTCCTAAGGTTGATCCCTTCTTTGCAAAAGTATCTGCAGAGAAGTTTGCCTCTCTGTAGCTATGTATGAAACACCAGGATATCAGGCTGGTACAGATTTCCCCCATCTATTTACTGCAAACCAAGGCACTTTGTTGTTCTGAAATGCTGAAATTGCAGCTGCTGAATCAGCTCTAAACCAAACTAACTTGTAACCTTGCTCACTGCCCATTCTTCTGCATTCAAGATATTAAGAATTTCTGCAAAAAAGTTTGTTGAAACACCCAAACCACCTGCAACAGCAATTAAGTATTCCCCAGAGCTTGTTCTGCCAATAAAACCATACCCTGATATTCCGGGATTACCTTTTGAAGCTTCATCACAACACAAAAGTATCTTATTTTGATAAGGAAGTTGAAAATAAACTTCTTTGACTCTAGTTCCTTTAACCTTCCTGCATTTCAGCCCCAAAGATTTTAGAATTTGTATATCATAAGAGGTATTCCACATTGGAGCTTTCATCCTGATTTCACATTCCACTGTAAATTTCAATATCTTTGATTTGATTCTCTCCAAGGAAATTGCTTCTTCTTCATAGTTATATTTGTTCCTAGCAAACCAAAGTTCTCTCATTGTAATAAATGAAATAGCTCTCCAAACTTCCTTGATAGATGGACTTTTGTTCTTTGCCAGTTTCAGCATTTCATCAAATGATCTAGGATTAATGAAATTAAACATATTTCAACAAGATTATAGGGTTTCAACAAGATTTTAAGGTTTACACTTGTTAAAATTTTAATTTTAACAAATGTACTATCTCATTGACATGAATGCTTAACGTGTCAGGATATCTAGAGATTTCTTTAGGGTTTCAACAAGATTATAGGAGTCTAATTAGAACTGACAATCAGTAGTCTAATCCTACAATCCTGATGCAATATTTTTCTGTTGGGTCTTGCAAAATCCGCAAAATCGCACTTTCCATATATCACCTTGATTTTCGTTTGTTATATTCATGGAAAACATAACCCACCCACTATATTTAGATTTGCATACTAGATATGTATAGAAAAAAGAAAAACACTATATTTAGCTAGATTTGGATACTAGAAATAATAAATTAGATACCACGTTCATAAGTAAAAGAAAGAAGGAATTGAGAGGATGAGTTCTAATGAGAAATGTGTTGTTCCTGCAATGGTCTTGTTAATAATGATCCTCCTCCTCCGAAGGGCTTTGCTTCATGGGATGACTTTGTGGAAAGCATTGGTGATATACTAGAAGAGTATGTCGATGAAGAATGGGAATTAGTTCATATTAAGAAAATGATCCATGTTGAAAACGATCCTCCTCCTAAGGGTTTTGCTTCTTGGGATGCATTTGAGAAAATCTATGGTGAACATTTGGATAATGATTACAATGAATAAGAACATGGGAAGCCACAAAGACAAGCAAATTTATGGCTGGGCACTCGGCATTGACTAAATTCAAGTTTTTTTACGTTATTTTTAGTATGCTAATTTGTAAGCAAAGTTATGTAGCAGTCAAAGGCCTACTGTTCAATTGTGCTCTCAATTCTATTTTTTTTTTTGGTTAAGTTTGTCAGATTTGGCATTGCAATTAATGAAAAATTTGGTTATATTTTTCAACTCTGATACAAGACTCAATGTACAGTCCTTATTATATTCATGATCTTATCACTTTAACAACAAAGCCACAACAAAATCATGGTTAACCCTAACTCTTCAGATCCAAATCTCTAAACCAAGCCCCCTTAAACACATTACTCGTTCATTCTGTTTTGTCAAAATATTGATACCCCAACAGATGAACAATGGACAGAAATTAAACAACATATGCACTTGGAATCTAAAGAAAAAATTGCATCCATAAATACTAAACATTCACAAAAAGTATACTTCCAAGCAGCTTTACAAACAAACTAATTAAACATCAAAAAAAACAACATAAGATACACCAATAACAAAAAAAGAAAGAAAAAGACATATATATATATAACTAAATAAAAGATGATGGATCAAGATGTGATTGAACTTGCATAGCAGAACCATGAAAACAGAGGACCAGATCAGTTAGAAACCCCTTCTTCTTCACTGCTGCTGTCGACAATCGTAACCACATCTTTGTATGGCCAATCATCATCATCATCAACATCATCGTCTTCATCTTCATCCTCAAGCGCTGACCCAAACCAAAAGAAGTGTTCTATATCATCTAAATCATCATCATCATCCTCATAATCATATTCATCATCCTCTTCATCGTCCTTCTCTTATTCATCGTCAACAGCATCATAATCATCATCCTCTTCATCTCCAAAACAAGGAACAACCTAGAAACCAAAATAACCAACAATCTCTTTGTCTTCATCAAGAAGAAGAAATCGGAAGGAAGTTAATACTAGAGCAGTCATTTTGTCTGGTTTGATACTAAAACTTTCAGTTTTTTATACTGAAACCCTAGGTTCAGTTTAAAGAGAGACTTAGAAAATAAAAGGCCGAGTAGTAATTTCCTAGTCTCCCTTGCTCGTGTTTTATACCGTGACACACTTTTCACTTTAATATTCAACCTCTAGCTTAGCCACGCACAAGCATGATAACTTGGTTAGTCAACAAGTATAGCTTTGGAAAATAAATAAATACAGTATAATAATATAAAATAAAAAAATTGGGTGGAAAATTAACATCAAGGAATTTAACTTGGAAAAAATATAAATTGCTTTACAAGCTCGTCCAAGAGTGACATCGGTAAAAATGGAAAATTAGCATTAAGCAATTTGTCTCGGTGGAAATACTCCCTGAAAACTTAGATTCGGACGAAAAATTCT
Organism: Papaver somniferum; assembly: GCF_003573695.1. Taxonomy (NCBI): domain Eukaryota; kingdom Viridiplantae; phylum Streptophyta; class Magnoliopsida; order Ranunculales; family Papaveraceae; genus Papaver; species Papaver somniferum. The sequence goes on along the minus strand of NC_039366.1, from coordinate 143,986,853 downwards.
TGCTAAGATCGTGACATCGAAATAAATAAAAATTGGTTTAGAAGCTCGTCCAAGAGTGACACCGGTAAAAATTGAAAGTTACCATAGATCGTGACATCGAAATATAAATTGGTTTACAAGCTCGTCATGAGTGACATCGGTAAAAATAGAAAATTAAATCAATTTATCTCAGTGAAAATACTCCCCGGAAACTTAGATTTGGATGAAATTTACTTGCTAAGATATCGTGACATCGAAATAAAAATCAGGGGTTTAGAAGCTCGTCCAAGAGTGACATCGGTAAAAATGGAAAATTACCATCAATCAATTTATCTTGGTGGAGATATTCCGCGTATACTTAGATTTGGACGATAAATTATACTTGCTAAGATCGTGACATCGAAATATAAGTTGGTTTACAAGCTCGTCCATGAGTGACATCGGTAAAAATAGAAAATTAAATCAATTTATCTCGGTGATCTCCGGAAACTTAGATTTGGATGAAATATACTTGCTAAGATATCTTGACATCGAAATAAAAATCAGGGGTTTATAGAAGCTCATCCAAGAGTGACATCGGTAAAAATGGAAAATTACCATCAATCAATTTATCTTGGTGGAGATGTGCCAGAAACTTAGATTTGGACGATAATACTTTCTAAGATCGTGACATCGGAATAAAAATTGGTTTACTAGCTCGTTCAAGAGTGACATCGGAAAAAATGAAAAATTACCATTAATCAATTTATCTTGGTGGAAATACCTCTAAGATCGTGACATCGAAATAAAAATTGGTTTAGCTGAATAAGACATGTCCAAGAGTGACATTGATAAAAAACTTGGATATAGTCTTGTCGACGAAGCCAATCATAGTCGTTCGTGAATTCATAATGCCGACCAATCAAATAAACTAGTTACACCTGATAACCTAACATCCCCAAACATCCTTGCCAATATTATCGGCTGATCGGTCTAATACGACCAATAATGCGATATTATCGGATATTCATATGTATGTATCACTGATATTACATGTTTTGTCCAGATTAAAGGCACATACATGATAAAATCTTATATTATCGGCCAGTATTTTAAAAAATAAATACTGAGCGGTTCTTTTAATACAAATTTAATTGTAAGAGCTAGTTATAATTGCTTCTAAGAATATGAATTGGGATTTTAATCAAAAAAATTGCACCAAAAAACATTTATGATCTTCCAAGGCACTAGCTACTACTATATTAATAATTTATTATTTTGTTTCTAAGAATATGTGAATTGGGAGTAAAATACCGGAAATGATTTACATCCCGATGAGAGTGTGTGGGAGAGAGGAGGTGGGTCCCACACTTAACCCACTCCTGCTAAGCCGTCGGGTCATAAGGAACCTGAGATTTTCTCGCTTACGGGACATACCGCGGGATCCAGTCCGCGGTGAGTCTATCACTTCCGGTAAAATACTGCAATGTTGTTGACTAAGTAGTAAAGAAAAGATACTACTATATCCAAGTCACTAGTAACAAAGGAATTAGCTAGTACAATAATAAGTACTCCGGTTTGCAGTGGTATTTTTTTATCTTTGATCATTTCTAATTTAACAATTTGTGTGGAATATCTGGTGGGACCTGTCCTAAATACCATCCCCACCACTAAATGCTAGGAGTATATATATGGAACATTCCTATGATTGGTTTTTGGATTTTTTAGGGGTACATTCATATAGTAGTTGTACTTTGGGACTTCTTGTTATGTGTGACTGAAAGAGAAGTATAACTGTATTATAACAAGAGCATGTATTGTATACCCCACAAGATCTGATAACTTTTGGTCTTATCAAAAACAACAAAAAGTTGGTATAGCCACACTTATTTCTTAGTTTACTTTTTTTGGTAACAAGATATAAAGAAGAGAAAGAAAACAACCTAACTATATGCCTCAGTTCTCACACTTTTGACTTACCTAAATAAGTATTATTCTTAAATGTAGCAGTATCTTTGATCAGAGCAATGAAGCCTTTTTCTTCTTTTTTTTTAATTAATTGTGTAATAAAACATTTTTTTTTTGAACTTATTAACATTTTATTTTTGGTAAAACTTGGGACCATATTATTTGGAAATATATATTACCTTAGATAAAAGTGGTTGATTGTTGCTCTTAACAAGGTTACTGATAGGGTTATGGGTGTTATCAAACCTTCTAGAGTATTCTCTCCTTCAAAAGCAGTATTCTGTCAATCACCACGCTACTGCTTTTGTCAATCATCATTACGCTTCAGTTTCTCATATTTCACTTCCACTGATCTACGCAATCACAATGAGTATCTCGCATGCAAAAGAAGAAGATCTAGGTAGCCATAATGAGTATCTTGTTGCTTTCTTGGGTACATGAAAAAGAAAAGATAGATCTCTTCAGTACTCCTCTTCTTCTGTTTTGCCAAATAATATAGAGAAGATTATATTTTGTTTCTAAAATGTCTGTCACATTTTTTTGGCTTGACCCAAATTTGGCATTGGTGCCAAGATCCCTTGTGGTCCAGTCTTTCCATAAATTATTGCTATATTTCTTCCATTTGGTCGTGTCTAAATTAAAATTAAAATCTGATAACTATCATAAGGGCTTATGTTTATATAAGGTATATTATGGAAAAATGAATTGTGTTGACTCAACGAGTTAATTAAAATTGATCGATTAACAAACAAATATCAAGCAAAGAATTTAAAAAACCAATATTTTTATAAAACTAAACGAAGCAAAATAATACCAACATCCTCAATATTTAAAAAAAAAAATCAAAATAAACAATTTCTAAAAACAAAAACCACATTATTCGAAAGTTTCTTTGATAATCTGCTCAACTAAAACCATCGCATCTGGTACTCGTGTTGCAGCGTTAGCAGGCTGTGCTGGAACTTCAAGTACCTTTTTCTCTAGCGGTGTCTCCCTGGGTATTTCTGGTGTGCCAGATACAGTTTCACCAATAGGCTCATTCGAAGGAATGGGAGCATGGACACCATCCATTTCAACAGAAGCAGAAGCAGGAATAGTAAGATTGTCAACATGAGCTTGAACTTCAGCTAACAGGGGCATGCCAGGAACCTTACACACGCCATCCATAGTTATGGTGATCCTTAGCTTTCTAGATACAGCCATTACTATCCTTGGAATTGTTTTAATCCTCTCGGTATTGTTCTTATTGGAACTCATTTTCTTCCTTTAATATATCAATCTATCTTTTATGCTGGTGTGGTTTGTACGACCTTTTTAATAATATATATATATATATATATATATATGTATTAGGAAAACCCTTTTTATTTTTTAGGTTAGGAGCATTATCTCCAATTACCTAATTTAGTTGTATTCCGCATATCACTCTCAAATAAACAAAATATAACAGTTTACATATCGATAAATATATGCTCATATACGCGTACAACACCACATTGAATTTAGTATATATATATGATTTATCTAAATACGTAAAAATAGCACGAAAAAATTGCGTAAACACAACCATGTTGATTGAGTATATGGAGTATATGATTTATCTCACAGTAGATCATAATCATGTACTCTTCGCTAATGTGCATGCCTTCGCTACACTCTTGCCAAATCTGTAGGTATCTGAAATATTTGTCTCCATGATTCGCCATGCCTAATCTTCTCTGAACAAATTTATATTTTTGGTGTAATTCCCTCGCTAATTCACACCTACTCAAAGCCATGCGCAACAATTCCGTCCATCCAAGCGCTATAACCATGCCCAAATTCTCTTGTTGCTTTCGTATATTGGTCAACACCATAAATTACAGCTATGATTGGCAATAGCAATATATATTGGGATCATTTTTTTTTTCTTCAAAAGATTAATATACTATGGTCATAACCCTAATTTTTAAATTTACAATGGACACATAAATAGAATGTTGATAAACTGGAATAAATCTCACACAAACACGTGAAAATATCCTTTTCTTGTTTGGATCATGAATTTTTAAAGAACGCAGGCTGATTAAGGATACGACCATTGACCAAACGGTGTAATAGTTCGCACCCCTTTAATCGAATAGATTTTGAAACCCGAAAGGACGTGATAGATTTTGGAACCCCCAAAAGACGTGAAAATTCCAACAGGTGTGTTGTGTGGGGACACATATTGCATCCATTGGATGCGTATATAAGCTTTACTCGTATCTGCTAGTAGCATTCAACAAAAACAAAATCCTAAATGCTTCTACATTTAAAAAAATAAAATCACCAGTAATAGTAATGGAAATATTACCGTATTTAACTCCCGAGATACTACACCTCCTCCCAAGTACAGAAAGTATTTTGGCAAGAAAATGTGTATGCAAAGAGTGGAATTCTGTCCTTGCAGACAAAAGAATTGGACTCCTTTTCGGTTTCACTAAAAAAGTGGGAGAAGAAAATGTTACACAACTCTTCTACAGAGAAAAAATTGAGGAGGAATATTACTACACGATGATGGGAGATTTCAATCATATGTTATTGGGAAACAATGGTACCTGGAATATCCAATCCTATGATGAAATCATGTCACACCCAATCGTTGGATCTTGTAATGGTCTGGTATGTTTTTATGTTTCACACCACGGCATACAATATCCTATTTATATTATGAATCCAACAACGGGTGAGCACCTCCATCTGCCGCAAATATGCAATCCAACACCAACGCCACAAGTTAGTTGGCTATATGCACGATCTGTCGTAGGGGGTTTCGGCTACTGTGAACACACCGGTGAATACAAAGTAGTTCGAATTCAAGTGGGCGGTAAGTGGACGTACACACACTAGGAGACAACAGGGGATGGAGGAACATCGGGGAATTTCTTTTTACTTTTTGGGATTCCGGTGTGTACGCACATGGTTGTATTTTTTGGATAAATCATTATATTTATAACAATTATCAAATAGTGTCTTTCAATTTGGACAATGAGACATTCCAGTCACATTCGCCACCCCCAGCATCATATTTATGAGAATGGTGGTCTCAGTATTCCAAAACTTGGAATGGTCTTGTCTGGAGTTCGCCTTTTATTTTACAACATTCATGATATTTATGATATCCGGATTGACTTTTGGGCACCCATTTCCGATAATGATATTCATGCACGGGCACCCGGTGTAGAATGGAATTGGGTACTTAAGAGGAGAATTGTCTTGGAAGAGCCTTTGAATCCATGGGAGCCGCATTATAAGCTGATAGCCTTGGGAAATAACAACGACATCCTATTGCAAAACTACCGGTGTTTAGCGCGTTACAATGAACTCACCAGAACTTTGACAGAAATTGGGGAGACAAGGTGGCCGGTAAGGGTTAAAGTTATTCCTCACATGAGGAGCGCCGTCTTGTTGAGGAATTTTGGAGGACAATCGGAAACATGTACTGACGATGTCCATGCCACAAACATATTCCGTGTGTAGTGTTTTTGTTTTTGTTTTGATCATAGTAATGTAGTTTGGTGTTCAATATATATATATATATATTTAATAGTACTATTTCTCATCTTTGATTTTTTTTTCTTATCTTGTCTGGACTAAAAGTTGTTTTTGAAATTTGAAGAATCGAACTTGGTCTTATTTTGGGTAATAATGGTCGGTATTTTTATTAAATGGAGTTGATGCTTTTAAACATATTCCCGACGAATTTAAAGGGGGACTTTATTTTATGGTGGTCAATTTGGTACAGAGGGAGGCATTTCTGTATTCCAGTTGTATTTAGGGTTATAAATTTTGCGAGTCTATAGGGAGACTTTTATGTGTTCATAAAAGTAAATCCGAGAGAGAAAAACAAAAATGTAAAAAGAAGTGAGAACTTGAGATGCAAAAGGTATAAGTGATTGATAGACAAATCAATGATGATATTCTTGAAAATGCACACGAATGAAAAAGATTTTTGAGAAGTCGAAAAACAAAATGTTGATTTGTAGACGAATTATAGATTTGAAACTGGTGTTTGACACCAAAACACAAAACCAGAACATAAATGGGCAAAACAAATTAGAGACATAAGTAACACATCATTTTAATTTCCAGAATTATTTTATTACGTCTTTTTTATTAACAAATAACTAATAAATATAAGAAATACTGATCAATAAGAAACCTATTTTGTCAATCTAGTCCCTTTTTGAATCATGAAATATAAATGCCACGTCCTAGTCGTAAATATCACGAAGCAATTGTTCTTGAAGCCGATAAACTCGTTCTTGAAGTATATTCACCTGTTGTTGGAGACCAAAATAATCACGATCAAAGGGACAACAGTATCTACTTTCCCCATGCACCAATTCCACGCAATGCTCATCGACAGCAAATGCATTAATCTCACGTAAACGCCAATAATCTGCATGCTTCCTCATGCAGATTATGAACACGCCGAGTCTAGGCTGAATAACTCGTACATCGTAATCTGAGATCTTAAAATTGTCTTCTAGGGTTCTTCTTAATGAATTGTATCTAACAGTTTTAGGACCCATAAAAATAAATTGGCAGCAATAGGATGTGCAGTTCATTCTGATCGAAAAGGAAGAGCGATTGGTAGCAGGAGAGAAGAAAAGCTCCTTGTATTGACAATTAGATATGGTGGCCGAAAAAAATTAGGTTGATTTATTTATTAAGTTCTTTATGTTCAGAAACTACATCCGATTAAAAAGGAAATTAGATAAAGATGAAATATTCGTTCCATATATATATATATCATTATCTATTTTCTTCCGTATTTATATATAGTGATACAGAAATTGAAATATTCGATGTTCTCTATCCAAAAAATGTAGGGGATAAAAGAGAGATACATAAATTATGGTACCATTAGCCCATATTTGTAGTGGTAAATTCTTTTTTTGTATTTTATGGATAGTTCATGTTTCATATTATCAACCAATGTCGTTGTAAATATTAAGATGTTGTTGTGATGGGTATTCTAATTCCAGGAGGTCAGCATTAGTGAGTTGGTGCATAAGCAGCTGTAATGAGAAGCGCAGCTGGTTTCTGCAATTCAAATGAAATCCAGGAAGACCCCTTCCCCTTGATGGACCTAGTCTTATAAAATTCATGTAATTTCAGTAATCCTTTGTGATTTCAATACAATGTCAAATTTTTGTAATAAAATTAGGCGTGATTTTTCCAAGTTTTCAACATAATACTTGTGCTTTCTATATACTCCTATCCAGTTCTTTGGCCATAGATTGAGTTTGACAATGCAACCAACAACTCCAACACCATTCAATCATACATAAGAAAACAGTCATTAAACAAGAAAATAAATCCATTAGACAGTCATTAATTAAGCAACTCCAACACCATTCATTCATTAACATTACAAAAAATATGAAAATAAATCCTAAATCCAAAACATAAATTCCAAAAAACAGAACAAGATTCAGTCGTCCACAGTCCACAATTTCCCATTAGACCACTCTTAATTCCAACTTTTCTCTGTACTTTGATGATACCTATTTCTTCAAAATAGTAACTTGTGTAACCATTTGAAAAATCTGTATCATCATTTCCATTAAAGAAACTTAACCCAAAAAATCCACCAGCTATAAGAAAATTGAAATTGGTAGAGCCTTACCTGTTGCCGGCCATCACTCGGAGTCGTAATCCGACTTTTCCCCATCCGATCGCATATCAGTTTCAGAATCAGTCACCATATTGAGTATGACCTCATTTTCATGTGTTGTTCGTGATAGGTACGCCTGATACTCATCCTCTATACTGATTTCATTCACAGGGTGGTCTGTATAATCCTTATATCTTCCAGCATAAATTGATGCTCTTCTAGCCCTAATCCTTCTCATTAAAAACACACCTTGTCTCCTTTCCCTTTTCCGCAACAATTGCAAAAATTCTTCTGGGTATTCTTCATCTTTTACTTTCTCTATGCTTCTCTTCTTTGTCTCTTCATTTTCTGCCTCACATACTGATTTTGCATGATAAAACTCATTCCACAACAGATCCATATCATCATCTTGGTTATTGTTCTGCAAACCTACTTCTTCCTCTTCTCTCATATTCCTTGCCTCTTCTTTCTTCTTCTTTTTATTCAATCTTATTACTTTCATATATGGTACTTAGCTTTCTCTAGTTGCTCCAAATTCATTTCACATACTACTAATTTGAACCTCATCATCACTTCCTTTCTCTTCAAGCACTCCTCCTTATCAACTACTTCCGCTGTCATTGGGGTCTTGCCTTTTGATGGTTTGGAACCACTCCTTTTTTCCGGGTTATTCGGAGCCATTGTTATCTCTGAAACTTTTTTCTTCTTCTCCTATCTTGGCTTAATTTTCTCTATGGAAAATGAATATAATCCCTAATTCCTCTTTCACATTTATTATCTTTTTTTCTTTCTTTTTTCTTCTGAGACCTATTCCCAAGAGACGCATGCAGCGGTTGAATTCAAAGAAATAATAACACCCTACTAAAGTGTCATGTCCTTTCAGACCTACTTCATGACGTAATTGTTATCCTTTAAATTTTGTTCCCTTTTAAATAAAAATCCAGTTATAAGTTTAAGCTATAACCACTTATAAGATAAAACGTGCAAATATGCTTACTTGCCTGCTCATTAAGGATGCGACCATTCAAATAATGCCTGCTCATCAAGGATGCGACCATTCTCTAACAAGTGTATTTGATGTCTATATAAGCTTTACTCGTACCTGCTTGAAGCATTCTACAATATTAAGAAAATCCTAAAAGCTTGTAAAAAAAAAATTTGATAACCTTTCATCAGTATAATAGTGATGGATATGTTGCCGGAATTAACTACCAAGATACTACAGTACCTCCGAACTGCAGAAAGCATTTCAGCAAGCAAATGTGTTTCCAAAGAGTGGAACTATCCTCGGCGAAAAAAGAATTGGACTCCTTTTTGGTGTCACACCAAGAAAAGGGAAAGAAGTTACTCAACTCTTTTATAGAGAGGAAGATTCAGCCCGATCGTAACAACCAACAATCACGACGCCCAGAATGATGGAACCCATGAAGATTTGAGTAAGTTGCACCCAATAGTTGGATCTTGCAATGGTCTGGTATGTTTTTATGTTTCACACCACGACATACAAGATCCTGTATATGTTATGAATCCAGAAATTGGTGAGCACCTACATCTGCCACAACTATGCATCCCAATTGCACGAGATCAAGTACTTTCGTGGTATCCACGATACAATGTAATTGGGGGTTTCGGCTATTGTCAACGTACCAATGAGTACAAGGTTGTTCAAATTCACATGGATGGTAAAGTTCAAATACACACTCTAGGAGACAAAAAGGGATGGAGGAACATAGCATAGGAGATTCCTTATACTTTTCGGAGTTCAGGTGTGTACGCACATGGTTGTATTTTTGGAAGGATTGTTGTCAGCGGGATGGTGGCATAGTTTCTTTCAATTTGGACACTGAGACATTTCATCAACATTCGCGACCCCCGCATCATATTCCTGATAGTGAATTCCCATCACTTGGGATGGTTATGTTCGGAGTTCGTCTTATATTTTACTACATCCATGAGGCCTATGACGAGGGGATTAATCATCCCCGGATAGATTTCTGGGCAACCATTTCCAAAAAAAATATTCATACATGGGCACCTGGCGGGGAATGGAATTGGAATCATAAGATAAGCATTTTCTTGGAAAAGGATGAGGATGAAGGGTGGCCTACCTATTACCCGATAGCTTTTGGAAAAAACAAGGACCTCCTATTATGGCAGAATGGGCGTTTATTGCGTTACAATGCACTCACCAGAACTTGGACGGAAATTTGGGGGAAACTATTGTGGGAAACAAGCAGGGTTGCAATTATTCCTCATATGAGGAGCACTGTCTCGTTGAAGAATTTTGGTGGACAATCGGAAACATGTACTCATGATGTCCATGCCACTAACAAATTCCTTGGGTTATCTATGTAGCTTTTTTTTCTTGTAGTTGTGTTGTGTTTTTTTTTTTTTTTTGGTATTTGGATTTTTTTATGTACAATTTATTCCTTGGGTTATCTATGTAGCTTTTTTTTCTCTTGTAGTTTTTTTTTTTGGTGATTGGATTGTTTTCTATGTTGAAATGTACAATTTAATTAGTTTGGTTCATTGTTTAACTAGCCAACCTTTGGTTTTTTCTTTTTTTTGCGTTACACCTGTGGTCCAGCTGTCCGGGGAACCCCAACCGACCTAGGTAATTAGTCGAAAAGAAGAAAAATTATTTGGGTATTTCCTAAGATATCATGATTTATTTTAGTTTGTTATGTTTGGAATGTATATTAGATTAAAAAGGAAATTAGATAAACATGAAAATATTCATTCCATATCTCATTATACTGCTACAATATCTCATTTTTTAGTAATATGGAAATTGAAATATTCGGTGTAAATACCAAAGAATAGTGATTTAAGATGGAAAAACTAAAAAATTAGCCAATAAGTGTATTGGATGTCTATATATATAAGATTTACTCGTATCTGCTTGTAGCATTCTACAATAAGAAAATCCTAAAAGCTTGTAAAAAAATTTTTGATAATCTTTCATCAGTATGATAGTGATGGATATGTTGCCGGAATTAACTACCGAGATACTTCAGCGCATCCAAACTGTAGAAAGCGTTTTAGCAAGCAAATGTGTATGCAAAGAATGGAATACTATCCTTGGGGACAAAAGAATTGGATTCCTTTTTGGTGTCACACCAAGAATGGGGAAAGATAAAGTTACCCAACTCTTTTATAGAGAGGAAGATTTCAGCCGAATTGTAACAACCAACAATCACGACGCTCCGAATGATGGAACCCATGATGATTGGACTATGTTGCACCCAATAGTTGGATCTTGCAATGGTCTGGTATGTTTTTATGTTTCACACCACGGCATACAAGATCCTGCATACATTATGAATCCAGAAACTGGTGAGCACCTACATCTGCCACAACTATGCATCCCAATTGCACCGGATCCAGTATTTTCGTGGTATCCACGATACAACATAATTGGGGGTTTCAGCTACTGTTAACGTACCAATGAGTACAAGGTAGTTCGAATTCACATGGATGGTAAAGTTCAAATACACACTCTAGGAGACAATAGGGGATGAAGGAACATAGCAGAGGAGATTCCTTATACTTTTCGGAGTTCATGTGTGTACGCACATGGTTGTATTTTTTGGAAGGATTGTTGTCAGCAGGATATTGGCATAATATCTTTCAATGTGGACACTGAGACGTTCGATCAACATTCGCCACCCCCGCATCATATTCCCGGGAGTGAATTTTGGATAAATACTTACCCATCACTTGGGATGGTCATGTTCGGAGTTCACATTTTATTTTACTACATCCATGAGGGGATTGATCTCCCCCGGATAGATTTCTGGACTCCCATTTTCGAAGAAAATATTCTGACATGGCCACCTGACGGGGAATGAAATTGGAATTATAAGATAAGCATTTACTTTGAAGAGGATGAATGGCCGACTTATAACCCGATAGCGTTTGTAAATAACAAGGACCTCTTATTTTGGCAGAATACGCGTTTATTGTTGTTGATGGTGGATTTTCAACAAAGGGAAAAACCGTAAAATCATGAGGCATGTTTTTGACACGGCTTTCAGGCATGCAACGATTCATATTTTACGAATCCATGATGAATATGTTTTCGAAAAACCCCACCAGCTGAGAAATTCGATCGTTGGCATTTCATCATGACCTCTATGCAGAATAACATAATTGGGCGGTTCTCCGTAGATTGAGAGCTTAACGCCTTCAGGACGTCGGTGACACTCATTGTTCCCTAACTGCATGAGAGAGACCCACCTCCACATAAAAGAATAGTTGGGCGGCGGACGCCTTCAGGACGTCGGTGACACTCACCGTTCCCTGACTATGTGGAGAGACCGTGTATAGATTCAGGCGGTTCTCCGTAGATTGAGAGCACTAACGCCTTCAGGTCGTAAACAACACCGTGACACCCTGACTATACACCATTCAGAACGGATGTGATGCCTTAACTGGATAATATTCTTTCTGCAATATGTTAATTCTGCCGTGACATTCACTATCGAACTCCCAGAATAATCTATTATTGCTCCTATTCCATGGTCGAATCCACGGCCTGATCCCATGGAATAGCAATAACAATTGCTCTTATTCCATGGTCGAATCCACGGCTTAATCCCATGGAATGGTAATAACAATTGCTCCGATTCTATGATCGAATCCACAACTTGATCTCATAGAATGGCAATAAAACAACTGTACTATCTCATTACTCCGGTTTCATGATCGAATCCACAGCTGATCTCATGAAATGGTGATAGATAATTTTAATTATTCTGATTCTATGGTCGAACCCATGATCCCATAGGATGGTAATGCGTGCTTTATTATTCTGAATTCGTAGTCGAATCCACAACTGATCCTATGAATTAATAATAAACAACTATTCATTTTTATTACTCAGTTTCATGAATTATTCTCCACTGAATTTCATAAATTAGTAATAAATACTCAATAGCCGGGCATCTGGACCATCACTAAGTAAGCCCCACAAAAATGGTGCGAGTGTACTCGACAATGATGCACGACTGAGCACCCGGATGCACGAACGAGCGTCCAAAAATATGAAATAATGAGGAATCCTTCACAGAACAGGAGAAAACAATAAATAATAAGAGGCGCTCAGGGCGGGCCCACCAGAAGGCCGGTCGGTCGTGCCCTAGCCATGGTCGGTCCATGCCTCTCCCATTATTTTCTTTATTTTTTGTTATTTCATGAACTCATGGAAACTCCTTGGTTTTAGCAACTTTCCTTGTTTTGAAAAACTCGTGAATTCTCCATAACTTCGTGGATTCACGAAAAATATTATAAAATAAGGAAAGGTGTCCGGGACCGGGCAACCCGGCCGGCCATGCCCGAGCCGTGGTCTGTCCCACACCTCACAATCCTTAGCTTTTTATAATTATTATTCCCTAATCTCATGATACTCCTCCGTTTCAACAAAACTCGTGGATTCTCCGTAACTTCAAGGATTCTCCATAACTTCAAGGATTCATGAAAAATAATAAGATAGGGAAAGGTATGCGGGACCGACAACCTAGCCGGCCGGCCATGCTCTAGACATGGTCGGTCCCATACCTTGCAATCCCTATTCTTTCATAATTGTTATTTTCCTCAATTCATGAAACTCCTGGGTTTGAGCAAAATTCATGATTTCTTCATATTTTCTCAAATATTGCTCAAATCACAAAAAACCAAAAGCCAACATAGTCACACGACTAGCTAGCCTCTCACGGTCGGTCCCTATCTCTCATCTCTAGGTAGGGAGATGCCTTCTATGTGCCGCTTGTGCAGGGAGGATTGCGAAGATGTCAGCCATATTACTTGGCATTGCAAAATTGCTAAGAAGATTTGGAATTGGGCGGCTGATATTTTTAAACTAAAACCGAATGAAGATCTTGTGGCCTCTTACAAGGTTGCAAAAGGGCGTAGTAGGATGATAAAGGATCTGTGGCTTGTTGCAAATCTTGCATTAGTTACGGAATTATGGAAGCTGCGCAATAAGGCTTATTATGAGAACATGCGAGTTCGATGGCTTGAATTTAAGGGACGGGTTCATTAGGTAATTCGTGATAACTCAATTAGAATGAAGGGATACATGTATAACACCTTAGATGATTTGCAAATTTTGAATTTCTTTAGAGTGAAGCATAGATCTTGCAAGCACTCTGTTCCAATTGAAGTTACTTGGACGCCGCCTAATCCAGGTGAGATTACGATTTGTTGTGATGGTGCATCACTTGGCAACCCGGGACAAGCTGGTTCTGGTGTAGTTTTTCGTGATTCTAACTCGGCAGTTTTGGGAGTTTTGTGCGTTGGACTGGGCTGGCAGACCAATTACTATGCTGAAGTATGTGCGGTTATCTATGGCGCAGTTGTTGCTCAAAGGTGGAATGTCAAAAATCTATGCGTCAGATCGGATTCGATGAGTTGCATATTAGCTCTCCAGAAAGGGGAGTTGCCGTGACAGCTAATGCAGAAGTGGAGAATGGCGAAGAGTTTTTACAACAATATTAGTTATGTTCATAGCTACAGAGAGGCTAATTTTTCAGCTGATGCCTCGGCCAAACAAGCATGTTTGTTGGCTGAGGAAAATTATGAGTTTTATGAGGGTAGGCCAGGTTTTATTCATTCTGTTGAATGGCCTGGAGAGGTTTATTTTCGTTTCAAATAGGTCTTATTGGCGTGCAGCCTTTTGGCTTAGCGCTAATATAGCCTAGTCCCTGTACAATTTCGCTTTTTTATTCTATTTTTTGTTGACCGAGTAAAAAAAAAGACCAATTTTCAGCAATTCACCAATTGTTGAAGGATTGATCAAAAATTAGGGTTTCGAACAAACGCTCCACGAATCACCATTCTGAGCAAGTTCAAACACAAAATTATGTTGATTCAGCAATCAACATCCAAATTAATAATATTCGTTAATTCACCAATATTTTTGATTAATATTTTATTGGGTCACGACACCATTAAATAATTCATCGAATTGGGCAATACTTGCTCTGTTGCTCGAATATTGATCCAACCATCAATATTCAGTAATTCATCAGTAGTTTGTCGAATTGAGCAACACTTGCTCAATTCCACGTCAAATTACCAATATTCAGTATTTTGTTGAATTGTGCAACACCTGCTCAGTTGCACGTCAGATTATAAAAAATCATTAATTTGTCGAATTGAGCAATACTTGCTCAGTTGCTCGTCAAATTCTCAATATTCAATAATTTGCAGAATTGAGCAATACTTGCTCAGTCGCTCAAGTACTGGTCTATAATTCACCGAATTTATAATATTGACATCATTTCAGAGAACTACATGTTCGACCCATGAATCGTTGAGCATGCATCACTCATGATCGATTCAACAAAATCTAGACCCATTGTCTAATTAGTCAACAACTGACTAATCAAAACATGTCTGCCTTGCAGACTCCACGATTTGTGAGACATCAATCACGTCACAAATGGGGGGATATCACTTAGGGTTTTGGTCTGGCGGTCTACGGCACGTGGATTCATCCACAGCGAGAAATGTGCGTAAGTCGTGTAAACGGTTCAAGGAGTTAGCAAAGTAGTGGGTGCACGATCAGTCAAGTCTCCACACGACGTGGAACTGACTTTACCACGATCTCCCATTTCCCCACTCTTTCACTAAAAGAACCGTCACACTTACAGGGATCAGTGGTACATCATTCTTGCAATATAAATAAGTCTAAATCGAGGACATCAAGAGGATGGATTATCATCATTATCTGTCAACAACTCGATACAAACTTATTCACAGAACTCAACTTCAGCAGTTCAGCAATATTGCAGAAACCTTCAACACACCCATAATCCTCGATCATCACTGATCCTACACAATTCTCAGCTCCCTCTTACAGATCAACCCATCTTCCTCTTTGCGACCGAATTGACTATGGAACGGCCATTGTATTGGTTTAGGACGGAGTCCTACATATTGATTTTCCGGATCTAAGCACTCCCTTTGTAGCGATGCATCTGTGTGAGGTTCAGCAGTTTGCTCGGTCGAAGAGTCTCGACAACACGCTCGACTCTTCACTTTCCTAGAAAACCAGCAAACCGTTTTTCCCCATCCACAATTGCGTTACAATACACTCACCAGAACTTGGACGGAAATTTTAGGGGCACTACCGTGGGAAACAAGGGTTGCAATTATTCCTCACATGAGGAGCGTTGTTTTGTTGAAGAATTTTGGTGGACAATCGGAAACGTGTACTGATGATGTCCATGCCACTAACACATTCCTTGGCTTATATATGTAGCTTTTTTTTCTTGTAATTGTGTTTGTTTATTTTTTTTGGTATTTGGATTTTTTTCTATGCTGAAATGTACAATCTATTACTTGGGTTATCGCTTTTTTTTTCCTTGTATTTGTGCTGTTTTTTTCTTTCTTTTTTTGTTGGCGTTTGGATTTTTTTCTATATATGTTGAAATGTTCAATTTTGTGTATCAACATGATAGTGTTGCCGCTAAATGTTGGGTCATTGTTTAACTAGCCAACCTTTGGTTTTTTCCTTTTTTTGCGTTACACCTATGGTCCAGCCGGCCGGGCCACCCCAACCGACCTAGGTAATTAGTTGAAAAGTAGAAAAAATATTTTGGTATTTCCTAAGAGATCGCGTATATTAAATTAAAAAGGAAATTAGATAAATATGAAAATACTCATTCCATATCTCATGAGATCGTGATTTATTTTAGTTTGTTATGTTCGTAATGTATATTAGATTAAAAAGGAAATTGGATAAACATGAAAATATTCATTCCATATCTCATTATATTGCTACAATATTCGGTGTAAATACCAAAGAATAGGTGATTTAAGATAATCATGGAAAACCTAAAAAATTAGGGTTTTCCTTACAAATATATATATAAATTCCACCAAGCATGAAAAAAAAATTAACATAGAGTATTAAGAGGAAAATGAGTTCTGCTAAGAGGGATTGCAGAGATAAAACTGAAGAGAGGATCCAAAAATGCCCTCGACTGATGGCTGGTCCTCGTAAATTGAGGATTATCATTACTATGGACGGAGTAACTAATGTTCCTGGTGTTTCTCTCGACGCTGTAATTAGTTCTGTTGTCAGTAGAGTTGACAATGATGATGTTCCTATATATGCTGATGTTATTCCTGGTGTTCCTGTGGACACTGTAATCACTCGTGTTGAGAATGCTGATGTTCCTGCTTATACTGATGTTCCTACTGTAAATGATGATGCTCCTGCTTCTATTATTGATGAAGTTCCCGATGTTTCGGATATGGCAGAGGATCCAAAAGTTAACAAGCATGATCTTAACAAGCATGTGGAGCCTGATGAAGCAGAAAATGCCAAATCTGAGGATGACAAGGCGCCCAAGCCTGTTGGTTGGAGTGATAAAGTTCACCTCAGCATTGCGAGAAGAATTGTTTAAAGATGGGGCATGGTTCATTTGATATGTTTTTTTTGATGATAGGGTTTGATTTATCGATTTCTTTTTGTGGACGCTTTGAAAGTTGTTTTCATTTTTTGTTTCGTTTGCTAATTTTGTCATTTAGAAGAAGGTGATGTTTATGAATTCTTTTATTATTTAGGTATTGGAATCATGAAATAAATCAAATAATTATTTACAAGTTCACATACTTTACAGAATGCAATATACTCTTGAAAATTTATTTATTTATGAGGTGTGCATTCTTTTGGGAAAATAAATATAATTAGCTGAAAGAACAGAGGAAATGTAGAAAAATACAGTTGTTCCCCCTGCAAACGATAAGAATCAATTTATCACATTAGGTCTGATCTTATTATCTCCTTGCCAATACTTTTAACAAAAATACGAGTTTGAACAAGTAAAGTGCTATTGAAAGTAAAGTACTGCTATACGACGATATTAATGATAATGATCTTTGCGTGGATTTGGAAGAGAATGAGGAACCAGACTAATCTGACAAAGAACCAGACTCATCTAACAAGTTATTTGCTTTTTAAACATTGTTTTCGGTGGTGGTTATATTTATTTTTTAAGTACTGCACTAGATGCAGGCTTTTTACGCTGATAGATAGGTTGACGTTTATGTGATGAATGATTCACGCTGAACTTTTATGTTTTCTGGAAATGATGAACATGAAAATGGATATGTTTAGTTTATTTATTTTTAGTAGCTTATTGTATGATTAGAATAATACGTTTTCTACATAGGTGCCACTAATAATTCATATGTTTCCTCCCTAAACCAAGAATAATACAGGAGACAACCCAGCTTAAAATTATTAAGGAAAACATTATTCGAAATAGGGAAGTAATTTTTTTCTATAACCTCTTCTCGAGTTGGTTAGAGATGGGAAACTAAATTTCAAAAATTTTGGAAACAATTTGATCATAATTGTCTACGATATATTCTCTCATAAAATAAGGAAACTAACCATATTGGTTACACATCAAAAATTTGGAAATAAAAAAAGAAAAACACAAAAAATCTTTTGTTTGGCGGGTGATGAAAATGAATTTTACTGGGCGGGATGATTTCAAAAGGAAAATCAATTCCCGCCTGATAGTTTGGTTAAATTCCAAAAAGAAAAATAAAGATGAGTTCGATCTACTTTTTCAGTTTTTATTACTCGATTCATTCTCTCTATGAAATCATAATTCTACTACTATCTCTAATCTTTACAAGGAACCTACATCTTCAGACTCGATCTTTGTTGTTGGTATTATTTCTACAACCCATTATCGAATGAATATTAAATTGATGTTAGATTTTTTGTTCGATCTCATGGATTCAGATGTTAGATCTTATAGGTTTACTAGTTACAGAATGATTAGGGTTTTTATTCTATTACTTCTTATAGGTTTACTAGTTAAAGCATGATTAGGGTTTTTATTCTATTACTATCTCTAATCTTTACAAAGAATCTACCTCTTTAAACTCAATCTTTGTTGCTGGTAATATTTCTACAACCCATTATCGAATGAATATTAAATTTATGTTAGATTTTTTGTTTGATCTCATGGAAACAGATGTTAGATCTTATATGCTTTAAATTTATGTTAAAGCATGATTAGGGTTTTTATTCGGCTGTATCAAAGAACAAGTTAATGACAATGACGGGTTGTACGATGAGATGTGATTTCATTTTGTTACATCAATAATGTTTTAGGCTTAAGTTACATGCATTAACTATTATAATATTTAGGTAAGGATCTTTCTTTCATGTTACTTAGTTAGGCTTTACTAGTTAGTTAGCTTTTACAAAATAAAAATAAAATAAAAAACTTAACGATGCTAATTTTTTTCTAGGGTTTTTGTTATTGTTTGGGTTGGATTTTGACTGAGAGTTAATAACTCTACTTTGATCGAAGATATTGTGTTAATCATATATATATACAGGGCTTCTCAATATTTAATCATTTGAGTCTTTGTTACTTGGAAAGCCTGTAACGTCTGCATTTTAAGTTGCCACTTTTAATAATACCATGTTGCTGGTTGGCCAATTTGACTATCATCTTCAAGCTAAAAATGGATAATCATTATGTGGTGCTTTAGTGCTCTTGGCTTTTGTAACAAAAAGTTATATAATATCGTTTAACCGGTACCTTTCGCTTTGTGGATAACACAATAATCATGAGGAGATTTTGTGTGTTACGGTGATGTTTTAGCCGCAAGTTACATGCATCAATGAGTTCATGTTTGTTTTCTTTTCTTATAATAGAAAATAGGTGTAACACATTGTAGATGGTGGATTTTCGACAAGGGTTAAAATCGTAAAACCATAATTATACATGCTCCTGATCCGGCAATCAGATGAGTATTGAGGCTCATGTCTCTCATTGAAGCATGAAAGCTCATGCCATAAAATCTCTGACTGAGAAGGCTGTCTCTCAGAGTATATGTAGATGTGTAGTCTCTCGGCTGAGGCAACGACACATCTCATGAATACTGAGCAATATCAGTAATTATTTATATATGGAATCGAAATATTGGACGGCTCCTAGACAGCATGCCTGCTAGTATAGAGCAACAACGTCTTCAGGATGCAACAACGTTTTCCCTGACTATATAGGAGAGACATGACGTTTCAACTCTCAATCCTCAGATAATTAATGTTCCTAGACAGCATGCCTGCTAGTATAGAGCCATCAGTTAATTATCTATAATCGTTAACTGAATATTCAACAATATTCTACGATTCTTCGTAATATTTCATCACTTCAATTTGTGGTTCTTCCCAGCAGAATTCCATGGGTTAGTGATAAATATTCCACTTACGGGCATCTGAGCGACTATCGAGTAAGACCCGACCTAAATGGTGCAAGTGTACTCAGCAATAATGCACTAACGAGCACCTGAATGCACGAACGAGCATTCCAAAATACGAAGGAATGAAGAACCTATCCAAAATAAGAAGAAAATAGTAAATATTAAAATATTAATTGCTATTATCCTTGTGAATTATGTATCTTATGTGTGAGTTTGAATTTATTAGGTGCAATGGAGTCTTTTGGAGCAAAAGAAGAAATAATCAGCTAATTTGAGCACAAAGGGGAAAATCAGCATTGCAATGGCGTGCGATATGTGGAGCCTGGATAAGGTTAAGAGGCAACTCTCTCATAGGAGCATTAAAAACACCCAGCTGATGTTAAGCGGTGACCACATGTTATAGGGCATCCACTGGGGTATCCCTTATCTTATGCAGTGGGGTGTCATTATCCAGTCCCAGCTCATAACCTTACTAGAATCGAGAGATGTCCTCCCATTCATTTCATTTATGAAAGTTAGAGAAAGAAAACAGCGTCTGCTGCTGTTGATCAAGAGAGGCAAATTGAATCCAAAATTGAGAGAAGAATAATCGGTTGTTATGGAAGAAACTCAGGAGGAATTGAAGTTAGAGATCGAAGCAGACACGAACTATTGGTCGAAACACAAAGAGGATGAAATCGAGGATTCTGTGGATGATTTGAAATACAAAATTGAGTTTAGGGTTTGATGGTGATTCGGTCTATGCAAGTGATAGAACAAGGGGATGATGAGGCTAATCGATAAATTGGGTTGCAGTCAGTTTTGGTTTTGCCGGAATTCATGATGGATTGAATTATTAGGGTTTGAAGATGGATATGTTGTTAATGGAAGAGAAGATTTTGTGGGTTATGTTCATGGGTCTTTGAAGAATTAGGTAATTGGAAGAACTGAAGATGAATTAGGGTGAAGATTGAGGTCAAGAAATCAACTGTGTAGCTGCTATCGAAATTGGAAGATGGGTATGACTCGGATTTGCATCTGGCTATGATGTTTGATAGTAGAGCTCGAGCTGGTGGTTTTGCGGGTCTGAATTGCAGTGATGGTTGAACTGAGCTGCGGTTGGAGATGGACCTGGTGATACAAAGTGGCGGCGACAACAAGTGGTGATGAATACATGCCATGGTGCAGAGATTGGATGAAGTCATGGATTTAAAGACTTGTAGCTGAACTGAAATGGAAATGGATGGAACTGAACTTGGTGATGTTGTAATTGAAGTTTTGGAACTGAGATGATGCAGTTGGATGGATGGCAAAGCTGGGATTGAAGATTTTAGGTACAATGTTGGAATTGATGGTTGAGGTGCAAGTGCAGGGGCTCTAACTGTTGGAATGCAGGGAACTGATGGTTGCAGTATCATAGGGACTTGGTGGTTGTGTGCCGCGGGTGAATGGGATTGAACAGTTCTTGGTATGAGCTAAAGGAGGCAATTGCAGTTGTACTGAAGCTAAAGATGATTGCTGCGTTTAGCTATTTATGGCGTGAACTATGAGGTACCGCTGAAGATTGTTTTGCTGGATTGTGGTTTGTTCAGGTGGCCTGAGATGATATTGTAGCTGAGAAGAGAAATAGAAAGCTGGCAGAGAAGCAGTGAGTTCTTGTGTTGGTGGTTGAACTGAATGTGCAATGAAAAGTTGCAGTAAAGAAGAGAATGGTTGTGCGCTGTTGGGAGCGATAAGGAGACACAGATGCTGAAGCGATGAGATGTTTCCGCTTGTTTGCAATCAATGGAGTTAATGAAGCTGGAATGCAATTGCAGGTCTAGAATGATGGCAACAGAATGAGAGCTGAGTAAGGTTGGGCAGTGTTGTAAATGATAGTGTTGCAGTGCAGCTAAGGTTGCGGGGGAGAATAGGATACAGTGCAGAGTGCAACCCATCACGGCGCAACAACATATTAGACTTGTGTAATGGCCTTGGCCAAAGCAACTCAGCCCATTCAGCCGAGTCAGGTAGCTGACTCGGTCACAACTCAGACTCAGATGCCGTTAGTGACCGTTATTCAACTGTTAACTTTAACATCTGACCGTTAGTTGACTCCAGTGTCCGGCAATGAACTCTAGGTGACCGGTGGTGCATATTCCGGCGGTGATGACGTCAGCGATTCCGACGAACACATGTGGATAGAAATTTTCCCACGGGTATTTTCCGGCCATGGGCTTGGTGGACTAATTAGAGATGGGTTTTGAGATGACCTAATATTGGAAAGAGTATCATTTTGGAATGGGAGAAGCATATAAATAGAAAAATCTTTATCTAAACCTAAATATCTCTTCTTCTACTTGTTTTATAGGGTTTTACAACATGAAAACTTTTCTCTATATTCTTGTGATGAACTCCTTGAACATAAGTAGTTAATTTTATTATTGGTTTATGGATTAAGTTGATTTCATATAACATGATTTTGGGTTTATGAATTAGTTTTGTCTCATATCTATCGTTCATGATTCTCTGAAAATATAGTTGTATGATTGACGTATTACAATATGATTGAGTATTTGTTTTGTCAAGTTGCAAATTGGTAGAGCTCATATTCATATCTATACCTAGTTTAGGATTAATGATGAGTGATAATCCTTGAACACAAGTAGCATAAATATGATTGTAGGTTATAGTGATATATCCTTGTAATCATATGAGAACCATGACCTTTGTTCGAATTGTTTGCGCAATGTATTTCAATTCCATTGATTATCCTAATTTCATGAATCTTAATGCTCCATGGGAATTGAACTTGATTAACGCAAGGCGTTAGGTTATTCTTTTGGTAGAATTCATACTTGCATCGTTTTACATGTATGTGTGATGATAAGAGGAAATTGCGGGATATTCTTTCGTCTAGGTATCTTAGGGCTTTTGTTAATGAGAGATTAAATATCAATTCTAGTTATTAAGACAAGAACGTGTTAGTGAATGAAAACGAAATCCTTGACCAATACTTTCACATCCTTGATTTGCGTGTTTACTTTTCATTGTTTTGCTTTTATTTTATTTTAGTTTATATAAAAATCAGAAAAATCCCCCTTGTTACTTATAAGAAACCATAATATATTGAAAACCCAAGTCCTCTCTGCGGGAACGATCCTTTCTTGCCCTGGCTTCATAATATATTTTGAGTAGTAAGAAAGTGTAATTATTTTTGACGCCTACAACAGCGATCAAATTTTGGCGCCGCTTCCGGGGAGGCAGGTGTTGTTATTTGTTTTTGGTTTCTTATTTTTGTTTTTAATTTTGTTTTTGTTTTGCATATTCTTTTGGTTCTTAACCGAGTTTTGAGAATCTCATTTCAGGTATCAATTTCTATGGACGGAGCATATTGGAGCAATCAATACGGCTTTCAACCTCAACAACATGACAACTATCACCCCTATGGGGAGTACCATCAAACCCAATCCTTTGGTTATGATCAATACTCCACGTACCCTTTTAGTTATTCTCATACATTCCAACCTTCTTACGGTGGGTATGTAAGTGAGCAACCACAAATAGGGGATGATACTTGTGCTCCTATTAATATTTGTTCTAGTTTGGTAGATGAAATGCAATAATTTATGGTCAGCATGGAGTCAGTTTCTAGACAACCAAGCATGGAACCAGTTTCATCGACCGAATGTGCTCATAATATGTTTGGCCAAATTTCTAATCGTAGTTATGATCATTCACCCATTCAAAGGGAAGATAATTGACCCAACAATGACGGAGTAAGTATTTCAGGTTCTACTTTTGCCTTGTCAAACGAGTTTTACAAACAAATGGAACACTATATTCATAATTTGGATGGATCACTCCAAGAGCTTCAAAGAGGTGTTTCCGACGTAAGAAAGGGCATTGATGAATACAAAGAAGAAATGGACAATTGTGTTAAAAAGGACCAACCTTTGGAGATATTTGATAACGTTAGTGTAGTTGACTCAACTCTTGATCTTTATAATGATCAAGCACCTATTCAAAAGGTACATGAGTATGATGAAACTAGTGTTTTACAGAACTTTGCAACAAGGTTTGTGTCTAATGATAACGAGTATGTTGAGAATGAGACCATTATGACCAATATTGTGGAATACCCAATTGAGCTTGCAAATGATTGTAATGATGATGTTGATGTCGAGATTTTGGTTAAGGCGGAAACTGACGAAGAATGGTTGCAAGGTTTGATAGAGGACCATGATATACAAGAGGTGAATAATTCACTTGAATTTTTCAAGGATGAAGTGGATTCCGTACTACAAGAGATTGTGCAAGGTTTGTCTAACCCTTTGCTTATTGTTTCTTCTCCTTTACCTCTTATTGATTTGAATGTATGTGCTTCGAGAATATTGTTGAATGACTTTGTTTCTCGATATCCGCCATTAGAAACATTTGATTCTCATACTATGGATGTTTGCAAAGAAGAAACCATAGAAGTTCCTGATTTCTATATTCTTTATACACTTCCAAGTGTGGACAAGAATAAGTGTGGGGGAAGCTTATATTGGTTGATAGCTTCATTTCTGTTTTATCGTACTAATATTTGTATGAAGCTAGTGTTTGCAAAACAGGTTCTATGGAAGGATCCCCAACTTTTCAGATTGTTGGTATATGGGGAATGACTCTTGCAAGGATATAGTCGGGATGACGACTTTAAACCAAGCGTACATGGGAGGCAACCCATACGATGAGTATTTCTTGTCTTGTCTTATTGTTATTTTTGGTCTTGTCTTATATTTACTTTTTCTTGTCGCATATCATTATAAGATTTCCCACGTTGACTTTCTTTGGACGATTCAATTTACATTGAGGACAATGTAAAGTTTAAGTGTGGGGGAGTGGTTAAGCATTTGCATTGTAAATTTTTCATAAATTTTCAACTTTTGTGTGAATTAGTGAATAAAAAAACTCCAACTTGTAGTTAGTTTAGAGTCACATAGTATACATGTCGCTAAGATTACATCGAGAATCTCATAAGAGTGACTGAACTTAGAGATGACAGAGAACGTGATCGAGTTTCTTACTTGTATGGGAGTTAAAGTTGGATTTAACCATGCCAGTGGCAAATAAGGTGCAGACTGAATTCGGTATTAGAGTTGTGGTCCCCTATAGTGGAGACTACCCATTTTACATAATGTGAGGCACCGACCTTCAATTCTTTGTACCTGTCTAAATTTGTGCTTTTAGAGTGTGTGTCACCGTACGTTAACTCCGGATAGAATGGTGAGCTACCCAACCTCCCACCAATAGAAGCACTATTTTGATCTCTTGAGTGCTATTTTATCAATCATGATGGTGACATCGAATTGCTAAATTACATACCACTTGTAATCTTGTTTGTAGTTAGCACCATCCACTTTATCTCTCTCTACACCAACAGGTTCATAGAAACACCATCATCATAAACAAGAGGAGCATCACAAATTCGAAGGAAAGTTGAAGACCTTCAAGGTTTACAAGCAACAGTACAAAAATGAGCAGATTTTAGATTCAAGTAAAGCAACAAGACAAGGAGCAGAATTTTTACAAGTTGAAGACTATTGTCCAAGAGCTAAGAATATCAAGGATGAGAGTTCAAGAAGTTTATGATATCGAGATATACAAGTTGTGAAGAATATCAAGCGGTAAAGTACTTACACTATGGCCATTTGTACTTATTTTATTTTAATTTTCAGTTTGTATTCATTTCTCGTGTCTCATGAAAAGCAAAAAAAAAAAATTGAAAAAAAAAAAGATTGAAAAAAATAATAATAAAAAAAAGAAAATAGACAAGAGAAAATTTTGTAGGGTTCATTATTTGTTTTATTATTTTGTTTTGTTTTATTTTCATTTTGTATTTGTTCTATTTTTCTTGTCTCAAGAAAAAGAAGAAAAAAAAAAAGAGAAAAAAAAAGAGACAAGAAAAATGTGTTGTATCATTTTAGTTCGTTTTTAGTTTTGTTCTTTCAATAAAGCCAATGGAAGAAGAAATATCCATAATGAAGTTTCAAGCAACAAGGAATTAGAGGAAAGAATAATATTGTCAAGATTCTACGAAGTTCAAGAGTTATTATCAAGAATTGAAGACCGAAGACGTTTCTATGGATGTTGTGAGAGTGGTGCTAGCTGCACGCCGAACAGATAACGAGGTAAGTATGTTAAGTGGTTGATTTCCTTTCTTAGAGATCGTCAGAAAAAAGGGTTTTCAAAATGAATAAAAGATGTGGGTTTTCAAATCAATTCGGAGGGTTTTACCTTCCTACTATTCAACGTGTCGCAGGATTCTCTCTTCGTTCCTACCTGGACACATGTGTGACCCATAAAAAGCTATTTATTATTGAGAGCAACTTCATAAAACCCTTTCTTGTGAGGCAGAGTCGAGACTTTCGATCACTCTGCACCCGAATTTCTTTCGATAAGGGATGGTTATTTCTCTCTCAACTTTTAAGGATGAGATTGTGTTCATTTATGTGTCTAACTTCTTATGACTAGTGTGCAGAATCTCTATGTCTTCTTAGCGCGTTGGATGCTATCATTACGGAGAACTAGTAAGTTGGAAAAGTAGGTTTTGTAGGTACACCTCTTGTAAACCTTCACGAGACTATAACTCGTCCATTAGGGACACCTAGGGATTTAAAGGCTGGTTATTTATGCTAAGAGTAACCGTAGCCTCGACGACACGAAGTTCTATGTACTTTTTTTAGAATTGTTTTGTTTGATTTGCTCGAGGACTAGCAAAGTCTAGGTGTGGGGGAATTTGATAGGTGTCTAAAACACCTGATTTTATATCTAGTATTTATGCTTTGTTTGCTATTATCCTTGTAATTATGTATCTTATGTGTGAGTTTGAGTTTATTAGGTGCAATGGAGTCTTTTGGAGCAAAAGAAGAATAATCAGCTAATTTGAGCACAAAGGGGAAAACCAGCATTGCAATGGCGTGCGATATGTGGAGCCTGGATAAGGTTAAGGGGCAACTCTCTCAGAGGAGCATTAAAAACATCCAGCTGATGTTAAGGGGTGACCACATGTTATAGGGCATCCACTGGGGTATCCCTTATCTTATGCATTGGGGTGTCATTATCCAGTCCCATCTCATAACCTTACTAGAATCGAGAGATGTCCTCTCAGTCATTTCATTTATGAAAGTTAGAGAAAGAAAACAGCGGCTGCTGCTGTTGATCAAGAGAGGAAAATTGAATCCAAAATTGAGAGAAGAATAATCGGTTGTTATGGAAGAAACTCAGGAGGAATTGAAGTTAGAGATCGAAGCAGACACGAACTATTGGACGAAACACAAAGAGGATGAAATCGAGGATTATGTGGATGATTTGAAATACAAAATTGAGTTTAGGGTTTGATGGTGATTCGGTCTATGCAAGTGATAGAACAAGGGGATGATGAGGCTAATCGATAAATTGGGTTGCAGTCAGTTTTGGTTTTGCCGGAATTCATGATGGATTGAATTATTAGGGTTTGAAGATGGAGATGTTGTTAATGGAAGAGAAGATTTTGTGGGTTATGTTCATGGGTCTTTGAAGAATTAGGTAATTGGAAGAACTGAAAATGAATTAGGGTGAAGATTGAGGTCAAGAAATCAACTGTGTAGCTGCTGTCGAAATTGGAAGATGGGTATGACTCGGATTTGCATCTGGCTATGATGTTTGAGAGTAGAGCTCGATCTGGTGGTTTTGCAGGTCTGAATTGCAGTGATGGTTGAACTGAGCTGCGGTTGGAGATGGACCCGGTGATACAAAGTGGTGGCGACAACAAGTGGTGATGAATACAGGCCATGGTGCAGAGATTGGATGAAGTCATGGATTTAAAGACTTGTAGCTGAACTGAAATGGAAATGGATGGAACTGAACTTGGTGATGTTGTAATTGAAGTTTTTGAACTGAGATGATGCAGTTTGATGGATGGCAAAGATGGGATTGAAGATTGTAGGTACAATGTTGGAATTGATGGTTGAGGTGCAAGTGCAGGGGCTCTAACTGTTGGAATGCAGGGAAATGATGGTTGCAGTATCATAGGGACTTGGTGGTTGTGTGCCGAGGGTGAATGGGATTGAACAGTTCTTGGTATGAGCTAAAGGAGGCAATTGCAGTTGTACTGAAGCTAAAGATGATTGCTGCGTTTAGCTATTTATGGCGTGAACTATGAGGTACCGCTGAAGAATTTTTTGCTGGATTGTGGTTTGTTCAGGTGGCCTGAGATGATATTGATACTGAGAAGAGAAATAGAAAGCTGGCAGAGAAGCAGTGAGTTCTTGTGTTGGTGGTTGAACTGAATGTGCAATGAACAGTTGCAGTAAAGAAGATAATGGTTGTGCGTTGCTGGGAGCGATAAGGAGACACAGATGGTGAAGCGGTGAGATGTTGTCGCTTGTTTGCAATCAATGGAGTTAATGAAGCCGGAATGTAATTGCAGGTCTAGAATGATGGCAACATAATGAGAGCTGAGTAAGGTTGAGCAGTGTTGTAAATGATAGTGTTGCAGTGCAGCTAAGGTTGCAGGGGAGAATAGGATACAATGCAGAGTGCAACCCATCATGGCGCAACAACAGATTAGGCTTGTGTAATGGCCTTGGCCAAAGCAACTCATCCCATTCAGCCGAGTCAGGTAGCTGACTCGGTCACAACTCAGACTCAGATGCCGTTAGTGACCGTTATTCAACTGTTAACTTTAACGTCTGACCGTTAGTTGACTCCAGTGTCCGGCAATGAACTCCAGGTGACCGGCGGTGCATATTCCGGCGATGCCGTCAGCGATTCCGGCGAACACTTTTGGACAGAAATTTTCCCACGGGTATTTTCCACACATGGGCTTGGTGGACTAATTGGAGATGGGTTTTGGGAAGAACTAATATTGTAAAGAGTATCCTTTTGGATTGGGAGAAGCATATAAATATAAAAATCTTTCTCTAAACTTAAATATCTCTTCTTCTACTTGTTTTCTAGGGTTTTACAACATGAAAACTTTTCTCTATATTCTTGTGATGAACTCCTTGAACATGAGTAGTTAATTTTATTATTGGTTTATGGGTTAAGTTGATTTCACATAACATGATTTTGGGTTTATGAATTAGTTTTGTCTCATATCTATCGTTCATGATTCTCTGAAAATATAGTTGTATGATTGACGTATTACAACATGATTGAGTATTTGTTTTGTCAAGTTGCAAATTGGTAGAGCTCATATTCATATCTATATCTAGTTTAGGATTAATCATCGAGCGATAATCCTTGAACACAAGTAGCATAAATATGATTGTAGGTTATAGTGATATATCCTTGTAATCATATGAGAACCATGACCTTTGCTCGAATTGTTTGCGCAATGTATTTCAATTTCATTGATTAGCCTAATTTCATGAATCTTAATGCTCCATGGTTATTGAACTTGATTAGCGCAAGGCGTTAGGTTATTCTTTTGGTAGAATTCATACTTGCATCGTTTTACATGTATGTGTGATGATAAGAGGAAATTGCGGGATATTCTTTCGACTAGGTATCTTAGTGCTTTTGTTAATGAGAGATTAAATATCAATTCTAGTTATTAAGACAAGAACGTGTTAGTGAATGAAACCGAAATCCTTGACCAATACTTTCACATCCTTGATTTGCGTGTTTACTTTTCATTGTTTTGCTTTTATTTTATTTTAGTTTATATAAAAATCAGAAAAATCCCCCTTGTTACTTATAAGAAACCATAATATATTGACAACCCAAGTCTTCTCTGTGGGAACGATCCTTTCTTGCCCTTGCTTCATTATATATTTTGAGTAGTAAGAAAGTGTAATTATTTTTGACGCCTACGACAACGATCAGATATTAACTAGGGTTTTGGTTTGGCGGTCTACGGCACGTGTGTTCATATACACGACGAGAATGTGAGAAAGTCGTGCAATTAGTTGGAGGAGTTAGCGAAGTAGTGGGTGCAAAATTAACCAAGTCTTCGCACGATGAGCAACTGGTTTTAACATGATTTCCCACTTCCCCACTCTTTGACTCCGGAAACTGTCACAGTTCATGGGATCATGGTGTTTCCAATTCAGCAATATAAAAGGCCTCTGAATCATGATTGAAAGGGACAACATTCGTCTACACAAGAATTTCTCGACAAGTTCATACAGACAATCTTTCGTCTACACGTACTCACCCTCTGAGCAATCACTCTCAACTGAGTAAATTCAATCATTCAGAACTTTCCTACGCAGAATACACAACACACCTACAACCTCATATCACCATTGATCTCACACATTTCTGAGCTTCCCTCTTACAGATCAACCCATCCTCTCTTGTGACCGAATTGACTCTGGAACGACCATTGTCTTGGTTTAGGCCGGAGTCCTACAGATTGATCTCTCGAACTTAAAAGCACTCCCTTCTTGCAGTGCATCTGTGTGAGGTTCAACATTTCGCTCGGTTCAAGGAGTCTCCGCGCGGTAGTCTCCTCAATTCCGTAAAAACCAGCAAATCGTTTTTCCCCATCTACAGATTGGCGACCACAGTGGGAGGTTAATCTCTCGGTTTAAATCTCAATTCACAAAGATGGCTGGTCTTAGGTCTGGGTTAGTTACAGGTTCCAACACAAATGACGCTAGCACTAGCAACAATAACAATGAGGATATCCTGGAAACCATTCCGGCCTCTAACACTGACGATGATGTTATTCCTCCTCACGCTAACATGGAAAGTCATCCCATGTTCGGCCGAAACCCTGAGGAAGTCAGGGGGAATCCACCACCTACCATGGATGATCTCATCAAAGTGCAAGAGACTCTTGAAAAGAATCAAACTGACATGACTGCAACACAGAAGGAGATATTCAATTATCTCAAGACTCTCACTGACAAGATGTCAGAGGAGACTCAAGGAAAAGGAAAAGGAAAAGAAACATCCTCAGATACTGATCCTGAAGTAGTTCCAATTCATACAGTGGATGACAACGAAGTCCTCAAAGCTGCAGACGATCCATCAACGAATGAATCATCAAATTTTATTACTCGAGAATATTTGGAACGCCTCTTGGAGAACCATGGAAAAGACAAGACATCACATGTCCACCGTCACCAGCCTCCGTACCCTGCTGCGACGCAAAGGATTCCTCTTCCAAAAGGTTATACTTCTCCAACATTCACACTTTGTGATGGAACAGGAAATGCACGAGAACATGTTTCCCGGTTTCTGGAGGCATTGGGCGAACATGAGCACAACCATGTTGTTTGTCTGAAGGAATTTTCAAAATCTCTGAAAGGCAGGGCATATACCTGGTACAATAACATCACACCAGGAAGTATTACTAGTTGGGGAGAAATGATTAATGCTTTCTACAGAAAATATTTCTTCGTCTCAGAGCAAATCACCCTCTCTGATCTCGGAAGGATGTTTCAAAGGAGCAATGAACATCCTAATGATTATATGAAAAGGTTCAGAGTTCAAGCTCTGGAATGTCATGATCCAAATGTCACAGAACAACAACTCATGGACTTGTGCATCAATAGAATGATCCCAGTCTACAGAGCTTTATTGGAAAATCTCAGGTTTCAGACTTTCTCAGAACTTCATGAAGCGGCTAAGAGATCTGCAATTACTGCACCTGCTTTACTGGAAAGAGCAAAGTCTGCAAGATCGAGGAACCTCGAAGCAGCCGACACCTAGTCAAAAATCAGTACAATCTCCATCCTTCAAAAAACGTTGTTGCTGAAAGGAATGAAAGGAAAGCCGAGACACAGCATCGAAGCGCTTCTCCAACATCCCAGGATCCTCTGAAGGCGCAAACAAAAGATAACCAATCCTGAAATGCACAAACCTCGACCCGACATCAACGAACAGAGAAATGATCATACAGACTCAAACTTCCCTCTTCTCATGAAGGAGCGATCGAGTTACTGGAAGTCTGGGTTCAAGATGGTGCAATCAAATTGTCGTTCATCAGGAGAGATCCAATTGAAGAAATGGAGAATCCCAGATATTGTCGCCTTCATGGGTTCTTCAATCATCCAACAAGTGACTGCAATATTTTGAAGCGCACCTTCAAAGAGAAGGTCGATCCAAGAGAGCTTCAACTAGGAACTGAAGGAGCGCACAAAGATACTCTCTCAATCAGAACTTCAATCTCTCCGAGCAATCATTCAACGAAGCAGTTCAATCCTTGGTCGAACATATACGTGAATTGCTCTATCTGTCTAAAGCACAAAAGAAAGACATGTTCACAACACTGAATCACAGCGTGTCAAACGTCTGTCCATCTCGGAAGTATTCCATGAACCTTCAGCCAGAGATGCACGACTGGGGACTGCTTATCACATTCCATCTCAGAGGAAATGAATTCGGAAGAATGATTGATACTGACACCGCAATCAACGTCATTCCACTGAAAACCCCTAGAGCCGCAGGAATCACTCGACCAGAAGCTATTCGTGATCCCATCTCAATCAGAGACCTTGAATGAACGCTCGGAAATACTTATGGCTACATCACTCTCAAAGTAAACATAAGTTCAACCTGGACATAAACCAAGTTTCAGGAAGATCCAGGATATGACATGTTCTTCAGACGAGCGTGGATCCACGCTGAAAATATGGGTACTGATAAAGCGCCTTTGGTTGCACATCTCTCCAACAAAGAAAGTTCTGATCCAGAAGATTTGGCGGACATTCCATCATCAAAGCACTTGGGGAATTTTGAACTTTGACGAGGTTAACGCAAGAACCTGCAAAAGATGCATATACATTCATCAAGAGGTCTCGTACTCAGGCAAGTATCATTCCTTCCATGTCTATGTCATTTATTTCCTCACATGCTATCGTAGCATGGGGACTTAATATGCTGGCAACTCTACTATTGCAAGACGAATGGTAGCTTTACCGCATTAGTATTTTACCAAGTAGTTGAATCTGACATTTCTCCGAATCGAACACCGAGACATCCATTACTGAGATGATGTCCAAGCCTGGCAAAGAACACTTTGGATGTAGCCTTGCAGGAGTGTTCATGTATGCCACAAAATCAGAAAAGCTCTGATGTATGCACAAGTGTTGAATCCCATTACTGCAACGAAAGGAGTGTTGAATCAACAGAAGATATTCAGGGCCGAGATGATCAAACCTAAGATCTCAAGGTATATGACGCTTCAATGCTCAAGCATCTAAGAAACCTTCAAACTTAACTCCCAATCAAAGAATACACCTTCTATAATGACGCCTCTAGCTTCAGCATAAATATCTCTACGATGATACACCGATTCAACACCAGTACGATCAAAGTGTAACTGAATTTATCCCATGATAAGACTTCTGAAGCAGATGCAACATCATTCATCCATGGATGACACAAACTCCTTCAACATACACCGGGGACTTGATCATATTGGGGAAATCAATTTTATTTCAATAAATGTTATCCACATAACAAGTTATTGCAACCTGATGTGATTCCATGAAACTTCATCAACGGATTTCTCTACATCACAAGCCCCTGCACGACTGAGGAACTTCCTCTCTTCACCGATCACATCCAGAATGGAAACTGCCGCTGCTATCTACCGCAACAACATCGATTTCCTGACAAGGCACTTCACAGTAAAGGCTCACCGGATGAGGGAGTAAAGACTATGTCGATAATCATGGATCTATCCTTTTCAGTCTCTGGAGCAACTCCGACCATGGTATCGGCATCAACAAGCATTTCTGGAGAAAATTCTACCGTGATCCAGAATCAACGACGGCCTCAGGCAGCTTCATCAACTATCCGTTCTCTGAAGTGTTACTCGGTAGATCAGACTTCTCCAAGCACAAATGATTCATATCAAGGTGTTTATACATGAAATGTGTTAACATGAAAGTCTTTCTGAAGCTTGCACAATAGTCGGGCACAATCTCAAGTCTTCTACAAGATGTTCTCATCGCCTCTACAAATGAGATACAACATACTTCAGCTCATGGGTTTACAAAAGCGTACCAATAAATGAGGAATGGGACAATACTACCTCAACAAAAGATGTTCGTCTATGTCTCTTCTACAACATACCAAAAGGGCGCATCAATCGGACATACGAACTGAAAGATATGGCCTTTACCGTCAAGTCTACGAAATCTGAAAAAATTGTACGGGATTACAAATTACAAATGTGCACGCTTCGTTGGCTGACCTCTACAACTCCAAATTGAGCGATTCTTATCTCATGTGATAACTCAGTCTCTTAGCTTCAAAAGTTGGGGTCAAGCGACGTCGTATGAGGTCCATACAGCTTCCAGAGCATACAACATGCAAGCAGCAATTCTTAGACGGGATTCATAACTTCCACAGTCGATCGGTGTCCACCAGGTCTTTCCACTAAGTACTTTATCAAGGCAACTCCAATTTTGACCATCTAGGTCTTTACATCAATTTTTATACTTGGGTCCTGTATCCAAGTCTTGCCAGAAGAAGAGAAAACGAAAAGGAGAGATTTAACAAAATACTGGGGGCTGACGGTCCACTGATCATGACGATTAGTTTCATAGTCCAAGACCCATGGCACCAGACTCTCATGTGCTAATCATTCATCATAAAAGGAATACTACCACCGGGACATGAAACCATGGTCATTACACCACCCCCTCTTGAGAGCAACCTCAGTCATGGTCCCGTGACCAGGGTTTCAGAAGTGATGTTTCTACGACTGACAAAGACAAGATGGCTGCAAGCACCATGCTCATGTATCAATCAAGGGGTCCTGATCTCAAATGAATCAATGACATTGGAATCCTTCACCAACTGTTCAAGATACAAGCGAATGTTCCAAAGACACAACAAGAGTGTTTTACAACAAGCTTGTCTGAGATGATTTTACACTGTCGCGCACAAAGAAGTGAGCTGGGAGATATTGGTGAAGAATCTAGGATATATACCATCAACGCAAAGCCTGACTTCATCTTCAACCGATAGTCTCATTTTCTGAAGTCGGCGGTGCTTCTAATGATAAGGGACGACTCCCAAATGATCGAGAGACATACAAAGTACCAGCTTTCCAGTGTCTTTGAAAGGTTGATTCACCTCGGCATAAACATTTGCAGAAGTCTTCATCTTTGACTTGATATTTCTGGAGCGTTCGCCGAAAGAGCCAGAAGAGTGGTTGTAACCAGAAGTCACCACTATCTGAGGCGAAATACATGGAGTCATGGATATACCAATAACCAACACGCAGCAAAAATGGTAACAATCCAACTCTTACCTATTTACAATTTCACTAGCTGTAATGATTATAACGTCAGAATTTCGAAAACTTGCTCGTTCCTTCAAACCTGCAAAGACGAGCGAAATGCATTATTCAAAATCATGACTTGATTTTCACAAAACCGTGAACAACCCAAGTGAATTTTAACATCCACTGGTTTTTAAAAAATTGGACAGACGTCCATTCTACAATTGTGAAGACTCACATACATACATTATTTAACCATGTATAATTGTCTACTTTCAACAGTTGTTCAAAATCAAAACATGATTTTACAAAATATATAAATATTTAACGTGAAACTCACGTAAATTTGAAAAATATATCTATATATTTTTGCTCCCTCGCACAAGCATCTGTCTTTGAAGCGAGAGTTTATTTTCAGAGATTTCT
Organism: Papaver somniferum; assembly: GCF_003573695.1. NCBI lineage: Eukaryota > Viridiplantae > Streptophyta > Magnoliopsida > Ranunculales > Papaveraceae > Papaver > Papaver somniferum. Next base: position 143,951,442 of record NC_039366.1, on the reverse strand, counting down.
GAAAGCTCGAAGATAAAAAATTTCATGAAAGCTCATAAACAAAATTTTATTACTAACAGACGCACGTCTATTCAAAAAAAAAAAAAAAAACTTTTCTCTCGTAAGAGCATCCACCTTTGAAACGAGAGTTTATCCCACTTTGTGATTTCTCACATATTTAAAAAATAAAATTTCGGTTCTCGTGAAATCTCATAGAATTTTTTTTATATCATTAGACTCAGGTCTATTTTGTTTGTTCCTTAAACTAACGAATGAACGAGCGTCTATTCCTAAAACAAGGATTTCTTTTCATGGGCCCGACCCGTGAATCCTAAATCGACCAAGGTTCCTTCATCACATCAGCGGTTCTACACCAATTTATGCTCATTAGACGGTGCTTTATCATTCCAATGGGATCTTCGTTCAAGTCGTGGTCCGCTCGCGCAATCGAAAATCCGGTAACATCTTATCTTACGACTAAGTTCAATTACTTATTTCATCCATAACTGGAAAATCACCATTCAGTGCTGACTGAGGAACATGACTGTCCCTCACTAAGCAGGGGACTTAATGTAGATGGTGGATTTTCGATAAGGGTTAAAATCGTAAAATCATAATTATACATGCTCCTGATCCGTCTATTAGATGAGTATTGAGGCTCATGTCTCTCATTGAAGCATGACAGCTCATGCCATAAAATCTTTGACTGAGAAGGCCGTCTCTCAGAGTATATGTAGATGTGTAGTCTCTCAGCTGAGGCAACGACACATCTCATGAATACTGAGCAATATCAGTAATTATTTCCATATAAAATCGAAAGATTGGACGGCTCCTAGACAGCATGCCTGCTAGTATAGAGCAACAACGTCTCCCGGATGCAACAACGTTTTCCCTGACTATATAGGAGAGACATGACGTTTCAACAAGCTCATATCTCTCAATCCTCAGATAATTAATGCTCTTAGACAGCATGCCTGCTAGTACAGAGCCATCAGTTAATTATTTATAATCCTTAACTGAATATTCAACAATATTCTACGATTCTTCGTAATATTTCATCACTTCAATTTGTGGTTATTCCCAGCAGAATTCCATGGGTTAGTGATAAATATTCAACTTACGGGCATCTGAGCGACTATCGAATAAGCCCCGACCAAAATGGTGCAAGTGTACTCAGAATTAATGCACTAACGAGCACCTGAATGCACGAACGAGCATTCCAAAATATGAAGGAATGATAAACCTATGCAAAATAGGAAGAAAATAGTAAATATTAAAATATTAATTGAGGCGCTAGGGGACTGGGCCCACCGGCCGGTCGTGCCGTGGCCAGTCCCACGCCCAATTTTACATTTTCTCATATTTTCATTATTTTCCTTGATTTCATGAAAATCTCTTCATTTGAGCAAATATCCTTCGTTTCATGAAAACTCCCTGATTTCATGATATTTCCCTAAACCCGTGAAAAATAATATAAAATTAGGGAAAACTCGTGGGACCGGCCCCTAGCCGGACGGTCATGCCCTAGCTGGTCCTACACGTCCCTTACTTTATTATTATTATTTTTTATGTTTCCCTCATCTCATGGAAACTCCTTGATTTCAACAAACTCCTTGGTTTTATGATATTTTTCTAAAATCATGAAAAATATTATAAAATTGGGAAAAGTGCCTTGGGACGGGCCCTTTGGCCGGCCGGCCATGCCTTGGCCATAGCCGGTCCCACACTTCATGAGTCCCTATTATTTTATTATTATTTCCATGATTTCATGGAAATTCCCTAACTTTATGAAATTCCTCAGTTTCATGATATTTCTCTCACATGAGGGAAAATACATAAAATTATATAAAATTGGGAAAGGTGTTGCGGGACTGAGCTTGCTAGCTGGCCGGCGATGCCCTAGCCATGGCCGATCCCACACCTTGCAATCCCTTATTTTATTAATTATTTTCATCATCTCATGAATTTTTCCTAGTTTCAGCAAAACCCCGAATCCTTCATATTTTCTCGAAATATTGCTCAAACGCGCATCAGAAAATATCGAAACTCTCAGGACTGAGACACTGATATTATGGTGACACGGGCATGTCTCCTTGACCGACCAAGGCCGGCCCTAAGGCTTTCAAATAGCCGGTCCCATATGTTTTAATAATTTTTACCTAATTGGCTCAATTGCTCATAATGGGTCCAAACTCTTCTCAAACAACTGGGAGTTTGCTCAAACGACCATCAGTTGGTCCCACGACCACCAAGAGCCGGTCCCATGACCCCTTGGTCGGTCCCTCATCTCTCCATAATCAGGTTTTACTACCTAACGCTCACACGAGCGTTATTATAATAAATGATTAAACCAGCATTTAATCATCCTTTCACCAGCTGGTCTTCAGGAGACTTTGGTATTTTGCTCATCCGAGCATCTGGGCGTTACATGGTCGACTCGTCATCCCGTGTAGCCGGTCCCTCCTTCACTCTGTGATCGATTTTCTATAAATCATCAATTGATCAAAATTAGGGTTTTGAATCCAGAGCTCTGCAACAACATTATTCTGAGCAGATTCAAACACTTATAATTTTATGTTGATCCCGTGATCAACACCTTTATTATTATTATGCTCGGCCTAGCCGCCAGTATTTTAAATTAATATTTTATTTGGTCCTGCCACCAACAATTCATCAGATGAGCAACATTTGCTCAGACTAGCAATATTTGCTCAGACCAAGGAATATTGGTTCAACTATCAATATTCAACAATTCAGCAGCACAGTTTGCTCGTCTTAGGTTATCAACATTTATTCGACAATGAAACCTTTGTCTCAACAGACATGTTCAATTCTTGAGTCTCTGAACATTTGCAAATCACGTTCAACTCAACAATAGAAGGACTCATCGCCCCATAAAGTCAGCAACTGAATCCGCAATCACGAGATGTCAATCGTGTCACATGGGGGATATTAACTAGGGTTTTGGTCTGACGGTCTACGACACGTGTGTTCATACACACGAAGAGAATGTGAGCAATTCGTGCAATCAGTTGGAGGAGTTAGCGAAGTAGTGGGTGGAAAATTACGATGAGCAATTGGTTTTAACATGATTTCCCACTTCCCCACTCTTTGACTTCGGCAATTGTCACACTTCATGGGATCATGGTGTTTTCAATTCAGCAATATAAAAGGCCTTTGAATCATGATTTAAAGGGACAACATTCGTCTACACAAGAATTTCTCGACAAGTTCATACAGACAATCTTTCATCTACACGAACTCACCGTCTGAGCAATTACTAAATTCAATCATTCAGAACTTTCCTACGCAGAATACACAACACACCTACAACCTCAGATCACCATTGATATCACACATTTCTCAGCTTCCCTCCTACAGATCAACCCATCCTCTCTTGTGACCGAATTGACTCTGGAACGACCATTGTCTTGGTTTAGGCCGGAGTCCTACAGATTGATCTCTCGAACTTAAAGCACTCCCTTCTTGCAGTGCATCTATGTGAGGTTCAACATTTCGCTCGGTTCAAGGAGTCTCTGCACGGTATTCTCCTCAATTCCGTAAAAACCAGCAAATCGTTTTCCCCATCTACACACATGTTGCTTATCCTGTTAGGGTTTAGCTAATATTTTCCTAAATAAGCTCAAATTCCTAACTGAGATGCACGTACCTACACAACTTTTGTCATGGGAGAAGATGATGATTACAACGTGTCCCCAGAGGATGACCAATGGAGGGAACCAGATGATGAGGTGGATTCTGATGAAGAAACGAGAGAGTTAGATGAGAGTCATGATGACATTGTACAATCAAATGACAATGATGGTGAATATATGGTCCACACTACTAGATTTGAAGAATTAACATGTAATGTTCGAAATCTTGTACTTACTTGTTTCTACTTAAACATCACATGGTTTCATATGTTGCCTCGGTTATTTCCAAAGTCAGACGATTCTGGAAATGATGATCTCGAAGTGTTAGAAGAAAAATAATTGGAAAATGCTCCAGAAGCAGAAAAGCAGCCACAACAAGAAGACTCTATAGAAGAGATCATAAAAGAGAGGGGAATGACAAGAATGTTGAAGCTGCATAAATACTTCTCGAAATCTGATGCCAAAAAAAGGGATATTGAATTTGAAAAAATATTCCGGCCTATTGGTGACCATAGAATTGAATTCAGTAGTTACCTAGGCTATTTGGCCCGTGATATGGTTGGCATAAAACATTTATGTTGGAAGGAAGTCCCTTTAACCACAAAAGAAAATATGTGGGAGAAAATTCTGGTATGCATATGTGGTTATCAATTCGTCGTTTTTGTTGTCTAACTGTGAGTCTATGATTAACATACATTAGATGTTATTGCAGCTTCATTTTGAGGTGCCCCATGAACTGAAGCGAGTGGTCATGAAGCGTCTACCTGTTCAGCTGCGGGACTTCAGAAGGAAATTGTACAACAATCATGTAAAACCCTTCCTGGAAAGGCAGGACAAACTAAGAACTTTCCCCAAAAAGTACGAAACGGTAATGGACCAAGAAAACTGGGACAATTCCCTTAATCATGTACTAACATCTCCTATATTTAAGGTATGGAATACACATTGCTTTTTCTAATTTATGTTTCGTTCTTATTGTCTATCCCAGCATACTAATGAAATTATTTTTATTTCCTCTACAAGAAAAATTCGGAGAATGGAAAAGAGGCAATATCACAATCCAAGTTCCTACATCGGACGGGACGAGGAGGATACTCGGGATTAAAACTAAAATTAGTAAGTCTGTTGTCTTATTTATTATACAATGCACAGTAAAACCGGCCATATGAGATACTTCTGTTTTTGTATGTCGTGGTGCGTGTCTCATATATGCAGAAACTTATAACGGTATAGGGATGTGTCCACTTACACCAATCTGTAATTTTGTCACATTAGATGCTTTGGAATAGGTTTTCTATTTTACACAGTTAATATATCTGCGGATGTAAATCCTTACTTGTTTCTGGTAACTACTAGGTCCAAAGGGGAAATGTTGCCAAAGAAGATCTTTAAGACTGGTGCTTCATGTGGGAAAGAGCACGCGAAAACAAAGACGGAATTGTTCCAGACGAGTTTGTCAGGGAGAAGACATCTGAAGTTGTGAGAAAACAGAAACTTTACAGTCCTCATGTTTTTAACTAAAGTAAGTGCAAAGTAAGTGCGCAAGGTTTAAATCAGAATTTAACACATTATTTGAACAGGAAGAGAAGCGGAAGATGATTCGAGAGGGAACTCTAACAGTTGGTCATAACGAGGATGCCTTAACAGTTATGGTCGGCCCGGATAAGGGTGGACGTGTCAAGGAGGCTGGCTTTGGAGTGACGACAACCCTTTACTTTCCAAATGGAAGAAAACCAAGACACTCGAAAGAGAATGATGAACTGCGTGAAAAGATGAAAGCTAAGGAGAAAGAATTAGAGTCTACTAAAAATGCGTATCAGAGATTAACAGATAACTTGTTATCTCAAGGAGTCGACATTGCGAAAATTGTGGCCAACAGTATCAACAAGTCTGGAGGATAGGTAAGTGAACTGAGTTTTGATTAGATTGTGTAATTTTTTAAAAAAATTGGCAGACAGTATCTGATTTTTTCAAACAATGTGTTCAACTACAATCACAGGATGCAGGACCTAGCAACGTCTCCAAAAAAACATGGGAAATCCGGTCAGCAGAATTCATCTGAAAGCATCAAAGGGTCCGCGAAGCGGGACTCTCGTTGTACTAAAACACCGACCGTTTCTACTGAATCCCCGGCGTCTTTAGTATAAAAAAAGAAGTCTTCGTCTCCTCCATCCACTGGGGAATCTCAGAATGTGGCATCTGAAAAAGTTACCATTGATGTATGGTTTTCCAACGCATTTAAATTTTTAATCTTACATTTACTATCTCTCATGCGCCTTGTGTTTCTGCGGGGCATAGGATGCAAACTTTTGTTTGGAGAAAAGGACAACATTGTTGCCATTGGTAGAGCTTACTCTACAAAGTCGGTACTCTATAAAATGAAGTCAGAAATGACGGCTTCAGTTACATGTTATAGCGTCCGAGTTAGTGAAGTACTAAATGAAACCATCAAATTACCCATTGGCAAACCTGGGATACAAACTTTGAAAGATGTTGGTGATGCTGAAACTGGTTGGCCATCAAATCAAACCACCTTGGATCAAAAGGTTGGTTGCTTGGCTTGTTTGCTTTATTAACTCATTGGATATGTTTTTACACAAACCAGTTTTATATATGTATCTTGTTTGACATAAGAGACGAATATGTTAACAGCTATATGAATCACAGACTTTAGTGTATATTTTAGAGAACCTTATAGAACGAGATATGTGGTTAGCTATTTGATTGTGAGTCAGTTGTGCATTGTGCTTAAATGGTTTCACTGCAAAAAGAAGGTACAGATTTCATTTTAATTTTCTGATGTAGGTAAGTGAACCAAAACATTCCAAGGCTTTGAAATCACCGGCTCTACTCAACGGAAGCCAATCTCGTATCGCAATATCTGAAAAAGTTCTGAAGGTATGTGTTTTAAACCAGTTACATGATCTTAAGACCATATGAGTCTGAAATATGCTATCAACTATATGAATCATGGATGCTAGGATGTATTTTGGAGAACCTTGTATATTTTTGTTACCTATTCAATTCATCAGTGTCTTCGTATTCACGGTGGAATTTGGTATATTTGTTACCCGAATATGGAATATTACTCTATTGCTGCAGGTAACTCAACAAAATTCGAGGAAACATACTCTGGATGTGACATCAAAAGCTACATCTAATCGGAGCAAATATGAGATCACGACAACTGCAGCAGTTCATCCGATATCTGTTTTATTTTAACATGCATTTTAAATCTCAAATTTTCTTTGAAGTTTTCGCTTGAAGATGTTCATATGCCATATATTTCCGCAGGGTAGAAGGTGCTACCTTTTTGACGAGCTGTCTAAGGCGAATGTCCTTGCTAGAGGTAGAGCTTTTCTGTTAGCAGGAAAACAACAATTACATGGAAAGGATGGGGTGGAGGTTGATTGCCACAAAATCCTGATTGAGGAAGTAATAAAACCGAATTTCTGTCTACCCGTACGATTTGATGGTATGGAAACATTAGGACAAACTCTTGGAAAAGCGATTCCTTGGCCAAAGTATGGTGTTAAGCTTACCGAGCCTGCTAAGAAGGTTAGTTGCTTGGATTGTTTGATTTGTAAATCAAAAATACATAAACCAGTCTATCAATTATATGAATCACTGATCCAAGTGTAAATTAGAGAACCTAGAAAAATAGAAATATGTGTAACTTTCAAAAGTAACTAACTCTTTTAATCTTATGCAGAACCCTACCAGTAATTCACAACCAACTACTTCTCTGCGGAAGTCTCCTGCACGTAGCAACCCTTCTGATGGATCTAAGAAGCGGTCTCCTAATCTTATGCAGAACTCTACGAGTAATTCCCAACCAAATCCTTCAATATCTCTAGAGAAGTTGTGCACATCTACGGCAGAACCTCTGGCTAAGACATCTAATGGAGTATGTTTTTTTTGATTTTTTTTTTCGTAAATATATATTGCTAATTCTAGCATCTTCTTTTTAATTGATGTTCATATGTCGTATATCTCCGTAGAAAGCAAAATACGACTTTTGGAATCGATCTAGGGAAACGTCGTTGCTAGAGGCAGTACATGGAGAAGATCTTCCTAAAAACTGTTATGTTGTCAATATTCAGGAGGTTATAGTTCCATTGTTCGTGTTAACCGAACCAAGTGGTGAGTTTAAGTTATTAGGGGAAGCTGAAAATAGTTTTGTGGCATGGCCGAAAGATAACTGTTCCATCTCTGATGACAAGGTTAGTTTTTAGCTCTTTTTCTTTGTTAATCAAGTATATAAATTGTTTTACATAAATCGGTATTCATTTTGATTAAAGAATAAGTACGAGACAGAAATATATTACCTAAATGGAACATAAATGGCAGTGTAAATTAGAAAATTGATATTTGGTTACAGATTTTATATGGGCGTCAGCTGTGAAAAATGGTGCGGCCTTCAGTGAAGTTCGCTTTATTGCATTGTTGAAAAAATGACTTTTGTCTGTCTCTTGTTGAGAATTCACATGACAGACGAAATCTCTTGCTGCAGGAAACTCCACAGCATGGAAAACCTCATAAGCAACCAGAACCAGTTTTAGATTCTGAGAAGAAATTGGACAGTGACCTAAGAACAACTAGCAGCCTTGCAGATGATAAATGGAATGAGGAGCACCTAGCAGTTAATACACATTCGGGGAGTCATGAAGCCTCTGAAAAGCTTCCTTAGAAGACTAAAAAGGCGCAGAGAAAGTTATATGTACAAAGTGTAGATCAGGCATACCAACTTCCATATGGGAAATAGAGGATGACAAGGTTTAGCGCGTCGAGAATGTCACAACCTGATCCATTGCATGCAGAGACACCACTATCAAAAAAATTGAATAAAAACTGATGATTTTTGGATAGATGTTCTTTAATATTTTCTTTTGCAAACTGTTAGACAAAAGCTCAATATTTTTACTGTGTTATTAATAATAATATGAATTTTTGGCATATATGAATTTCAGATTTAACCACAATTTATAAAGTATAAGAGAATTTGGATAGTGCCAGGTGGATGGTTTAGATGCGTCATATCTGAACGGCTTAGAGGCGTCACACGCGTAATACACACGCTTCGAGATTAATTGGTGTGGCTAAACATAACATAAAGACACATTAAGAAGATATAAATTAGTGTGGCTAAATATCACATAAAGCCACGCTATATGGCGTGTCTATAGGATCTCCAATGAACGACTCGCAACGTTACATGTGGATGGTCAAGTTACATCTGAACGGTCAATACTGCATCATCTTAAAAGAGATCCAATGGTTCCTAATACAGCCACGTGGATGAAGGTAATTGTAAATTGTCTTGCCTAAATATCACATATAGCCACGTTATATGGCGTGTCTATAGGATCTTCAATGAACGGCTCACAACGTTACATGTAGACGGTGAAGGATGCATATAATTTAACGGTCAATATTGCATCATTTTAAATGAGATCCAACGATTCCTAATACGGCCACGTGGATCAAGGTAATTGTAAATTGGCGTGGCTAAATATCACATATATCCACGCTATATAGCGTGTCTATAGGATATCCAATGAACGGCTCACAACGTTACATGTGGATGTTATTCAACGGTTCCTAATACAGCCACGTGGATGAAGGTTATTGAAATTGGCGTGGCTAAAACATAACATATGGCCACGTTAAACCTATATGGGGCGTGTCTATAGGATATCCAATGAACGGATCACAACGTTACATGTGGATGGTATTCAACGGTTCCTAACACAGCCACGTGGATGAAGGTTATTGAAATTGGCGTGGCTAAAACATAACATATGGCCACGTTAAACCTATATGGGGCATGTCTATATGATATCCAATGAACGGCTCACAATGTTACATGTGGATGGTATTCAGCGATTCCTAAGAACACATCATGCTCGTGGATAGAAAAAAAGCTCAATGATTACAAGAAGGTAATAGAGTTCCCACCTGATTTGATGCAAGCCTCGCATACCTTGAGATCCATAATCAACTGGTTCATCCTTTGAATCGATCGTTGTTAATAAGAGTTAACTGTTAATCACACCAGCACTCAAAAGATTATCCAAAAGGCTCATACAAGGCTCATAACATAATATCGTACAATTCTCTAGTTATAAGCTAAGTGAACTATCAATTAGTTCTAAGCCCATTTATGGTTCTACACCTTTTCATTATCTATCTTTAACATAACAAGGGTTTACTAATTCCATTAGGTAGAATCCATAGTCCATTTGATAAGTCTAAAGAGTATCTACAACTTTGTAGAAGGAACTAAAGGCTAATTCAGACCCCAAAGGTCCAATAAATATTCATTAGGGAAAACTGGCTATAAGCTCAAGTTCACTAAACAGGCCCAACAAGCTAAGGCCAGTCCAACTGGATCAACTAACTGTCGATCTAACAGTCAACGGGTCTCTAACAGTCAACGTCTAAGATCGGGTCAACTCAACGGTCAAGTCCAGGTCAGAGAGTTAACTCGGTCAAAGTCCACTGAGTCAAGTCTGGTCAATGAGTCAACTCAGGGTTAAACTGATTCATCTCAGTCAGATATCCTAAGTCAGCTAAGGACAGAGTCAGACAGAAAATCTGACTAAGATGACTAACATGCCTAAACACAAACCAAAACTATATAACAGACTTCATTCAACTCTTAATCTAAACAACCACAACATCAATAACAATACAGTTCTAACAAACAACATCTATAATTCTCAACACTACACTTTCTCAAATTAGAAATCCTACAACTCAAATATGCTTAACATCAAGTCTTCTCTCACTCTAAACACATTCCCTTATCTCTGGGGGCAACTCATACTTAAACAACTTCCACCTGCATACAACTTATCTTTCTCTTTATCAATTTCATCCTCAAATATCCCCTCCAATTGAGACTAAGTACAATTCAAATAAACTACCTCCACCATCTCAGCTTCAATGTCATCCATTCATATCCTCAGCAAAACCAATCCCAACATTTTCTTGAGCAACATCTATAGTTGCAATCACACCTGCAACTTCAGTTCCATCTCTGCGCAATAACCATCAACAGAATCCATCTCACTGCCATGCAATAACAGCATCATCAAGTCCATATCACTACCTAACATTAATTTAAATTCAATACTGACAACACTGCAAATTCAATCTGAATCTCCACCAGATCAATACTTCATTCCTGCCTCATTTGAATATCTACATATAATACACTCAGTTCAACCATTCGAAGTTCCATTTCCATTCTGCTGTTACAATTCAACTAACACAGAACTATTAAAACCACCAGTTCAGCTCAATTATAATCCACCTACTTCATATTCTCAAGTCAGAGCCACAACTCAAAGAACTGTAAGCTTCATCAAATCTCAATACCACCAATTACAATTTCACTGTCTAGTTCATGTCAGTTCTACACCACTAGGTGGAGATCCATATCCAGTCCTTACCATACATGTACCTGTCACTATCACCCTCATCATCTTAGCACGGGAATCAAATCCAAGTTCTTCATCAGCTTCAATTCCACCTCTGATTCAGGACTCCACCTTAACATAACACCACCCTCAAGAGTTCAACCACAACACCACCATAAGCTAACACAAATATCACAGTTCACAAGTCCACCTGTACATCTATATCTTTACTGAAATCATATCCATTGTAACTCATTTCATTCCCTGCAATCACTTCTCTTGAACCCAACATCTCTGCCGGCTCTTCATTGTCTCCACTAACATCTCAATTAACAGCAACTGCAACTCCCGTCATCACTATCTTATTAGTCTTATTCTCTGTAATTCATCAATTCCTCCTTGTATACATTCTTCCATTGCTTCCATCAATTCTTGCTCAATTCAGCTTATTCTCATTAAATTCACCATCAATCCATAACTCCAACCCAGTATAGTACCAACAGACTTCACTTGCAATACGAACTGTATCTCAATTCAACATCACTCGTTCAGTACCAACACAAATACCAAACTATTGAAGCCTAAATAACAACTCAAACCCTGACTTCTATTTCTTCTCAGCGTAAACTCTAAATTAAATTCCCAACCTCAATCACCCTAAACCAAATCATCATCTTCATCTTCAAAGTCCGACTCAACCAACCTAATTTATAAGAACCCTAATCTCTGGTTTAATTTAGGGAAGAACAGAAACCCTGGTGTCTATGAAATCAAACTTAAACTTCATACAACAACTATATACTTTAATTAGCAACAAACCCGCTCTATAATTAATCAAAACAAAACGATTTCATAAAGAAACATCAATCAATTTGAAACCTAAATTACCTGATTTCGATTCATTATCCAAACCATCTTCCTCCTCAAATATTCACAGAAAAATCACCCCTTCTGCATCTATCAAACTCGATAATTGATTCTCCTAAGTTTCTTTTTTGATTTCACGGCTTCAGAAATGTTTCTCAGAATCGCCAGAGAGAAAACGAAGAAGAATAGAATAGAAGAAGAGGAAATAAAGAGAAGAAGAAATAAGAAGAATAAGATAAATGATTTCTCTTTGACACGTTTGGTGATGATAAGGCCAACGAAAATTACTAAGGCACCCACGTTTTGGATAAGGGCATCCAGGTCGGTATAAGGAAAAATTTCTATTTTTCCTTTTCAACTATTTTGATGATATCCTCGTCGTCCGGTATCCAATTGACACGTTCGAGTATCTATTTCGCGTAACTTTTCGAGATTTATCTAGTGATACTAGTTTCGAATTTGAATCGTTGTTAGATTAATTTCTATTAATTAATGTTTGTCTCTAATTAATCGAGTCATTAGCGGCTTAGTCGTCTCTTGACTGGTCTAATAGCGTTGACGAGCTTGAGGGTCCTTACACAATCGGTATTGTGCTAGGAGTTTTATTAGTGCTGAAGCAGGTATTACATCTAGTCCAAATAGGTAGTAGGAAATTGGTGTAACAACTTATAATCAGTGTGTGTTTATTCTGGACGAGGTCCCGGGGTTTTTCTGCATTTGCGGTTTCCTCGTTAACAAAATTTCTGGTGTCTGTGTTATTTCTTTTCCGCATTTATATAATTGAAATATCACAGGTTGTACTTAAGTTCAATCAATTGTGAATCCGACCTTTGGGTTGTTGATTAAATTGATTGATACTTGGATATTGGTTTTTGATACCGTCCAAGTTATTTCTTATATTCAATCGGGTTCGCAAATTCTTATTTGTTTGATTGCGGATTGATTTGAGAAATTGAGATATAACTCTTTGATATACTTTTCTTAAGATTGAGTCTGACTGTCTAGTTGATTCTCTTGAAAGTATATTGGAGTTAGTCCATACAGATTGCCAAACGAATTATTGGGTGTGGTTGTTAGACCCCCGCATTTTCAATTGGTATCAGAGCAGGCAAACACGCTAAGACCTCATAAGTTTGTGTTTGTAGCAATCTGATTCTATGGACAAAAGTGAAATCTCTATACACGTACCACCAGTCTTCGATGGCACGAACTATTTATGGTGGAAAATTGTTATGCGTGCTTTTATACAAACGCGAGATTTTCAATCATGGGTTCGTATTGTTAATGGCTATGATCCTCCATTAGTTACAGTAGACGGTGTAACTGTTGCAAAGGATATTGGTGATTATGATAAACTTGAGATTCTTGTTGCAAAGCAAAATTCTGACGGATTAAATTCTATCATCCATGCCATTACCCCAGATCTTCAACACCACGTTACTACATGTAATAAGTCTAAAGATGCTTGGGATATCTTAGAAACCGTATTCGAAGGGAATGCCGCAGAGAAAGAAGCAAGGCTTCAAAATCTAGCTTATGACTGGGAAAACCTTCGCATGTCTCATGATGAAACCTTTGACGAGTTTAACCAAAGACTTTCTCAAATAGTTAACTCCTCGTATTCATTAGGAAGAACTATTCCGGAGAAAGTTATTGTGTGCAAAATTCTCAGGTCTCTACCATCAAGATACGAGTCTAAGAAACATGCCATTGAAGAAGCAAACAATCTTTCTACACTCTGCAGAAATACTCTTGTTGGAAAATTAAAGATCTTTGATAATGAACACGCATCTAAAAAAGAGGTGACTTCTCTTGAAGCTGCAAACAATTTTAAATCCTCTAAGGATAAATCTGGTTTGCCAGATACTAAGGATGTTACTCCACGACAATTTAGAAAACTCTTGAGAGACAGGAAAAGAGTTTTTCTAAAGTTACAGCATCTCCTAATGATGATGTACAATGCTATAGCTGTCGTGGTTTTGGTCACTTGTATTCAGTATGTCCTAGCTGGAGTCGTAGACAATCGGCATATGCAGCAGCTTTGCCTACTCTTGATGATGGACCCGAATATTATAATCACCAAGAGTATGCAGGCGAGATTGCATTAGCTTCTGGAAAAATTCTTTCGGATACTGATTCTGATTCTGACGAAGAAGTGTTCCATGTGGATTCAGTTGATAAAAATCTTCTTAAGGAATGTCATCAAAAACTCTCGGAAGCTGAAAGCACCATTTTCAGTGAGAAAGTTAAATATGACAGACTTCCTAGTCGGGATAAAGACTTGCAAGACCAACTTGATTCTAGTGGTGCAAGATATTATTTCAACGAAATACGAATGCTTAAAGAAGAAATTGCCGAAAGTCGAGATCGGGAAATTACTCTTCAAGCAAAGCTAGATAATTTGGAGAACATTGAGATGAACTTGTTATTTGATTCGGAACGAGAAGATCTCAAAGTTCAATGTGAATCATCCAAGAATGATCTAGTTATTGCGCTCGAAAAGGTCAAAAGGTTGGAAGAAGAAAACTCGAGCTTAAAAGAGAGTTTGTCTAGAAATAGCAGCTCAGAAAAATTAACCTCGATATTGGGAGCATGTAGAATTCATCGTGATACACGAGGATTGGGATATGAAGGAATAAACGCTCCTGGTATTTGCAAAGAGGTAAAATTTGTCAAAGCTAAAGATTCTTCTAAACCAAAACCTTCCACGGTTGACAAAAGTAAATTATCTCTACCAACTGCCGATGACGAAAAGAGGAAATTCTGTCAATCTCCAAAGCAAGCACATACACATTTAGGTAACACTAAACATAACTTTTTCCATTCTACTAAACATTGTTTTTATTGTGGAAAACCAGGTCACTTGCAAAGGAATTGCAGATATCTTAAACGAGATAAAACCAGATCTGATTCTGTTAAGATGACAAGATCTGATGTTCCAAATTGGAGAAAAATTGAGTCTCATAATATCAGTTCTTCTAGTATTCCATCCAAGAAATTTCATAAATATACTGGGGAGAAAAAGAAATACGTTGCTCCAAAAGCTACTCAGAAATGGGTACCAAAGAAGATCAATAAAGCAACAAGTACTATTAAGAAGGATCTCCCAGACAAGAGTTCGACAAGGGATAATGATAGGTGTCTAAAACACCTAATTTTATATCTAATATTTATGCTTTCTTTGCTACTTTTCTTGTAAATTATGTATCTTATGTTTGCTTTTGAGCTTATTAGGTGAAATGGAGTCATTATGAGCAAAAGAAGAGACAACGTCCATTTGGAACAGGAATGGCAAAAAGTTTATTCATGGGCGAATGATATCGAGAGCTCTTATGGGGATAAGGGACAATCAGTTGGAGTTTAAGAAGAATTGCTAAAAACACCCATGGGTGTTGATAGCCGTCCCATTGTTATTACCCTAAAACAAGTCGAGAGACTTTCTTTCACACTATTCATCCCCAATTTCATCTCTGCTGTTATTGAGAAACATGTTGAAATTTATGGAGAGATCAGATCGAGAAGGGTTTGAAGCATAAATTGCAGGAGATCTGATGTTGTAAAGAAGATGGTGATTATCATGGGTTTCTGCCATTGTTCTAGGTGGTGATGTTGGGTATTGCAGAGAGGAATAACTAATGAGTATTCCGATATTTTAAGGGATATGGACGAGTGGGTTTTGAGTTAAATCTGCGTTGGTGTTCTGTTGAGATGGGAATTGAGGTGAAATTGAAATTAAGAAGGAAATTACAAGATGGGTTTAGTTTCAATTGGTAATTGGTAGGAGAACGAGGTGATAGATGGTTCTGGTGGCTTAACTTGAGAAGAATGAAATCAGATTTAAGTTTGTATGATGTTGTTGATGGCAACACAGTGGTGGATGTTGTGTTGCAACAATAAATGGTGGTAGTTGGTTGTTGGCAGTGGTGGACAAGATGGTGGTGAACTAGAAGGGTACTGATGCTGATGGTCAGTGAAGAGATTATCTGACATGGGTTTATCTCAAGATGGAGTACACCATGTTGCCGTTAATGGGAGTTGTTGTTGTCTTGCAGAAGAGGAGTCAGTGATGCTGAGAAGGTGTTATAAGCCAGCAGATGGGTATTGGCTTGAGCCTCTGTGAAAATGATGCAGATGGAAGCTACAACAATGGTTGGTGGTACTAAGCTTGTACAAGAATGTTGACATGGGATTGCAGCTGTAATATGGAGGAGTTGGCGCTGCAATGGAGGAGGAAGGGAATGAATGGCAAAGATGGGTTTTGGTGGATGAATTAGGTGGAAATGGCTCTTGTACTTGAATCGGATTTGAGGCTGTAGATTGGTGGTCAGTGCCATGAGAAGATGGTTGTGTTAACTTCAAGTGGTGGTACAAAGTAATGAGAAGCTGTATGAGATTGCAATGGTGGTCTGAGACTGAAGTGCTTGAAATAGATGCATGTTTAGGCTGGTAAAGATGCAACTGAGATTATAGAGGTCTTGAGCAAGAAAGTATGTTACTGGCGGATGATCTAATGGGTTCGAGATGATTTTAGAAATGAAGATGGGTTCAGAGTGGATGCAGCCAAAACTGGTGATGCTGTGCTGCTGTTGCTGCAGACAAATACTATACAGAGCAGCTACAGATGAGACAATTGCAGAATGAGTCAGTGTTGGTGATTGTTCTGGTGGCAATGGGAATGGAATGTTGGATTCAGCTGGTTGCAGGAAAGAAGGAATTGGAGATGAAGCAGGTGGTTAGTTGATGGCAATTGGTCTTGGTGACTGAAGGCAGTGAATAGTTGAACCTGAGCTGAAGTTGAAGCAATTGCAGAGATAGTTTGGTGCAGCTGAGAGAGTTGCAGTTGGCTGTGATGCAGCAGATGATGTGGGTTATGGCTGAGGAACTACATGGGTGTTTACCATGGGTTCTGGTAGTACTGATGAGAATCAATGGTGGTGTTGAATATGAATATAGTGCAGTTTAGCAGCAAAGTGATATGAAGAATTGAACTACAGGAAATGATTGTGGATATAATTCAGCAAAGGCATTGGGTGTTAACTGAGACAATGAAGCCAAAGTGGTGGTATACTTAGGTCGGCAGCAAGTGGTGTGCAAAGTCTAGTTGTGAACTGAACTTGCAGGTTCGGAGAGGTTTTGATTGCAGCTACAGATGGTTGTGCAATGAACGAACGCAGTTGTGTGAGATTTAATTATAGGTATTGCAGGAGGAATTGCAGGCATGGAGAAGGTTGTTGACTAAAATGGAGGTGACTGAAGTGGTACAGACTGCAAGTGCAATTCAGTGAAGAAGTTGTTGGTACACAGATGAGAATGGAACAGTGGAATTGAGCAGAATATAGATGCATGTTGGGACATATGTTACAGGGGAGGAGAATTGGATAGTTATGAGATACAGGTAACTGATGCATGTGCAGTGATGGGAGCTTGTTTCAGATGGCTAGGCATAGGAGTCTGATGCTGAGTATGAGAAGTTGCAGGCATGAGTTTGTTGTTGAGTTTGTGTTGCTTCATTTGAGAAGTTTTTACTGTGGATAAATAAGTGCTTGGAAGTGTAAATGAATGATTAAATGGTGAATGAATTTTACACAGAATGAGCTGAAATAAAAGGCCTGAAATTGGCCTGAATCCGTCAGTAATAGAGGAAACTCGGTCGGAATCGGTGTATGGCGAGTTGACTCACCGGTCCAGGTATGTGAATCAGATGGATTTGGACCTATTCAGGCTGGGCTTCACTCATGGGCTTGGCATTGATATGGAACTCTTGGGAGTTGGTCGAGATTGAGAAGTCAGGATATAAAAATCTTATTCACATACATCTGGAAAAATCATCTTGACTTCTACTTTTGTTCTAGGGTTTGGAAAACATGAAAACCTTTCTTTTTATTCTTGTTATGAACTCCATGAACATGAGCTAGATTATTATTTTTGGTTATGGATAAAGTTGATTTCACATAACATGAATCCTTGTTTGATATATTAGTTTTGTCTCATTATTATCGTTTATGATTCACCATTAATATTGTTACATGATTTGAATGCTTGTTTAGTCGAGTCGCGAATCGATTGAGTTTGTGTTCATCTGCATTGCTAGATTAGAGTTTATTATACGCAAAAGTGATAAATTTCTGATTGCAAGTAGCATAATTGTGAGTATTGCTTGTAGTGATACATCCTAGTAGTCACAAGTGAATTGTAACCTTTGTTAAATCGGATTAGTGCTTTTACACGTTCGATTGCTTTGATTGGCCTGATTTCATAGAACTTAATGCATCTAGGGAATTAAACTTGATTAGTGCTTTTACACGTTAGGTTGTTCTCTTAGATAGAATCCATATTCGCATCTTTTAATGTGTTTGTTGATGATAAGAGGAGATTTGCAGGATATTCTTACGATCAAAATATCCTAGGGCCTTTGATAATGAGAGATTAAATATCAGTTATAGTTATTAAAACAAGAACATGTTAGTGAATGAAAACGAATCCTTAACCAATATCTTTATATATTGATTTGCGTGCTTGCTTTACTTTGTTTGCTTTTAGTTTAATTTCCTTTCCATAAAATCAGAAAAATCCCCCCTTTGTTTATATAAGAAATCGAAACATATTGACAACCTAGACCTCTCTGTGGGAACGATCCTTTCTTGCCCTTACTATTTTTATATTTTGAGTAGTGAGAAAGTAATTTATTTTTGACGCAAAAGACAACGATTAAATTTTGGCGCCGTTGCCGGGGAGGCAGCGGTTATCACTTGTTCTTGGTTTCTTATTTTTAGTTTTGTTTTTACTTTTTATTATTTTCTGGTTTTGACGTAGTTTTGAGAACTCTTGTTTCAGGTACTTATTGTCACATGGAAGGAACATACTGGAGCAATGGATACGGTTTTCAACCTCCTCAACACTATGACGATTGCCCACCATCTATGGGATACGATCAGAACCAACTTATTGGCTATGATCAATATCCAAGAGCTTATGGGATACGATCAGAACCTTATAGTGGGATGTAAGTGAAGCACCTAGTTGGGACAATTCTACTTCCAATTTGCTTTATCGGAGATGTATGAATGCTATAAATGGACTGAACATCGCACAAACCAATTTCTGCAACACTTTTCCTTACCCGACTCCGGATCATAGTTATGATAAATTACCCATTCAAAGGGAAGAGTCGTGGGAAAGAGAACCTATTGCAGTCAATGGTGGTAAGCGTGTGAACGTTAGAAAACTTGCACAGAAATTATACAAGTTGGAAGATGATGGAGCCTCGGAAGAGCTTGTCGACGAAATTAGTAGGACCATTCATATGGAGCTTAAACGACATCGTGATAAAGGTTGTGAAACTGACGACGATTCTTATTATGGTGAGTCTGAAAATGAAGATGATTGTGTTGAAAAGGACCAACCTTTGGAGATATTTGATGACATTAGTGTGGTTGACTCAACTCTTGATCTTTATAATGATCAAACACCTATTCAAAAGGTACATGAGTATGATGAAACTAGTGTTTTACAGAACTTCCTTGCAACAAGGTTTGAGCCTAATGATGACGAGTGTGTTGAGAATGTGACCGGTTTGACCCATATTGTGGAAGACCCAATTGCGCTTGCAAAGGATTGTAACGATGATGTTTATGTCGAGACTTTAGTTGACGAAGAATGCGTGCAAGGTTTGATAGAGGACCACGATGTGCAAGAGGTAAGTAATTCACTTGAATTCTTTAAGGATGAAGAGGATACCATAACACAAGAGTTGCAAGGCTTGTATAACCCTTTGCCTATTAATTCTTCTCCTTTACCTCTTATTAGCTTGAATGTATGTGCTTCGAGAATATTATTAAATAATTTGTTTCTCGATATCCACCATTAGCAACATTTGATTCTCATACTATGAATGTTTGCAAGGAAGAAACCATAGAAGTTCCTGATTTTTATGTTCTTTATACACTTCCAAGTGTAGAAAAGACTAAGTGTGGGGGAAACTTCTATTGGGCTATAGCTTCACTTTTGCTTTATTATACTAATGTTTGTGTGAAGTTACTATTTACAAAACAGGTTACATGGAAGGATCCCCAACTTTTCAGATTATTGGTGTATGGGGAATTCGTCGCGCAAGTCGGGATGACGACTTTAAACCAAGCGCTAAATGGGAGGAAACACATAGGATGAGTATTTCTGTCTTGATTTTATCTTTTTCTTGTCTTGCATTTACTTTTTCTGATTTCTTATTACAATATCATTATATGATTTCCCACCTTGACTTTCTTTGGACGATTCAATTTACATTGAGGACAATGTAAATTTTAAGTATGGGGGAGCGGTTAAGCAATTGCATTGTAAATTTTTCATAAATTTTTCAACTTTTCTGTAAATTAGTGCATGAATAACTCCAACTTGTAGTTAGTTTAGAGTCACATAGTATACATGTTGCTAAGATTACATTGAGATTCTCATAAGAGTGACTGAACTTAGAGATGACAGAGAACGTGATCGGGTTTCTTACTTGTATGAGAGTTAAAGTTGTATTTAACCATGCCAGTGGCAAATGAGGTGCAGAATGAATTCGGTATTAGAGTTGTGGTCCCCTGTAGTGGAGACTACCCATGTTACATAATGTGAGGCACCGACCTTCAGTTCTTTGTACCTGTCTAAATATGTGCTTTTAGAGTGTGTGTCACCGTACATTAATTCCGGGCAGAATGGTGAGTTGCCCAACCTCCCACCAATAGAAGCACTATTTTGATATCTTGAGTGCTATTTTATCAATCATGATGGTGACATCGAATTGCTAACTTATATACCACTTGTAATCTTGTTCGCAGTTAGCACCATCCACTTTATCTCTCTCTACACCAACAGTTCCATAGAAATACTATCATAATCAACAAGAGGAGCATCAGCATCACAAATTCGAAGGAAAGTTGAAGACGTTCAGGGTTTATCAGCAACAATACAGAAATGAATAGATTTCAGATTCAAGTAAAGCAACAAGACAAGGAACAGAATTTTTACAAGTTGAAGACTATTGTACAAGAGCGAAGATTATCAAGATGAGAATTCAAGAAGTTTATGATATCGAGACATAAAAGTTATGAAGAATCATGCGGTAAAGTACTTACGCCATGGCCATTTGTACTTATTTAATTTTTATTTTCAGTTTGTGTTTATTTCTCTTGTCTCATGGAAAAAAAAATTGAAAAAAAAAAGACAAGACAAGACGAGACAAGACAAGAGAAATCTTTTTTAGGTTCATTATTAATTTTATTATTTTGTTTTGTTTTCATTTTATTTTTGTTTTATTTTTGTTGTCTCAACTAGAAAAGGAAAAAAAAAGAGACAAGAAAATGTGTTGTATCATATTTTGGTTTGTTTTTAGTTTTGTTCTTTCAATAAAGCCAATGGAAAGAAGGAATATCTATAATAAAGTTTCAAGCAACAAGGAATTAGAGGAAAGAATCACATTGTCAAGATTCTACGAAGTTCAAGATTTCATCATCAAGAGTTGAAAACCAAAGACGAAGATGAAGACAAGGATTGAAGACCGAAGACGTTTCTATGGATGTTGTGAGAGTGGTGCTAACTGCATGCCGAACGGATAACATGGTAAGTAAGCATATTCCCACCTTCGTTAAGTGGTTGATTTCCTTTCTTAGAGATCGTCAGAAAAAAGGGTTTTCAAAACAATAAAAGATGTGGGTTTTCAAAATACTTCGGAGGGTTTTTACCTTCCTACCATTCAAGGTGTCGCAGGATTCTCTCTTCATTCCTACCTGGACACATGTGTGACCCATAAAAAGCTATTTATTATTGAGAGCAACTTCATAAAACCCTTTCTAGTGAGGCAGAGTCGAGACTTTTGATCACTTCGAACCTGGATTCTTTCGATAAGGGATGGTTATTTCTCTCTCAACTTTTAAGGATGAGATTGTGTTTATTTATGTGTCTAACTTCTTATTACTAGTGTGCAGAATCTTTATGTCTTCTTAGCGCGTTGGATGCTATCATTTTGGAGAACTAGTAAGTTGGAAAATAGGTTTTGTGGGTATATCTCTAGTAAACCCTCACGAGACTATAACTCGTCCACTAGGGACACCTAGGGGTTTAAAGGCTTGTTATACGTGCTAAGTGTGACCGTAGCCTCGACGACACGGAGTTGTATGTGTGTTTTATATTTTGTTTTGTTTGATTTTCTCGAGGACTGGCAAAGTCTAAGTGTGGGGGAATTTGATAAGTGTCTAAAACACCTAATTTTATATCTAGTATTTATGATTTCTTTCCTAATTTTCTTGTAAATTATGTATCTTATGTTTGCTTTTGAGCTTATTAGGTGAAATGGAGTCATTATGAGCAAAAGAAGAGACAACGTCCATTTGGAACAGGAATGACAAAAAGGTTATTCATGGGCGAATGATATCGGGAGCTCTTATGGGGATAAGGGACAATCAGTTGGAGTTTAAGAAGAATTGCTAAAAACACCCATGGGTGTTGATAGCCGTCCCATTGTTATTACCCTAAAACAAGTCGAGAGACTTTCTTTCACACTATTCATCCCCAATTTCATCTCTGCTGCTATTGAGAAACATGTTGAAATTTATGGAGAGATCAGATCGAGAAGGGTTTGAAGAAGAAATTGCAGGAGATCTGATGTTGTAAACAAGATGGTGATTATCATGGGTTTCTGTCATTGTTCTAGGTGGTGATGCTGGGTATTGCAGAGAGGAATAACTAATAAGTATTCCGAGATTTTAAGGGATATGGACGAGTGGGTTTTGAGTTAAATATGCGTTGGTGTTCTGTTGAGATGGGAATTGAGGTGAAATTGAAATTAAGAAGGAAATTACAAGATGGGTTTAGTTTCAATTGGTAATTGGTAGGAGAACGAGGTGATAGATGGTTCTGGTGGCTTAACTTGAGAAGAATGGAATCATATTTAGGTTTGCATGATGTTGTTGATGGAAACACAGTGGTGGATGTTGTGTTGCAACAATAAATGGTGGTAGTTGGTTGTTGGCAGTGGTGGACAAGATGGTGGTGAACTAGAAGGGTACTGATGTTGATGGTTAGTGAAGAGATTATCTGACATGGGTTTATCTCAAGATAGAGTACACCATGTTGTCGTTAATGGGAGTTGTTGTTGGCTTGCAGAAGAGGAGTCAGTGATGCTGAGAAGGTGTTATAAGCCAGCAGATATGGGTATTGGCTTGAGCCTCTGTGAAAATGATGCAGATGGAAGCTACAACAATGGTTGGTGGTACTAAGATTGTACAAGAATGTTGCCATGGGACTGCAGCTGTAATATGGAGGAGTTGGCGCTGCAATGGAGGAGGAAGGGAATGAATGGCAAAGATGGGTTTTGGTGGATGAATTAGGTGGAAATGGCTCTTGTACTTGAATCGGAGTTGAGGCTGTAGATAGGTGGTCACTGCCATGATAAGATGGTTGTGTTAACTTCAAGTGGTGGTACAAAGTAATGAGCAGCTGTATGAGATTGCAATGGTGGTCTGAGACTGAAGTGCTTGAAGTAGATGCATGTTTAGGCTGGTAAAGATGCAACTGAGATTATAGAGGTCTTGAGCAAGAAAGGATGTTACTGGCGGATGATCTAATGGGTTCGAGATGATTTTAGAAATGAAGATAGGTTCAGAGTGTATGCGGCCAAAACTGGTGATGTTGTGCTGCTGTTGCTGCAGACAAATACTATACAGAGTAGCTGCAGATGAGGCAATTGCAGAATGAGTCAGTGTTGGTGATTGTTCTGGTGGCAATGAAAATGGAATGTTGGATTCAGTTGGTTGCAGGAAAGAAGGAACTGGAGATGAAGCAGGTGGTTAGTTGATGGCAATTGGTCTTGGTGACTCAAGGCAGTGAATAGTTAAACCTGAGCTGAAGTTGAAGCAATTGTAGAGATAGTTTGGTGCAGCTGAGAGAGTTGCAGTTGGCTGTGATGCAGCAGATGATGTGGGTTCCGGCTGAGGAACTACAGGGGTGTTTACCATGGGTTCTGGTAGTATTGATGAGAAGCAATGGTGGTGTTGAATATGAATATAGTGCAGTTTGGCAGCAAAGTGATATGAAGAATTGAACTGCAGGAAATGATTGTGGTTGTAATTCAGCAAAGGCATTGGGTGTTAACTGAGACAATGAAGCCAAAGTGGTGGTATACTTGGGTCGGCAGCAAGTGGAAGAAGTAGTGTGCAAAGTCTAGTTGTGAACTGAACTTGTAGGCTCGGAGAGGTTTTGATTGCAGCTACAAATGGTTGTGCAGTGAAAGAATGCAGTGTGTATGAGATTTAATTACAGGTATTGCAGGAGGCATTGCAGGCATGGAGAAGGTTGTTGACTGAAATGGAGGTGACTGAAGTGGTACAGACTGCAGGTGCAATTCAGTGAAGAAGCTTTTGGTACACATATGAGAATGGAAAATTGGAATTGAGCAGAATATAGATGCATGTTGGGACATATGTTACAGGGGAGGAGAATTGGATAGATATGAGATACAGGGAACTGATGCATGTGCACTGATGGGATCTTGTTTCAGATGGCTAGGCATAGGAGTCTGCTGAGTATGAGAAATTGCAGGCATGAGTTTGTTGTTGAGTTTGTGTTGCTGCATTTGAGAAGTTTTTACTGTGGATAAATGAGTGCTTGGAAGTGTAAATGAATGATTAAATGGTGAATGAATTTTACACAGAAGGAGCTGAAATAAAAGACCTGAAATTGGTTTGAATCCGTCAGAAATAGAGGAAACTCGGTCGGAATCGGTGTATGGCGAGTTGACTCACCGGTCCAGGTATGTGAATCAGATGGATTTGGACCTATTCAGGCTAGGCTTCACTCATGGGCTTGGCATTGATATGGAACTCTTGGGAGTTGGTCGAGATTGAGAAGTCAGGATATAAAAAGCTTATTCACATACATCTGGAAAGATCATCTTGACTTATACTTTTGTTCTAGGGTTTGGAAAACATGAAAACCTTTCTTTTTCTTCTTGTTATGAACTCCATGAACATGAACTAGTTTATTATTTTTGGTTATGGATAAAGTTGATTTCACATAACATGAATCCTTGTTTGATATATTAGTTTTGTCTCATTATTATCGTTTATGATTCACCATTAATATTGTTACATGATTTGAATGCTTGTTTAGTCGAGTCGCGAATCTATTGAGTTTTTGTTCATCTCCATTGTTAGATTAGAGTTTATTATACGCAAAAGTGATATTTCTGATTGCAAGTAGCATAATTATGAGTATTGCTTGTAGTGATACATCCTAGTAGTCACAAGTGAATTGTAACCTTTGTTAAATCGGATTAGTGCTTTTACACGTTCGATTGCTTTGATTGGCCTGATTTCATAGAACTTAATGCATCTAGGGAATTAAACTTGATTAGTGCTTTTACATGTTAGGTTTTTCTCTTAGATAGAATTCATATTCGCATCTTTTAATGTGTCTGCTGATGATAAGAGGAGATTTGCGGGATATTCTTGCGATCAAGATATCCTAGGGCCTTTGATAGTGAGAGATTAAATATCAGTTATAGTTATTAAAACAAGAACATGTTAGTGAATGAAAACGAATCCTTAACCAATATCTTTATATATTGATTTGCGTGCTTGCTTTACTTTGTTTGCTTTTAGTTTAATTTCCTTTACATAAAATCAGAAAAATCCCCCCTTTGTTTATATAAGAAATCGAAACATATTGACAACCTAGACCTCTCTGTGGGAACGATCCTTTCTTGCCCTTACTATATTTTATAATTTGAGTAGTGAGAAAGTAATTTATTTTTGACGCATACGACAGCGATCAGATAACATCTTAAAAAGGTATGGAACAGTTATTGAAAGTTTCAAGGAAGTTGTTAAATTCCAAGAGTCCATGTATCATTTTGTTTCGAATACCTGTGGTGAGCAAGATTTTGTTCACCTCAGCACAACCTGATTGTGTTGGAAGTGCATCCTCACCAAGAAGCCCTAGTAAATGCGGTGAGGATTGCAAAAGAATTGGGCGCACATATTGTGTTGGGTAATTTTTGAATATGAGGAACAATTTATTGTTTCGAGCTGAGTCTAACTCACTTACATATTTCTCGAAATATGTGTTGGTAAGCTTTCGTTTTGTCCAAGTTCATCTTTACTAATGACGAAAGTCATATTAAATTTCAATTATTTGGAAATGGTTTTGACAAAAAATTGTTTGTGAATAACAACTATATAACGTCCACTAAGAATATTTCAATGATTGAAATGAGAGTTTAGATTATATAACCATGGTTGGATATAAGCATTGTGTGGTAACTCATACATGTATAAGTCTTTATTCCTTGAACCAAAGTATGTGTACTTTGTTGTTCAGGAAAACCGGAACTAGAGTCCGCGAACCCATTCCGCGTACTGTCGGAGGTTCTCTTCCCGAAAAAATCTGCTGGAGTTTGTGAACTATTTACAAACTTATTTTGGATACTTAAGTCCGCGTACCAGTCCGCGTACTTAAGTTGGTTATTTTCTAAAAACGACTATTCGTGAACTTAAACTTATATAAACTAAGGCATGCAAGATTACAAACCGTGGCTATAAAGTTCATGAATAGATTCGAGTGAATCAAATCGTTTTTGCTTCAATTGTTTCTATTATAAAGATCTGAGCAATTGAACAACTCTCTAACTAGTTCATTTGAGTCATTTGAACTAGTTATGGTTAAGATGAATATGGTTAAAACCACGCGTATGATTATTAATTACCTAACTTGATTTGTGATTAAAATTCTTAAGCATAACAGGTTAGAAGCAATAATCAAAACCATTGGATGTTGGTTTTTATTGTCAAAGAATCTTTTTCATACTCTTTTGGTAACCATTCTTGGTGTAAATCCTTATGGAAAAGGATATTCTTCCTTCTAAGCATATCAATTCTTGTTTATACAAGTTTGTATCTTAGAAAAGATGATCACAATACTTGATCTTCATGATTACATGTTGTGTATTGTTACCATGAGATAGTTCTATTTCTTTAGTAACACGATCTCATGAGAGACTTTCAATGATTGGTCTTTAGCTCGTATCTCCTGGTAGGGTTTCTAAAATCCAATATTTAAATCCTTATCTCTGGAGTAAGGTCATTCTTGTTGTTCTTTCGGGAATGACATTTTATGGGGGAAAGTTCTTAATTGAACTTGTGCTTAATTGTTATATCTTTGAGGGGAGAAGCGGTTGTGGAACATGTTGTTGCAACTGTAACAATAAAATACCTAAAGAAGATGTTAGAAATAAATTTCTGAAATGCTTAAATAAACACTCAATGGAATCAGCAAACAGAGGACAGAGTCACGTGTTCAACACGATGTCCTTAACACGATAGTTGACCGGTACGCCTCAAGAATGAGTGATGCCTAAACCCTGTGGTCAAGTCGTATTAAAACTGCCCGTTGCAAATATTGTTAGCACTACAATACTTGTCACTCATACAAACTCAACAGCAACGACACAAAGAATAAAAACCACACAGAGGGAGAAAGACGAAAAGAAGAGGATAATAGCTCTTCTGAACACGATTTGCAAATGAGAAATTCATTTTCTTTTATAGGCAAAAAGGAGAGTTAATTCAGTGCATTGATTAAGGAAAAATTAAGTCACAAATTACGACAGGAATTAATTAAAAATGTTTAGGAAATATTCTGTCATAATGTTGACATAAGTTATAAAACTCATTTTGGTAAGTAAATAATTTCTCCCAAGTCATAAGCCCCAAGTTAAGCAAATCAATTAATAGACAATCAAAAATTCATTTTAAATTCTTTAAGATAATTCAAAATAATTTTGACCAAAAAAATAAAAATAAACCTTGGTTGAAATATGTCCACGGCGCAGGCACAATCCCAAGCCCTAAGCCCAAAGCCTTAGCGAGAAAAAATATTGTCTTCTCGCTCATACCCTCCCATCCATATTGGTAACTAAGATACTCAGCATATATGGAGGACATTTACCTCTAGTATATCCAATGTGGAACTAAAGGTCCTCTTTCATTCACTCATAAGAAAATGAGCAAGCATCCTTGGTGACTCATATGTCACAAGATCAAATCCAAACCAAGACTATTAAACCAACAAATAAACTCATTTTCTCCAACAATCCCCCACATGAATGAAATACCGATAAAAATTAGAAAACGGAAAGCGAGAAATACCACTTAGGCAAGAGGTGTCCATGAGGTCTTGAACCTTTTCTTAGTGAGAAATTGTCGGAACTACTTGATGGACAGTGAACGCGATGTCTTGAACTGCCATCGTTTGGTGTAATCCGCGATAATAACCACGCGTGATATCTCTCTAGGTGTTGCCAAGTTCGTGTCGTTGTGTCCTTTTTGGCCCTGGACAAATCCTTTTTCTCATAATACTCTAGAGAATTAGCTCTATTCTCATAGTAAGTGACCCACTTCCACATTCAGATAGGTGAGTTCCATCAAGAGTTTTTACTGCTACACCCCACTTCAATCTTAAATTGAAACTACAGAGCTCATTAAGACTTAATTGAAAGTCATCCTTCACATGCAGTCACACTATCATGTCTACACCATAGGGAAGGGACAGAGAATGAAATTTTCTGATAGTGTTTACCTTGACCCACCATAAATTAGTTGTCTCATTCAAAACCTTTATCTTGAGATCTCCAGTCAGCAAGGTTGAGTATCCTTCATGGCAAGTTTATTTAATGAGCTTAAGCCCCATCCCCTTTGATGCATAATTAACTATCTCTTTGGACAAACCTTTCGTCAAAGGGTCTGCGATATTCTACTTGGACATAATCCAATCAATGGAAATAACGCCAATTGAGATTAGTTATTTTTAGCTTTAGCTATTACAGCTTGGCTAATACAAAGTATATATATATAGCTGACACAGGCCTATGCCGGAGAGGAATGTCTTCTAAAAAGCATCTTAGTCACTCGGACCCCTGTCATGCTTTATCTAACGTAATACTCTCAAATTCCATAGTGAATTTGAGCAAAACATGTCTGTTTGGAAATCTTCCAAAACCAGACCCTCAAACTAGAGTGAAAATATATCCACTCGTAGATTGGACTCCTCTGAGTCAACTATCTAGTTAGCATCACAAAATCCCTCAAGGACAACAAGATACCTTTCATAAACCAAACAAAAGGTAATAAAGTATTTTAGGTACCATATTACTCTACTAAGTGTATCCCAATGCTCTGGATTGCAAGTTATATCTACTTAACTTACTCACAATATACGCAATGTATGGACTCTTACAGTTCATTAAATTCATCAGACATCTTATAACTCTTGAATATTCAAGTTAAGATACTCCTTACCCTTTTTTATCTTGAGTCTATAGAAGAATCGTACGGAGTACAAGCAGGATTACAATCATACTGATTGAATCTCTTAACCACAAATTCAACATAATGAGAACGACTAAGACTATAAATAATAGATTATCTTGTAATCCTTATCCCTAAGATTACATCAACAGGGCCTAAGTCTTTCAAGTCAACATTCTCATTCAGCGCATGTTTTAGTGGAATTAATCACATCTATGTTTGTATCAAGTATAAGCATATCAACAACATACAAGCATACAATCACACAGGCATCATCAACAAGTTACTTGTAAATATACTTATTGCATCCACTACTCATCACCATATGATCAAATTTTCATATCACTGTTTTAAAAAACATACAAAAATTTGTTCAAGTTACAAACTTTGTCTTCATAACCTTTCACTACAAAGTCCTCGGGTTGGTCTATGTAAATTTCTTTATCTAATTCACGTTTCTAAAAATGTTTTCTTAACATCCATCTGATGTATCTCTAAGTTGTTTATGACAGCAATAGCAATTAGCATCTCAACGGAAGTAATTCTCGTCACATGTGAATAAGAATCAAGGAAATTTACACCTTCTTTCAGTTTATAGCCTTTAGCTACCAACGTAGCCTTATATATATATATATATATTTCCAAAGTTCCATCTACCTTACATTTCCTCTTAAAGACTCATTTACATCCTATGGTCTTACTCCCTGGAGGTAAACTAGCAAGCTCCCAAGTCTGGTTCAGACGGACTGAGTCCATTTCACTAAATGAGGCTTCTTACCAGAATGGGGTTTCAGTAGATATTATGGCTTCTTTACGAGTTTGAGGAGCTTTCTCGGATAGTGTTACAAAGTCAGGTCCAAAGGAAGTTTTGGTTTTATCCCTTTTACTTCTCCTAGGGTCAATTTTTACTTCATCTTCCTTTAAAGGTAAAGTCTGACTGGTTGAAGGGACATCTAGGGGATCAACACCCCTCTTACGAGAGTCAAATTTTAATGGAAAAACAGTTTCAAAAAACACGACATCCCTAGATTCCATAATAGTATTCACACCAATTTCAGAAATTCCAGAACTCTCAACCTTAAATCTATATGCAGTAGTGTGCTCAGGATACCCTATAAAGACGCAGTCAACAGTTTTGGGTCCTATCTTGGTTATTTTAGGTTTAGGGATGGCAACCTTAGCCAAACACCCCCACACTTTGAAGTATGCAAAATAAGGTTATCTACCTTTCCACAATTCATATGGAGTTTTATCTGATCCTTTAAAGGGTATTCTATTCAGGATATAGCATGATGAGAGGACAGCTTCCCCCCACAAGTTCGAAGGTAATCCTGAACTAATTAACATGGTATTCATCATCTCCTTAATGGTACGGTTCTTACGTTCAGCTACACCATTAGATGAGGTGAAATAAGGAGGGGTAACTTCGTGTATTAAGCCAGTTTATATACAAAAATCTCCTATAAGAATTTTATACTTACCACCACGGTCAAACCTAACTGTTTTAATGGTATCATTTAATGGTTTTCAACTTCTAGTTTATATATCTTAAAGGCTTCTAAGGCATCATCCTTACCTCTAAGCAAATATAAATGACAATACCTCGTACAGTCGTCTATAAAAGTAACAAACCATTTCTTACCACCTCTAGTTTGAACGGATTTCAAGTCAACTAGGTCCGAGTGAATTAATTCTAAGGGTTTAGAATTTCTATGAACATTTTTGCTAAAAAGGTTTTTCTAGCATATTTTGATTCTATGCAAATTTCACATTTGTGTTCTTTTTCCAAACTCAATTTGGGTATGCAGCCTACATTAGCTAGTTTATGCATTGACTTATAATTTAATCTAAGTCTACCATGCAAACATTCAAACACACAAAAAAAATTAAAAATGTTCACTTCATCAATTTTCCTTTAATCTTATATAAAACCTAAGTCATATAACCGATGCCTGAAAAATCATTTCCCTTAGTTATAACAAGTTTTCCAAATTTAATTAACATCTTCAATCTTTTACCATCTACAACAGAACAAGATACAAGATTATTGCATATGACCGGAACATGAAAACTTTATTCAATGTGAGAATATTACAGATATGAGATTCTGCTCGACCTTTCCCTTTTATGCAACCTCTGTCGCATACGAGTTACTTATATAGAGTTTCTCGACATCCCCTATCCTCTAATAGGAGATGAACAGGTCTCTGTTTCAACAAACATGCTTAGTGGCTCCAAAGTCCACCCATCATATCTCACATTGGTTATTAGAATAACTTCCTACATCATGCCATTGAACTCGTACTAGTTTGTTTTCAACTAAATTAGCATTAACTTTCTACTAATTAAGGTTTTCCGTTGTCTACAATTACTGCCGTTTGACCAGGAATTTTACAAAAAAAACAATCACCCTTAATTAAAGTAATGCTAGATTTAGGTATACGAAACATACCTTTCTTACAAGAGATATGCATAGTGTTGCATTTGACGTTCTCACCTTTGCCATCTTTGGAAGATTTATTTTCAGCCACATGCGCCTATTAGCCATGTCCCTTGTAGATGGCACCTTTATTCACAAAACACAATTTCAAATCAGAAAGTATAATATGAATTTTGAAGATAACATCTGGATTTACAAACTTTGTTTGAACCACCATTTCAAAAAACTCATGGTTACTCCATAAAAACTAATATTGTCAACAACAAATTTCTTCTCGTCAGAATTTTTCAGGAACATTTCTATGTTTTGTAAAATATCGAAAAAATACTTTTACACTCCAAAAATTCTGAAATTTTACGTGGGTAACTATCAAGATGTCTACTACATTATGCCAAAAGGGTTTATCAAAATTCTTTCTAGGTTAAGAGATAAACTCGAAACTCTACAGCTGACCCAAAAATTCATTTTTTGCTTTTTCACTCCACAAATAACATCCATGATTGTTGGGTGCTATAATTAAAGACAAGGAACGATCAAATAAACAAAATTTATTGATACTTATCACCTTTATGATGGAAGTGATCGGATTGACAAACCGGATGAGCTCCCAAGAAAATTTTGCAGACCTATCAACATCGTTCTTACCCATTGTTACAGATAGAAAAGACTATCGTGTTAAGATTGTTGCAACTGTAACAATAAAATACTCAAAGAAGATGTTAGAAATAAATTTCTGAAACGCTTAAATAAACACTCAATGGAATCAGCAAACAGAGGACGGAGTCACGTGTTCAACACGCTGTCCTTAACACGATAGTTGACCGGTGCGCCTCAAGAATGAGTGATGCCTATACCCTGTGGTCAAGTCGTATCCAGGATAAAACTGCCCGTTACAAATATTGTTAGCACTACGATACTTTCCCACTCATACGAACTCAACAACAATGGCACAAAGAATAAAAACCACACAGAGGGAAAAAGACGAAAAGAAGAGGATAGTAGCTCTTCTGGACACGATTTGCAAATGAGAAATTCATTTTCTTTTATAGGAAAAAAGGAGAGTTAATTCAGTGCATTAATTAAGAAAAATTTAAGTCACAAATTATGACAGGAATTAAAGGGAGGGTACGAGCGGGAAGACAATATTTGTTCTCGCTAAGGCTTTGGGCTTAGGGCTTGGGCTTGTGCCTACGCCGTGGACATATGTCAACCAAGGTTTATTTTTATTTTTTTTGGTCAAAATTATTTTGAATTATCTTAAAGAATTTAAAATGAATTTTTGATTGTCTATTAATTGATTTGCTTAACTTGGGGCATATTGGTAACTAAGATACTCAGCATATATGGAGGACATTTACCTCTAGTATATCCAATGTGGAACTAAAGGTCCTCTTTCATTCACTCATAAGAAAATGAGCAAGCATCCTTGGTGACTCATATGTCACAAGATCAAATCCAAACCAAGACTATTAAACCAACAAATAAACTCATTTTCTCCAACACATGTAGGGGTTAACTTGTATCTTAATAAACTCCTTGATGAAGTCACTAAGTTTCGACTCTGTGATATCATCTAAAGTAAAGTTGATATGTTTTCCTTTGGTCAAGAAGTTCCTCTATGAAAATTTCATTAGGATCCCACTAGTTTTCGTACCTTTGCCAATTTATATTGACGAAAAGGGGGAGAATTATTTTGTAATTCACACTTACATATACATATGGTTTTCGGATCATTATATAAGGGGGAGTGGTTTCCATGTGAGATGGAGTATTGACTAAGGGGGAGTGATACATATCACCGTAGTATTATTGTCAAAGTTGTGATACAATTGAACTTTGATGCTGTGTAATAAACTATGATGGATCTTCAACAAGCACAGGACGAGCACACGCATTGTTGAAGAACCAAGGAAATCAAGCATGTTAGATTTTGGAGCTGTAATGATTTTAACAAGTACAATCCATATGTAAAATGGTTTTGTCACTAAAATTGACAAAGGGGGAGATTGTTAGAGCATTGCTCGGTTGAACCCACTAGCGTTGGTATGTCAAGTTAGTTGTCAATTTTAGTTGCCAAAATGCATTCTTGATTTAGTATACTAAAGATAGTTTCGGACTAGATTAGGTCTAAGAAGAACTATTCTTAAGGATGAAGACTGAAGATTACAAAAAGACATCAACAAGGACTTCATCAACAAATGTATGTGGTAATTGATTTCATTTGGATTCTTGTTCAATTCTACCTTTCTAATCTATCGAAACAAATGCTCATTCTATGGAACAGTTCCGATGACGGTTAATGTACATTTATGTATATATGCTCGAAGTTATTTAAGATACGACTTTTGTGACAATAACCTTTATCCCTATAAAGGTTCTCATGTTATAGTGAACGATCTTACGAATTCAACGAGCCAAGAATCACTCAATTCCGAGTTATAACGATGAAGTTATGAGTTATTTATTAAAGTAATAATTATAAGTGTTGTTGTAATTGTTACAGTTCGTTAGTAGGAAACAATCCATGGACTGTTTGTAACGGTTCACGGACTTGGGCCCAATTACGTGACTAAAAGGCATTTTTGGTCAAGTTGGTGATGTTTCCTTATCCAGGCAAGATGGCTATTAATCCAAACATATTTGATTACCATATTAAAGTGTTTGTCATAACTTTTAATTCCTGCATAAGTTAAAATGTGATTTATTCACATAATATAATATTTGCTAATTAACTATTTATTTAATTATTTTGGCAAGAGTTGTAACTTAGGAAAGACTCCCAAAATTAGGAGAGTCTTGAAAAAGGAAAATAGCTATGCTTAGATTTCAAGCTACCTTTCACTATAAATAACGGGTTCGTGAGTGCTACACGTTTTCATCCCCTTTGGAAAATTAGTATAAACTCGTAAGGTTGTTTTCCATGTCTTCTGTTCTTCGTGAACAAGAGTGAGATAAAAGTATTTGTATTGGGGATCACAAAGCCGAGTTGGATTAATCTTCGTGATTGATTATACAACTTGTAATCTAGGTTTTTCACCTCTTGTCTATTCTAAAGTTTTCTCTTCTGATATAAAACCATTCAAGAGTTGTTGATCATAAACCCTAGGTTTTCATAGATTTCAGTTTCTGATCGTATTCCAACACTTGTTAGTCGAAATCAGACCTAGAAAGAAAACTTCGATTAAGGTATCTCGTATAAATTCTTAAGAAGTTTTCAAAAGTCGGGGGTCTAACAACACCACCCAATATTTCGCTTAGCAATCTGTATGGACTAACTCCGAAATACTTTGCTAGAGAATCAACTAGACAGTCAGACTCAATCTAGATAAAAGTACCTCAAGGAGTTAATATCTCTCTCTTGATTTAATTTTACTCAAGCTAAAAACAATAGCGAGTATTTATCAAATACAAGGAATAACTTGGACGGTACCAAAGACCAATGTTCAAGGATCAATCAATATCAATCAACAACCAAAGGTTGGATTTCCAATTGATGATCACGAACGCATAACCTGTATTATTTCAATTATATAACAAATATAATGCGGAAAAGAAATAACACAGACACCAGAAGTTTTGTTAACGAGGAAACCGCAAATGCAGAAAAACCCCGGGACCTAGTCCAGATTGAATACACATTGTATTAAGCCGCTACAGACACTAGCCTACTCCAAGCTAACTTCGGACTGGACTATAGTTAAACCCAAATCAGTCTCCCGCCGATCCAAGGTACAGTTTTACTCCTACGCCTCTGATCCCAGCAGGATACTGTGCACTTGATTCCGTAGCTGATCTCACCCACAACCAAGAGTTGCTGCAACCCAAAATCATAGACTTGATAATAAACAAATCTGTCTCACACAGAAAAGTATATCAAAGGATAAATTTGTCTCCCACAGATAAACCATAGGTTTTGTTCCGTCTTAAGATATAAAATCAAGGTGAACATGAACCAATTGATAATCCGGTCTTATATTCCCGAAGAACAGCCTAGATTAATCAATCACCTCTCAACAATCCTTCTTGACTTCACAAGCGGTTTGTCGAGGAATCACAAATAGTGAGACGAAGATGTTTGTGACTTCTTTATATTGCCTATCGGAGAACTCTCACGATCTCAAGCCAATCAAAGATTGTACTCGTACGATAGAAGATGCAAGATCAGATCACACAACTACGATAAAAGTAGTATCGGTCTGGCTTCACAATCCCAATGAAGTCTTTAAGTCGTTAACCTGGTTTTAGAGAAGAAAACCAAAGGTTAAAGGAGAATCGACTCTAGCGAGCGCACTAGTATCAAACAGACGTGCGGGGATTAGTTTTGCACAATGCTAGATGTCTCCTTTGCCTTAGTTACAAAGCAATCCATATTCACCGTTAGATGAAAACCTGATTTTGATTCAAGCTAATATTTCTCAACCGTTAGATCTAAAACTTAGCTTGTCACACACACTTGGGTAGACGTTTACTGGGTTTGAGAAAACCATGCCCAAACGTGTACGTGTATGTTGGTTCAACATAGTAACCCAAAAGGTTAACCATATGAGCATTTCATATTAACCATGTTCTTCTTCACCATAACTAGTTCAATTGACTCAAATGAACTAGTTAGAGAGTAGTTCAACTGCTATGAGATCTTATGTAACTACACAAGACACAATTGAAACAAAGATGATTCGATTCGATTGAATCGGCTCATGAACTTTATAGCCAAGGTTTGCATAAAGCATTCCTTAGTAATTTAAGTTTCATGTTCGGAGCACATCTTTAGATCATAACCACTTAAGCTCACAAACAAGTTCGCGGACTTAAGACAACCGGTGGAGTTTTCCAAACTCAGCAGAAAATCTCGGCAAGAGACTTCGCCAGTTCGCGGACTAGGTTCGCGGACTTACACGCAAACGAGTTTTTGGAAAATCCCAGCAGAAATTCTCGGTACGAGAACTTCCGTCAGTTCGCGGACTTGGCAAAGCCAATTCCTCCGGTTTCTCTCAATCAACAAAGTTCGAAAACTTCGGATTAAGGAATACATGGTTATGTAATCTAAACTCTCATTCCAATCATTGAGACATTCTCAGAGGACGTTATATAGTCGTTATTCACAGACCGTTTCGCG
The DNA here is from genome assembly GCF_003573695.1 of Papaver somniferum. Classification (NCBI taxonomy): domain Eukaryota; kingdom Viridiplantae; phylum Streptophyta; class Magnoliopsida; order Ranunculales; family Papaveraceae; genus Papaver; species Papaver somniferum. Next base: position 143,914,621 of record NC_039366.1, on the reverse strand, counting down.
TCAGAGCAATTCTCAAAGTAATTGAAACTTTTCATGACTTTCGTCACTAGGTGAAGATAAACTTGATCAAAGAGAAACGCTTTACCAACACATGATTTCGAGATATAGATAGGCGAGATATACTCATCTCGAAATATCAAATGTGTATGATCCAGTCTATATAGCATACGACTTTTTGTCTCATAAGAAGTAGGAGATAGAAGAGATATACTTTTGAGTGATAGATAAGTTCAAGTATCCACATACCTTTTTGTTGATGAAGTTCCACGGTTCCTTGAGTAGATCTTTGTCGTTATATGATGAATCTCCATGAAGTCCTTGAGCTCAACTACACTTTTCTATCCTAGTCCGGGACTTAGCTATGTAGGCTAGAAATCAAGACTCGTAGTTTTGATCACTAAAATTGACAAAAATGCTTGATATAGTAACGCATGCGAGGTCGACCGAGCTATGCTCTAACAATCTCCCCCTTTTTCAATTTTAGAGACAAAACTATTAATACATATGGAATACAAAAAAGATAAACTTTGGTGGCTCATATTCCATAGTCTAATCTTCAACGTTCCTTGAAATCTTCGTCCTTCCAAGTACTCCAATGATCCCAAAGGTTATAAGTTTAGCATCACCGTTGTTAAAGATCCGTAGCTATAACAATGAGAGATGTAGATGGTGGATTTTCAACAAAGGGCAAAACCATAAAATCATGAGGCATGTTTTTGACGCGGCTTTCAGGCATGCAACGATTCATATTTTACGAAGCCATGATGAATATGTTTTCGAAAAGCCTCCACTAGATGAACGTTCGGTCCCTGACATTTCATCGTGCCCTCTATGCAGAATAACATATTTGGGCGGTTCTCCGAAGATTGAGGAATTAACACCTTCAGGACGTCGGTGATACTCACTGTTCTCTGACTCCAGGAGAGTGACCCACCTCCACATAGAAGAATAGTTGGGCGGCGGACGCCTTCAGGACGTCGGTGACACTTCACTGTTCCCTGATTATGTGGAGAGAGTGCATAGATTCAGGCGGTTCTGCATAGATTGATAACACTAACGCCTTCAGGTCGTAAACAACATCGTGACTCCCTGACTGTGCACCACTCAGAATGGATGTGACGCTTTAACTGTCTAATATCTTTTCTGAAGTATATTACCTCTGTCGTGACATTCACTACTGAATTCCCAAAATAATCTATCATTTCTCCTATTCCATGGTCGAATCCACGGCCTGATCCCATGGAATGGCAATAACAATTGCTCATATTCCATGGTCGAATCCACGGCCTGATCCCATGGAATAGCAATAACAATTTCTCCTATTCCATGGTCGAATCCACGGCCTGATCCCATGGAATGGCAATAAACAACTGTTCTGATTCTATGATCGAATCCACGGCTTGATGTCATAGAATAGCAATGAATCCACGGCTTGATGTCAATAATACTGAACGCTCTGTGAAACCATCATTCTGAGCACTCTTCGAACACTAATAAAATTTACGTTGATTCACTAATCAACATCAATATTTTAATCCATATTTTACTGGGTCACATCACCAGTAAATAATTGGCTGAATCGAGCAATACTTGCTCGATTACCCGAATATAATCAATATTCGGCAATTCATCGATAATTCGTCGGATTGAGCAATACTTGCTCAGTTGCACGTCAGATTATCAAAATCATTAATTTGGTGAATTGAGCAATACTTGCTCAGTTGCCCATCAAATTCTTAATATTCAGTAATTTGCAGAATTAAGCAATACTTACTCAGTTGTCCATCAAATTCTCAATATTTGCAGAATTGAGCAATACTTGCTCAGTTGCTCATTAAATTCTCGTAGTTCGCAGAATTGAGCAATACTTGCTCAATCGTTCAACTAGTCAGTAATTCATCAATGACTCAACAACACTGACGTCCCTTCAAAGAACTACATATTCGATCCATGAATCGCTGAGCATTCACCATTCGTGCTCGATTCACCAAAAGTTAGACTCATTGTCTAATCAGTCAACAATTGACTAATCAAAACACGTCTACCCTGTAGACTCCACGACTTGTGAGACATCAATCACGTCACAAATGGGGGGATATCACTTAGGGTTTTGGTCTGGCGGTCTACGACACGTGGATTCATCCACAACGAGAAATGTGCGTAAGTCGTGTAAACGGTTAAAGGTGTTAGCAAAGTAGTGGGTGCACGATCAGTCAAGTCTCCACACGACGTGGAACTGACTTTACCATGATCTCCCACTTTCCCACTCTTTCACTCAAGAAACCGTCACACTTACAGGGATTAGTGGTTCATCATTCTTGCAATATAAATAAGTCAAAATCGAGGACGACAAATCACCAGTATCAACGTTTTCCGTCAACGACTCAATACAAATTTATTCACAGAACTCAACTTCAGCAGTTCACCATTATTGCAGAAACCTTCAACACACCCATAATCCTCGATCATCACTGATCCCACACAATTCTCAACTTCCCTCCTACAGATCAACCCATCTCCCTCTTTGTGACCGAATTGACTCTGGAACGACCATTGTCTTGGTTTAGGCCGTAGTCATACAGATTGATTTCCCGAATCTAAGCACCCCCTTTGCAGCGGTGCATTTGTGTGAGGATTAACATTTTGCCCGGTCGAGGAGTCTCGACACCACGCTCGTCTCTCCACTTCCCGAAAAACCGGCGACCCGTTTTTCCCCATCCACAGATTGGCGACCACAGTAGGAGATTAATCTCTTGGTTGCAATTTCTCATTTTCGCAAAGATGGTCGGTCTTAGGACTAACTCAACCACTCCAAACCCTAGCCAAGATATCCCAAATGGTAACTCTACTCACGTTCCTCCAAATAATTCTGGTTACAATGAACTTTCATACTTTACCTCTCCGTTGAATTAATTGACGGAGAAATCCCAAGTTTGGGGCAAGGAGACAGGAAGACTTGTCAAGAAACGTGGACCGGCTGAAGAGAGCAATTGATAACTTGTTCACTTTCCTGGTGCACATAACAAGGATTTTGGGAGCATAAATGGTGGAACCTCTGAATCCCTCAACTGACGCTCCTCCTCAAGCCAGCAGCTTTACCACTTATGAAAAGACGGTGGAACAAGAGGTCACACGACTGATCGAGAACCTATGTGAACTTCTACATTTCTCCAGAGAACAGCGCACCGACACTTTTACTGCACTCTGATGGTTTATCAAAAGTAGTGATTGTAGTTATAGTGGTAAACAGGTTCTTTTCAGACTTGTGAAGAAAACAATTTTTATAGATTTAAATTAAACAGGCAACTAAATAAAATAATTCAAAGTTTTGGAGAAAAATACCAAGACTAGGATTCCACCATTGACCAAATAAATATTAAACTCTAAATAATATTCATGCAATTCTATCTTTAAAAATAATTCTAATATTTGCCTCAAATATATTTTTGAAGTAATAATTGTAATCACAAAGTATAAAACATCAAAAGTTTTTAAAACCCAGCATGCTTCATCAAAATAATTCACAACTATTCAATAAAAACTAATATTTCAAATTCAATTCCATGCAAATAATCAAATAATAATATTGCAATAAATAATAAAATTAGAAGTATACCAATCAATATGGATCAATGGCTTCCTCCGTCGTCTCGGCTAATGGGTTTAGCTCCTCATCCCAAAAACACACTCACAAGATAAATTCATGGCTAAAATAGGTGTTTTTATTGATGTATATAAGATGAAACAGGAATTAGCAACGCTGCAGAAGTGTTACAGCGTCACTGTTACAAAGGGGTAAGTGCTGAAAATTAAACGATAGTTTTCTGTTGCTGTAAAACAACGACACTCGTTTCTGTTTTAAGACTGTTGAAGAACGACTGCCTTAGCAGGTCTGTTCTTCCTCTTCTTCTTCCTCCTCGAACAGCAGCAGCAGCAGCACTGTAACTCTCTGTAATCGCTTCTCCTCGGCTCTCCTCGACTTAAACTCTCTCCTATGGTTTTCCAACCCTTTTTATGACTTGAAACCACTCTTATATATCCCACAGACCCCAAATATCTCGTATAAATTCAAGATTTCTTCTCCGTGCAGTTAAGAGAATATCTCTCTTCAATCCTCCTTGTACGCGTCTTCTGACCTCTTCTGAGTTATCTAAACTCTCCAAACTCCAACTAATACTTGAACAGGACCAAGTACATCCATATCCTGGCATCAAAGTCCTCCAGAAATCTCTCAAAAATCTTCTAAACTTGAAACAGAACACGTCTCTCTGTTGAGACTTTGAAACCCTCTCTCGGCCATTCCAGCCCAATTGGTTGGGTCCAATCGATTGTAACAGACCTGTTGAGTCTTGTAGAGTCCATACGTACCAAATACAGCCATTGAATCTCCTAAAATAACGTAGAAATTCGATCTCCAAATCTGCTCCTCGCTGCATGCATTTTCCCGCCAAAAATGCATTTTTGAAAACGTGAAGAAATGTGACCTTCCCCTATCCAGTCCCGGTCTCCCTTTAGCAGATGCCTGGAAATGGGTCAACCCTTAGTAATTAGGTTACCCCTTATCCAAAGTGAGATTCCGTATAGTAATTTTCTCCCACGAGCGCAAAAACCACTTTTTTAGCCAATTTCGCCGCAAAAGCTTATTTCTCCAGAAATACCTACAGGGACATAAAAAGCCATAATAAGTACAAAAATGGGTACTAACACAATATACAATTGGGTTATATTAGACACATAAATGCGTCTATCAAATACCCCCAAACTTATTATTTGCTAGTCCCGAGCAAATCAAAACTACAAAATAAAATCCTAACTCACTGTCGCAGGCATCGTCGATTGTATTTAGCGTATGCAATAAGCCTTTAAACCCCTAGGTGGCCCTAGTGGCCGAGTTATAGTCTCGGGAAGGCTTACCAGAGATATACCCACAAAACCTGTACTCCAGACCTTAGTTATCTACGCAGAACCTTGGAAGGCACTAAAGAATCTCCTTGGTTGGCATACTTATTGACTACAGGAAGAAGTACCCTGATGCGAAATTCCAATTGCTGTACACGAGTTTGCACTCAAGCATACTAAAATTCATATAAAGTGACAGAGCTCTACCATATAGTTGCACTATGAACATCATATTCGGAGTCAAAACTAATCACATGGATAGATCAAGAAGATGGATATAGAAAAACATGTATGGTTTTGATGTTTACTAAGTGAACGGCGTTTCCCATATCTGTCTGAAGGCCTTCGCCAAAATGAACCTATCCTAATGGATTGAGATACTAGTCTGACTAATATCAACACGCTGGCATATACAAGGGTACCAGTGGTCGATAACCTAACTCTAGGTCAACACAACTGGCATATACAAGGGTACCAGTGGTCGACTTTATTGAATTTATTCCTTTTGTTCAAATGGTCTGGTCTCAATTTCTTTTCTTTTTTTTTACTTTTTGGTAACTACCATTTTTTTTTTCATCTTTTTTTTCATTTCTTTTTCTTTTTCAACTTTTTTTTTTTCATGGTATCTCAATCACTCTAATTCACCCTAGCATTGGTAACAACTTGAATCGTGGTCCCCACCTATCACTTAGAGAAACATAGTTTAAAAACAAAATAAAATAAAAATAGAAGTGAAAAGGACTCAACGAGATATGGTGAAACTATCATGTTATTTCTAACACCTGAGCTCTGTGCTTTTATGAATAGACTCTTCTAGATGTTGCCATCTAATCAGATTGGTTCCTCAACTCCTACAATCAAAATGCTTCCATCCACTTAGATTAGTTAGTGCAATCCTAAATAGGCATAAATTTCTAAGCTCTGGAGTTTATTTATTCATACGGCAACTAAAAAGTTTTCGTACCCCCAAACTTAAATCTAACATTGTCCTCAATGTTTCGCATGAAAGAACAGTACCAAAAATATAAGTAACATGAGGAAATAGTAAAAAGAGAGTTCGGAAAGATAGTACCTGAGTGAAGTGAAACCAAAAACTGAATACAAAAATTATACAACATACAAATCGCCTCGATGGTCAATCAAGGGTAAACAGGGTCCTCCAGAGGGACCTCCTCAACATCATCTGTAGGAAAAGGCTCTAAAAAGGGCTTCAATCGCTGACCATTAACCTTCGAAGAAATACTACCATCCAGTGTCTCGATCTCAACAGCTCCATGAGGAAAAACAGTACGGACCACAAAAGGACCGGTCCACCGAGAGCGCAGTTTCCCGGGGAATAGATGCAAACGAGTGTCATACAGAAGAACTTTTTGACCTGGAGAAAATGACTTCCGTAATATGTTTCTATCATGCACAAGTTTCATTTTGTTCTTATACTCCTTCGCACTATCGTAAGCATCTATACGAATCTCGTCCAACTCATTGAGCTGGAGTTTCCTATGGGCTCCTGCCTTGTCAAGTGAAAAATTTAGCTGCTTAACAGCCCAATAAGCTCTGTGTTCTAACTCAACATGTAAGTGACATGCCTTGCCATAAACAAGCCGATAAGGCGACATTCCAATGGGTGTCTTAAACGCAGTACGGTAAGCCCATAAGGCATCAGTAAGCCTAGACGACCAGTCTTTCCGATTAGGATTAACTGTTTTCTCTAATATACGTTTTATCTCCCTATTGGAAACCTCTACCTGACCACTAGTCTGTGGATGATACGGGGTAGCTACCTTATGTGTAATACCATATTTCTTCATCAGAAGCCTAAAAGTCCCATTACAAAAATGCGACCCTCCATCACTAATTATAGCTCGCGGTGTACCAAAACGTGTAAGTATATTATTTTTCAAGAACTCAATCACAACCCTATGGTCATTGGTTTTACACGCAACCGCCTCAATCCACTTAGAGACATAGTCTACGGCAACAAGGATGTATAGGTTACCAAAAGAATTAGGAAACGGACCCATAAAGTCAATACCCCACACATCAAAGACCTCAACAATTAAAATAGGGTTCAAGGGAATCATGTTCCTACGGGAAATGGTTCCTAATTTCTGGCATCGTTCACAAGTAACGCAGTAACTGTGGGAGTCTTTAAACAACGAAGGCCAATAGAATCCACACTGCAATATCTTAGCAGCAGTTTTCTTAGCACTAAAGTGACCTCCGCAAGCATGATCATGACAAAAGGAAATAATACTGGACTGGTCACTCTCAGGTATACATCTCCTAATAATCTGGTATGGACAATACTTAAACAAATAAGGATCATCCCAAAAGAAGTGCTTAACCTCAGCTAAAAATCTAGAACGATCTTGTTTACCCCAATGTTGGGGCATTCGACCAGTAACAAGATAGTTCAATATATTCGCATACCAAGGTAATTGGGTAACAAAGAACAATTGTTCATCAGGAAAGCTATCCCTTATAGGAAGGGAATCATCTGGAGAACTAACAACTAGCCTAGACAAGTGATCTGCTACAACATTTTCGGCACCCTTTTTGTCTCTAATGTCTGGAGAAAACTCTTGTAATAACAGAATCCACCTAATCAATCTAGGTTTAGTATCCTTCTTAGACAAAAGATATTTTAAAGAAGCATGATCAGTATATATGATGATCTTAGAACCTAAGAGATAAGGTCTAAACTTGTCTAAGGCAAACACAATGGCTAATAGTTCCTTCTCGGTAGTGGTATAGTTCAACTGGGCATCATTCAGAGTTTTGCTAGCATAGTAAATCACATGAAGTAACTTATTTTCTCGCTGACCTAGCACAACACCAATAGCATAATCTGAAGCATCACACATGATCTCAAAGGGTAGGTTCCAGTTGGGTGCCTGGACTATGGGGGCGGTCGTGAGTAATGACTTAAGCTTCTCAAAAGCCTCTAAACAAGCATCATCAAAGACAAACTTAACATCTTTTGCAAGCAAATTGAAAAGAGGTCTAGACATCAAGCTAAAATCCTTAATGAAACGACGATAAAAACCAGCATGAACTAAGAATGACCTAATATCTCTTACGTTTTTTGGGACTGGTAAAGTTTTAATAAGGTCAACTTTGGCTCTATCCACCTCTATACCTTTTGAAGAAACAATATGCCCTAGAACAATTCCTGAACGAACCATAAAGTGTCATTTCTCCAAATTAAGCACTAAATTCTTTTCCTTACACCTAGTCAAAACTAATGACAAATGATGCAAGCACTCATCGAAAGACGAACCAAACACTGAAAAATCATCCATAAAGACCTCTAAGAACCGTTCTACCATGTCAGAAAATATGCTCATCATGCAACGCTGAAAAGTCGCAGGGGCATTACATAGCCCGAAAGGCATGCGTCTATACGCAAAGGTACCAAAGGGACAGGTAAAAGTGGTTTTCTCCTGATCTTCTGGGGCAATAACGATCTGATTATATCCATAGTATCCATCTAAAAAGCAGTAGTGACTATGTCCAGCTAATCTCTCTAGCATCTGGTCGATGAAGGGAAGGGGAAAGTGGTCCTTCTTAGTGACCTTGTTCAATTTCCTATAGTCAATACAAACACGCCAACCCGTGGTCACTCGAGTCGGGATTAACTCATTGTTATCATTCTGGACTACAGTAATACCAGATTTCTTGGGAACAACCTGAACGGGGCTGACCCACTTACTGTCTGAAATAGGGTAGATAATTCCTGCATCTAATAGCTTAAGAACCTCAGTTCAAACTACTTCTTTCATATTGGGGTTTAGTCGACGTTGCATCTCCCTAGAAGGTTTGGTGTCTTCCTCTAAATAGATCTGATGCATACAAACAGTAGGACTTATACCCTTAATGTCTGCTATGGTCCACCCTAAAGCTTCCTTGTTGTTTTGAAGGACGGTTACTAGCCTACTTTCCTGATCTCTATCCAAGTCGGAAGAAACAATCACAGGTAAAGTCTCAGACGGGCCTAAAAACACATACTTCAGGGTATCTGGCAATGGTTTTAGGTCCAACTTAGGAGGCTCTTCTAAAGAAGGAACTAGGGTAGACTTAGAAACTGGTAGTGGTTCGAACTTAGGTTTCCATCCATTACTAGTACTAACAAAGGGGTTGAATCTAACAAAGCATTCACCTCATTAATTACATTATCATCATCAAAATCAATCCCAAAGTGAGCTAGGCATTTTTCTAATGGATCTTCTAACAAAGTGTTTGGTAATGACTCCTCGACTAATGTTCCTATCATGTTCACCTCTTCTATATTCGAGTCATCTAGTTCAGAGGGTAGCTTACTAATATTAAAAATGTTCAGCTCAATAGTCATATTACCAAGAGACAAATTCATAATACCATTTCGACAGTTAATGATTGCATTGGATGTAGCTAAAAACGGGCGACCTAAAATCACTGGTATTTGGTTCTCTGGGTCAGGGACAGGTTGGGTATCTAGGATAACAAAATCCACTGGATAAATAAACTTGTCAACCTCTATGAGAACATCCTCGATCACACCACGAGGAATTTTAACGGACCTATCAGCTAACTGAAGTGTCATCTGGGTAGGTTTCATCTCACCAAGTCCTAGCTTAAGGTACACATGATATGGAAGTAAATTCACACTGGCTCCTAAGTCAAGCAAAGCTTTCTCAACACGGTACTTACCTATTGTACAAGCAATGGTAGGGGACCCTGGGTCTTTATACTTAGGAGTAGTGGTATTCTGAATAATAGAACTCACATGACTAGCTATGAAGGCTTTCTTCTGGACACTGAGCTTACGCTTTCGCGTACACAAGTCCTTAAGGAACTTGGCATAAGATGGAATCTGCCTAATTGCATCTAATAATGGAAGGTTGATATTAACCTGCTTAAAAACCTCCAATATATCATTAAAGTTGGACTCCCTCTTAGTCGGAACTAGCAGCTGGGGAAACGGGCTCTGGGAACAAAGCCGGGCTTAACAGGACCCTCATTGGTCTCTTTGGAGACTCTATCAGTCTCCTCATTTTCTGGCTCAGCAGGGTGAACTACAGCATGTTCACTATCAGGCATGGCAACCTTGTTGTCAACTTTCTTTCCACTCCTAAGGGTTGTGACAGCATTCACATGATTGTATGATTTCTCTCCTTTTGGGTTGGGATCAGTACGACTAGGGAACCTTCCATCTTCTCTCTCACTTATGAACTTAGCTATTTGTCGTACTTGAAGTTCTAATTTGGCAAGACTCTGGGAATTATTTTTCAATTCTTGCCTAGTTTCTTGTTGAAATCTCATGTGGTTCTTTGTTAGCATTTCATGGTTATTTGCTAACATAGTGAGAGTATCCTCTAAGGTAGAGTTATTTTTCTCGGAAGTGTTCTGAAACTGGGTTTGACCTGAAGAGTTCTTAAAACCAAAACCTGGGGGAGGCTGAGAATTGCTAGACTGGCCTTGACTCTGTCCCTTAGACCAAGAGAAATTAGGATGGTTTCTCCAACCAGGGTTGTAGGTTTCTGAGTATGGGTCAAACTTCTGACGGTTCTCAAACCTAGCATTGTTATAGACAGCATGGGCTTTCTCTTCACTAACCTAACCTTCCCAAAATGAATTATCGGTCTCTATTAGGTTCAACAAGGGACCTATTTTTAGATTGGCCCATTTCCAAAGCTTCTAACCTTCTAGATAAAGCAGCAAACTTAGCATCTGAACCAAAACTTGTATCTACCACATTGGTGCTACTTCTATTGACTAAGAGTCTTTTAGGGGGTTCAATACAAGATTCCCACTGTTGGGATTTTTCAGCGATAGCTCCTAAGAAGGTAAAAGCATCATCAGCATTTTTACTAGTGAACTCACCAGCGCACATAGACTCAACCATGGCTTTGGTCGAATAGTCTGAACCATCATAAATAATTTGTACGAGTTTCATATTATCAAATCCATGGTGAGGACACTGAGATAGGATATCATTGAATCGCTCTAAAAACCTATAAAGAGACTCTCCCTCTTGTTGCACACTAGCACTAATTTTCTGCCTAACATCTGCAGTTTTATGCTTAGGGTAGAATTTCATATAGAAAGCAGCAATAAGTTCCTGCCATGTTTCAATGGATTCAGATGGTAGGTTGTTCAGCCAGGTCTTGGCTTTATCTCTCAAGGAAAAAGGAAACATTTTAAGTTTCAAGACTTCATCAGTAAGGTCTTTTATTCTAATTGTCCCACAAATTTCCTCAAAGTCCCTAATATGAAAATAAGGGTTCTCATCATCCTTTCCTAAGAATATAGGGATCATCTGAAGAATACTAGGTTTTATCTCGAAATTAGCCGTAGTGGCTGGCAATTTAATGCATGAAGCTCGGTTGGGCCTAGTTGGGAACATGTAATCTTTCAAAGTTGCCAAAGCTGGCACAACAGAAGTACTAGGGGTACTTTCCTCACGAAGAGACAGATTCTCAAAACTGAAGTTTCCAAAAACAGGGCTCTCCAAAGAAGAGTCTTTGAGCTCCCTGCTTAAATCAGAAGAACTACTAGGTTTTTCGCTAATCAATCGACCTAGAGTATCTCTTTTCCAAGCCCTATTAACAAAATCGGGCATACACTAAAAAGAATTCAAAAAGAAATAAAAAAAATCCTAACAGGAAGGTTCTAGCAATCACACAACAGGCTGACTCGACTTTACCACAGCAAACCTAAAGATTTCTAGCAAACAACAAGCATGATGGCTCCACTTAGATTGTTTCTAGACCAGCTTCTAATCCTTCGAAAGGGAATTCGTTACAATTTGAGCAAACCCCTCTGGAATCAATCCGAGTTAAAGCAAGTTGAATCGAGGCGAGGGAAGCTCAGTGGAGCTTTGATACCCAAAACCTCACCGATCCAATGCGGCGCAGTCACGCATTCAACTCGCAGAAACCGTCAAGAACTTCGAGGTGTGCTTAAAAGAGTAACCAATATTTTTTGAATGATTGTCCTGTTAAGCTCGATACCCTATAGGTCTCTTTCTAGTCCAAATTTTAGGCTTAGGTTCGCTTTAGGTTTCGTTTTCCTAAGGCGGGCAAGAAGGGAGCGGTGATGAAATCCGAACCCTTATCTTGTTTAGGCCAGGCCTTGCCCTTTACTAGGAATATAAAAACAGTCTGGTTCGTCCTCAAACAATTATCACCTTAAGGAATACAGTAACCCGCTTGCAGGAGATTCGCGAGTGTTTCGATTGGACTTACCTCCCGTACCAGACGGGGGATGAACCGTTGTTGTCGACTCGGGCCACGATTCCTATGTCGTGTGCGAACCCGAGGGGCCGAGACGATATCGTAATTGTCGTCCTTCCCTGCACACAGTTTATATTTAAGGATACCCTTCCGTAGGGTTTAAAAATAAAAATAAAAATGTCCCAAAATTAATGTCCAAAGTCCATAAAAAAAATACAAAGAAAAGAAAGTCTAAAAAAAATTACAAAAATAAAAATGTCTCTCTTTTTTTTTCTCTCTTTTTATCAAAAAATAAAAAAAAATCTTTTTTTTTTGCTCCTTTTGCTTTGCCTTTTACTCCACGTCTTTAAATGTCCACCAAAAACTTTGGCAAAAATTTCTTTTGCTCCAACTTCAAGAATCTGAAAGAAAAAGACAAAAAAACAGAAACGTAAAGAAGAACAAATAAATAAAAATAAATAAATCTAAAAAATGCTAACTAAACACAGGTCCGCGTCGGCGGCACCAAAATTTGATGGTTTATCAAAAGTAGTGATTGGAGTTATAGTGGTAAACAGGTTCTTTTCAGACTTGTGAAGAAAACAATTTTTATAGATTTAAATTAAACAGGCAACTAAATAAAATAATTCAAAGTTTTGGAGAAAAATACCAAGACTAGGATTCCACCATTGACCAAATAAATATTAAACTCTAAATAATATTCATGCAATTCTATCTTTAAAAATAATTCTAATATTTTGCCTCAAATATATTTTTGAAGTAATAATTGTAATCACAAAGTGTAAAACATCAAAAGTTTTCAAAACCCAGCATGCTTCATCAAAAATAATTCACAACTATTCAATAAAAACTAATATTTCAAATTCAATTCCATGCAAATAATCAAATAATAATATTGCAATAAATAATAAAATTAGAATTATACCAATCAATATGGATCAATGGCTTCCTCCGTCGTCTCGGATAATGGGTTTAGCTCCTCATCCCAAAAACACACTCACAAGATAAATTCATGGCTAAAATAGGTGTTTTTATTGATGTATATAAGATGAAACAGGAATTAGCAACGCTGCAGAAGTGTTACAGCGTCACTGTTACAAAGGGGTAAGTGCTGAAAATTAAACGATAGTTTTCTGTTGCTGTAAAACAACGACACTCGTTTCTGTTTTAAGACTGTTGAAGAACGACTGCCTTAGCAGGTCTGTTCTTCCTCTTCTTCTTCCTCCTCGAACAGCAGCAGCAGCAGCACTGTAACTCTCTGTAATCGCTTCTCCTCGGCTCTCCTCGACTCTAAACTCTCTCATAAGGTTTTCCAACCCTTTTTATGACTTGAAACCACTCTTATATATCCCACAGACCCCAAATATCTCGTATAAATTCAAGATTTCTTCTCCGTGCAGTTAAGAGAATATCTCTCTTCAATCCTCCCTGTACGCGTCTTCTGACCTCTTCTGAGTTATCTAAACTCTCCAAACTCCAACTAATACTTGAACAGGACCAAGTACATCCATATCCTGGCGTCAAAGTCCTCCAGAAATCTCTCAAAAATCTTCTAAACTTGAAACAGAACACGTCTCTCTGTTGAGACTTTGAAACCCTCTCTCGGCCATTCCAGCCCAATTGGTTGGGTCCAATCGATTGTAACAGACCTGTTGAGTCTTGCAGAGTCCATACGTACCAAATACAGCCATTGAATCTCCTAAAATAACGTAGAAATTCGATCTCCAAATCTGCTCCTCGCTGCATGCATTTTCCCGCCAAAAATGCATTTTTGAAAACGTGAAGAAATGTGACCTTCCCCTATCTAGTCCCGATCTCCCTTTAGCAGATGCCTGGAAATGGGTCACCCCTTAGTAATTAGGTTACCCCTTATCCAAAGTGAGAGTCTGTATAGTAATTTTCTCCCACGAGCGCAAAAACCACTTTTTTAGCCAATTTCGCCGCAAAAGCTTATTTCTCCAGAAATACCTACAGGGACATAAAAAGCCATAATAAGTACAAAAATGGGTACTAACACAATATACAATTGGGCTATATTAGACACATAAATGCGTCTATCACACTCAACAAAATATCATCTGACGTGCAAGTCGTCTCACCATCTTCAGTGACCGAACAGGTGTCCATGATGTCTGAACTGTCGATTAATAACATCACCTTCACCGAAGAAGACCGAATGGCAGAAGAAGGACATAACTGCGCTCTGTTCCTAACTGCTTCCATCAAAGGTGCCGAATTCAGGAGAGTCCTCATCGATACAGGTGCTTCTACGAATCTCATCACCATGAAGACTCTCAAGGAGGCCAAGGTTCCACAAACCAAAATCGTTCATCATCCCATACTGATGACGGGTTTTGAAGGAAGCCAGAGTCATACATACGGGTATATTTACGTGGATCTGAAGGTGGGGATGATTCATTCTACTGTCAAGCTTCATGTGATCGAGAAAGACCCTAATTATCACATGATACTCGGAAGACCATGGCTTCATGATAACAAGGTTGTTCCCTTGATGTACCACCAGTGTATGAAGGCTTTGCTCAACAACAAAATTATCCGCATCCCGGCTTCGGTGTCTCCTTATGCTCTGGTTCACGATGCCGAGTTCATGGAATCTCCAAAGAGCATCCCCGAACCTCCAAGAAAGATCTACAGTACTCCACTCCCAAGTTGGAAGTATGTTGAGAAAGCTGAAAAACCGTCACCTGCGGATGCTAAACTCATCAAGTCATCCACCACACCACTCAAACGTCGTCAGGGTCAAGGTACAACTCATAAAAGGTCTAACTTCATTACTGATTATGATGCAGAAGGGAGAGTCATTTATCTCCGTCGTAAGGATTAACAATTAACAGGGGAGGTCGATGAAAAGTCTCCCCGCCCTGAAGAATCATGCCAGAGTGAGCAATCACCCAATGAAGAAGTTCGAGACGCACCACGAAAGCTGCAAGATGGCACGGATTCCACGACTGACGACCTCGAAACTATCAACATCGGAACAGACGAGAGCCCAAGGCCAATTCTAATTAGTTCTGCTCTCTTGACTGAGGAACGAGAAGGATTGATAAGTCTGTTGAAAGAGTATCAAGATATCTTTGCCTGGACGTACGAAGAAATGCCCGGCCTCGATGACAAGTTGGTTACTCATCATCTGCACATCACTCCCGGTTCCAAACCCGTCAAATAGCCACCCAGGCAGTTCAGAAACGAAGTCGAGGAACAAATCAAGGTGGAAATCCAGAAACTACTAACATCAGGGTTCATTAACCCATTCAAGATCCAACGTGGCTGGCGAACATTGTCCCAGTCAAGAAGAAGAATGGTCAGATCCGGTGTTGTGTAGATTTCAGGAACTTAAACAAGTGATGCCCGAAGGATGACTTTCCACTACCAAATATTGATATGCTCGTCGATGCAACCAGTGGTCACGACATGTTTTCATTCATGGACGGTTACAGCGGATACAACCAAATCAAGATGTATTAGTGATTAAAATTTTTTCGTGGGGTTGTAGTTGTAGTTGTAGTGGTAAGGGGTATCGTTCAAACTCGAACTTGTGAAGGTGATGGATTTTTAAATTTAAAAATATATATACAAAAATACTAACAGTTTGGGCGAGAGGTAACCAAGACATTAGATTCCACTATTATGCAAAATTGAATGATAAATATTTCAAAACTCTATTTAATTCTTAAGTCCTCTTTTATCTTTAATTCACTATCAATCATACAGATTCTCAAACATTATTTGTAAACCTTAAGCATAGATTATCAAGAGATTAAACCAAGCATAACCTATCAAACTGAATAACAAATAATTAAGACAATCATTCAAATAATTTAAAACTCTGCAAAAGCAGCGATTAGGTGAATTATATAATTAAATGAAATAGTTACCCATTTATGTTGCGTGAATAGCTTCCTCCATTGCCTTGGTTACGAGGGAATTAGTCACTCATCATATTGGAAAACCTCTCAAAGAATTTCATTGATGCTCAAAAGTGTTTTACAATGAAGAGAAAGATAAGTAAATAGTATAAAACAGGATTCTGCGACCCACAGAAGGCGTCCAGAATCAACGACACAGAGATAGTGTTGTTGGTACAACGACTCAGTCGCGGAATGGAGTGGAAAAGTGTCGCAATAAAGCGACAGTTTTTAACGACTTTCCTGCCTCGTCCAATGTTCTTCGTGTTCTTCAGTTCCAGCAGCAGCAGGAACTTCTTCAGAGCGTCTGGTTCTTTTATTTTTACGTCTCTAACTCTCTTCCCAGCTCCCAAAACTCTCGACAGACATTCTATTCAACCCCATAGACATATTTATACTCAAAAGCACCGAGATAATCCGAGTTAAATGCAAATAATTCTCCCTTAATGATTTTTATTTTCACGGGAATATTTTCTTTCCCTGTTCACCTTTCACGCGTCTGCTGAGCTGGATTTCCTTGTTTATCCTGGCTTGATTGGTCGAATCTTGTTGAATAAAGAAGAAAATATTCTCCCATGCAGTTACGTATCATCCAATATCCCGTGATAATCTCTCTTCCATGTTTAACCAAGACTCGATGTTCTAGCCCAACTGGATCGAATCCATTAACCATACAATACCTGTTTAGCCCAAACAGGTCAATCAAAACAAAATCCAGTGATTGAATCTCGCTCAAAGCCCACACAAGATCGAACCCAAATTTCTTCCGTGAACTGCATGAACTTTCCCGCCATTTTGAATTTTCAAATCATGAAGAAGGGTGTCCCCCTAACCGTCTGTGGAGTGTAAATAGCAAATGCCCAACTGAGGGCCCCTTAGTAATTGGGTTACCCCTTATCCAAAAGCGAGAGTCCGAATAACACTTGTCCTCCGGGTGCCAAAATCAACTTTTCGAGCCGAATTTTCCAAAAATGTTTATTTCCTAAAAATACATAAAAACACAATATTAGTACAAAAATAGAGTTCCAACAATACGGACATTGAGGACAAATTAGACACAAAAATGTGTCTATCAAATACCCCCAAACTTATTATTTGCTAGTCCTCGAGCAAAACTAAAAAATAAAATCGAGTTAATCTCGGGTGGGTTTAACAGAGGTGTACCCACAAAAACCATGACTTCTAATTGGTCACAAGTATCCAAAGAGTTATGAGGACATACATATTCTCAACCTATCTCCAAGTGACTAGAATGCCAGAGAAATTAAAGGTGTCAGCTCTAAAGCTGACTGGAGAAAAGGGGAGACACATCCGCAAGACTGCTAGATAAAGAGATATCCGCTACACAGCTAGATAAACATTGTAAGATGCGTCCGCTGCTTTACAGCTGGATAAGATTAGGAGAGAGATAAAGATGAGAGGGACATCTGCTACACAGCTGGACTAATTACGTGTGATGAGTTAAACCAGTGCTAGAAATATCTTGTGCCAGATTGAAAGCAGACTAACAAAGCAACCAAAATGCATCTTTCTTCGACTCTCTCACAGTGCTCAGTAGAAATAACGTCTTCTTCGGTCTTCAACTGTTGATGATAAACTCTCGAACCTCATAGAACCTTGACAATTAAATCTTCTCTTCAATTTCTTGCTTGACTTATAAATTTCTTCTTCCCTATGGCCTTATTGAACAAAAAGAACGTAATGATGTTTTTTTTTTTTTTTTTTTCATTTTTTTTTACAAGACAAAAATTTACATGGCCATGAGAGAAGGACTTTAGAACTTGGATCTTCACAACTTGTGATGTCTTGGTATCATGAACTTCAACAACTTATATCATTTGCTCTTGTAACTTCTTGTAACTAAGTCTTCAACTTTGATTTTTGAATTATTCTTTTCTATTGTTGCTTCTAAACCTTAAACGTCTTCAACTTTTTCATAAATTTTGATGTCACTCCGCTTGTTGATGATGATAAGTTTCTACTGAGAGAGAGTCGTAATCCAGTAACTAAGACTACATTGTGAGGTTGCTCTGTCTTTCTGGCATTTCCTGACCTACTTGCCTTTCCATCATGGATGGTTAGGTCCATCACGGTTACCCTCTAAAAGGAACAAGTTCTCTCCTGAATTTCAAAGATCTCAATGTCTTTTTCTCTAATGTCTCAATAAGTTATTATCCCTAGCATTCCAATTTCTATCTTTTCGGTGAAAAATAGTATGTAAACTTAGCTAACCGGATACCATGTGACGCTAGAAGTTTCAAAAGTGCAACTAAAAAGTTCTTCCCCACCCCCAAACTTAAATCTAACATTGTCCTCGATGTTCTAAAGATAAAATTAAAAGCATGAACAAGGAGAAACTGTTACCATTTGAAGCAAAAAGAGTTAAGGAAAGATATTACCGTGTTGCATGAGATTGGGTTACCTCCCAAGAAGTGCTAAGTTTAAAGTCTTCAGCCAGACTTAGGAAAGGATTAGTCAACTCGAACCATAAAGTAACAGTCGAAATAACTGTGGGTCTTCAAAACGAAATAGAGCTGACCAAAGGAGATTACAATAACCCAAGAAAGTGAACAAGGATAGCATGCCCTTACCTAGTTTCCTGATAACTATTGCTAATTGTGGTTCAGGTTCAGGTTCTATGAAAGGGTCTAAATAGAATATTTTCATTGGATGCGTTTCTTCATAGGTTGGATCCAAATTATTAGGTCCTAGAGTCTGGAAAAACTCAAATATGATCTTAGAAGCACAAAGTAATAACCTAAATAATTGCGGATCCTCTAAGTCAATCAGATATGACTTACATAATTGACCACAGTGAGAATAGTGGTCACTCTTAAGCAAATGTGTCGATTCTAATTTCCTAAGGCATTTAGGTCTAGTCTCACAACTTAATATTCGACACATTTGGAATATAAACGTTCCCACAGTTGGAAGAAAACTATTTGGTGGGAAAAGAAAGTCAATCTGGGGATCATAGCCTGGGCAAACCACATCAACCAGAGGATGGGTTTCTAACGACTGAACTCCTTCATGGACATAATTAGGCTCGGTAAAACGGGTATGAAGGTAATCTTGTAAAATGGTCGAGACACAGATATCAATTCCTAAGTGTAGGGACTTTCTGAGAGTTAAAGGTAAGGCACTAGGGAAGTGATAATCACCCCCAAACTTAGAGTTTTCAGTTTCTCTAGATAGACCTCTAATTATTTCTTGAATTTCCGTATCTTCAGAGTCCTTAAAATATTCAAGATATTCTTCTAAGTTATTATCAGGTAGTGCATCTTTACTCATCTCTACGGGTCTATCTTCTTCTTCCAAGACTATTTTTTCTAAGTCGTTAGACTCTAAAACAGTATTTTCGAAATGAACCCGTTCCTCTAAACCACTATCGGCTTCGTAATCAAAAGGAAAATCTACATCGTCTAAAACGGTGGTATCCCTAATTAAATCCTCGTCCTTTTGAATAGGTGAATAATCATAAAAATTATTTGGATTTGAACTAGAAATAATATAATCACTATACAGCTCAATTGGATTACTAGACTCCTGATCACTATGCCTACATATTTCAGATTCTTCATTACTGATATCCTCATCATCATAGTACGAAGATGATTGAACCTTATCTAAATAAGTAGTGTCTTTTATTCTAACCTCGTCCTCTAAATTAGGCAAATATTCACTATTTACATCAAGGGTAAAATTGGAAACACTATTTTGGAAATTTAGATCGTTTAGAGAAGTTCTATTCTGGGTCTCTAACAAAAGATTTTGGGCCGACTCACATGAATTCCTTATGGTATAGTGTATAGAAGGTTCACTCATGGGTGCATTTTGTTTATTCATTTCTAACACAAACCTATTTGTATTCTCAGTTAATTGTTTGAGAGACTCTTCTAGAGGAAGAACAGGTTCAGAAGGATTATAATAGGGACTAGTTTTCAATAGTTTGATTGTATCCTCTAGAGACTAAGAACTAGTACTATAATCTTCTTGCTCGTAAGACTGATGCATGTGTGGATAGTAATTGAGCTCACCAGGGTATGACCCATATCCTTCCAAAGGATGGCGTTCCCAACCACTATTCCCAATATGGTCATAAAAAGGATGATGTCCATATTCAAATTCAGGTCGATACTCATTGTATTGGCTTCTATCATACCAGTTCGACATTCTTAAATGCAAGGGAATTCTACACAACCACAAACAAGGCCGACTCGACTCCACCAAAACAAACCTAAAGATTTCTAGCAAACAAAAAACATGATGGCTCCACTTAGATTGTTTCTAGACCAGCTTCTATCTTTCGAAAGGGAATTCGTTGCAATTTGAGCAAACCCCTCTGGAATCAATCCGAGTCAAAGTAAGTTGAACTGAGGCAAGGGAAGCTCAGTGGAGCTTTGATACCCAAGGCCTCACCGCTATCACAAGGCGGCAGTCACGCATTCAACTCACAGAAACCATCATGAACTTTGGAGTGTGCTTAAAGAGCAACCAATATTTTTCGAACGAGTTTCCTATTAAGCTCGTTACCCTATCAGTCTCGTTCTATTCCAAATTTTAAGCTTGGGTTCGCGTTAGGTTTCGTTTTCCTAAGGCGGGCAAGAAGGGAGCGGTGATGAAATCCGAATCCTTATCTTGTATTGGCCAGGCCTTGCCCTTTACTAGGAATTTAAAAACAGTCCAAATTCGTCCTCAATCAATGAATCACCTTAAGGAATACAGTAACTCGCTTACAGGAGATTCGCGAGTGTTTCGATGGACTTACCTCCCGTACTAGACGGGGGATGAACCGTTGTCGTCGACTCGGGCCACGACTCATATGCCGTGTACGAACCCGAGGGGCCGAGACGATATAGTAATCGTCGTCCTTCCCTGCACACAGTTTATATAATTTTTTATTTTATTTTTTTTTAATAATACCCTTCCGTAGGGTTAAAAAAAAGAATAAAGTCCAATTGTCCAGAATAAAGTCCAAATAAAAAGTCCAAAAATTATGAAAAATAAAGCCTATTTACAAATTCTAAAAAAAATAAATAAAAGCTATATACAAAAAAAAAAAAAAAATCCTAAAAAAAATTATGTCTTTTTTTTTCTTCTCCTTTAGCTTTTAGCTTTAAGTTTTTTGTTCCCAAGTCCTTAGTATTCCACTTCGAACCTGTAAATCAAAGACACAAAAAGAAACGTAAAAAGGAACAAATAAAATAATAAAAATAATAAAAACCTAAAAATTCTACCTAAGCACAAATCCGCGTCGGCGGCGCCAAAATGATAAAAAAAAATTCGTGGGGTTGTAGTTGTAGTGGCAAGGGGTATCGTTCAAACTTGAACTTGTGAAGGTGATGGATTTTTAGATTTAAAAATATATATACAAAAATATTAACAGTTTGGGCGAGAGGTAACCAAGACACTAGATTCCACTATTATGCAAAATTGAATGATAAATATTTCAAAACTCTATTTAATTCTTAAGTCCTCTTTTATCTTTAATTCACTATCAATCATACAGATTCTCAAACATTATTTGTAAACCTTAAGCATAGATTATCAAGAGATTAAGCCAAGCATAACCTATCAAACTGAATAACAAATAATTAAGACAATCATTCAAATAATTTAAAACTCTGCAAAAGCAGCGATTAGGTGAATTATATAATTAAATGAAATAGTTACCCATTTATGTTGCGTGAATAGCTTCCTCCATTGCCTTGGTTACGAGGGAATTAGTCGCTCATCATATTGGAAAACCTCTCAAATAATTTCATTGATGCTCAAAAGTGTTTTACAATGGAGAGAAAGATAAGTAAATAGTATAAAACAGGATTCTGCGACCCACAGAAGGCGTCCAGAATCAACGACACAGAGATAGTGTTGTTGGTACAACGACTCAGTCGTGAAAAGGAGTGGAAAAGTGTCGCAATAAAGCGACAGTTTTTAACGACTTTCCTGCCTCGTCCAATGTTCTTCGTGTTCTTCAGTTCCAGCAGCAGCAGGAACTTCTTCACAGCGTCTGGTTCTTTGATTTTTACGTCTCTAACTCTCTTCCCAGCTCCCAAAACTCTCGACAGACATTCTATTCAACCCCATAGACATATTTATACTCAAAAGCACCGAGATAATCCGAGTTAAATGCAAATAATTCTCCCTTAATGATTTTTATTTTCACGGGAATATTTTCTTTCCCTGTTCACCTTTCACGCGTCTTCTGAGCTGGATTTCCTTGTTTATCCTGGCTTGATTGGTCGAATCTTGTTGAATAAAGAAGAAAATATTCTCCCATGCAGTTACGTATCATCCAATATCCCGTGATAATCTCTCTTCCATGTTTAACCAAGACTCGATGTTCTAGCCCAACTGGATCGAATCCATTAACCACACAATCCCTGTTTAGCCCAAACAGGTCAATCAAAACAAAATCCAGTGATTGAATCTCGCTCAAATCCCACACAAGATCGAACCCAAATTTCTTCCTTGAACTGCATGAACTTTCCCGCCATTTTGAATTTTCAAATCGTGAAGAAGGGTGTCCCCCTAACCGTCTGTGGAGTGTAAATAGCAAATGCCCAACTGAGGTCCCCTTAGTAATTGGGTTACCCCTTATCCAAAAGCGAGAGTCCGAATAACACTTGTCCTCCGGGTTCCAAAATCAACTTTTCGAGCCGAATTTTCCAAAAATGTTTATTTCCTAAAAATACATAAAAACACAATATTAGTACAAAAATAGAGTTCCAACAATACGGACATTGAGGACAAATTAGACACAAAAATGTGTCTATCAATTAGCATGACGCTAACAAGATTGCATTCCGAACTCCCATCGGTAACTTCCATTACACAGTGATGCCCTTTGGTCTGAAGAATGAAGGAGCCACTTATCAGCGAGCCATGACTGCAATATTTCATGACATTATGCACAAGCAAGTAGAAGACTACGTTGATGATGTGGTGGTGAAATCAAGGACTCGGGCATCCCACCTGGACATTCTGAGACAAGTCTTCAAGAGGTGTAGAGAATACAAGCTAAAGATGAATCCTCTGAAATGTGCTTTCGGCGTTTCTTCCGGAAAGTTTCTCGGATTCCTAGTCACTGCGGAAGGAATCAAGGTCGATCCATACAAAACAAAAGCCATCACCACCATGCCTCCTCCACGAACTGTGAGGGAACTCCAGAGTTTCATGGGCAAGGTAAACTACATTCGGCGTTTCATTCCTGGACTGGCTCAACTTATTGCTTCATTCACTCCTCTGCTAAGTAAGGGAGTAAGTTTCACGTGGACGGCCGTCCAACAAGAAGCATTTCAGAAAATACAACAAATATTACTATCACCTGCTGTCATGAAATCTCCAGTACAAGGACGGCCTCTGATACTATACACATCTTCCAGTGATGTCGTTATTGGAGCACTCCTCGCCCAGGAGGATGAAGAAGACATCGAACGTCCAATCTATTACTTCAGTCGAACAATGAGGGATGCTCTACTCCGGTACCCGGAGGCTAAAAGGGCGTGTCTAGCATTGGTCCACGCGATCCAGAGGTTCATACATTATCTACTATCAAACAGGGTCGTGCTTGTAGCCAAAGCCGATCCCATAAAGTTCTTACTGTCGAAACCTGCTTTAATTGGAAGACCAGCGAAACGGCTACTTCAAATGTCATAATTTGACATAGCATGTGTTTCCCCAAAAGCAATCAAAGGACAAGCAGTCGCAGATTTACTTGCCGCTTTCCCTGGAGAAGATATCATGATGTCACATGAAGAAGTGTCGGGTGAGTTTCCAGAGATCTCAATTATTCAGGAAGAAACGTGGCTATTATACTTCGATGGGTCTGCTACTCCGAGCAATGATACTGGTGGAGCAGGTATTGTGCTGGTATCTCTATCCTAAGTCTTCTCACATTCCTTCAAGCTGGATTTCCATTGCATCAACAACTCGGCAGAATATGAAGCTTTTCTCCTAGGACTATCTTTGGCTAAGAAAGCAGGAGAAAAACACCTAGAAATCAGAGGGGACTCGAAGTTTCTGGTCAATCAAATGAATGGAGTGTACTCTCTCAAAAAAATAACACTTGCCCCATTCAGGACTGAGGCACAACGACTGTTAACTCATTTTTTTGATGCAACAATTGTTCATACTGGCCGCACCAACAATAGACATGCCGATTGTCTAGCGACTCTAGCATCCAAACTGCAGTTCGAAGGGTCCGAGAAATCCATCACTGTGCAAAGGCGTTCTGTGTCATCTACCTGGCTCACTCAAGTCTAGGATGCTCAGTCGAACGACTGGCGAGCGCCCATCATTCATGAATTGAGCAATTCTCTTACGGAGGGGAAAATTAGCCTCAAGGAATTGAAAAACTTTTTCTTGCTGCACGGAGCATTATACTATCGCAATCCTGATGGATCCTTATCGCGATGCCTTGGAGATGAAGAAGCCAGTGAACAACTCAAGCACATACATGAGGAAGTATGTGGGCAAACCCTGGTAATCACGCTTTACCGAAGACTTCAGATACTCGGGTATTATTGGCCCTCCATGGAGACTCAGTCGAGAAAGTTGCAAGGGTCATGTCCAAATTGTCAGACACCACCTCATCACTTGGAGGTTCTAACACTTCATCACACTGGGGACTGGAGAGAACCTTACGTAAAGTATCTCTGTGACAACGATCTTCCATCAGAGAAGAAAAGTGCGATCAAACTCATTCAAAGAGCCAAACGTTTTGTCTACTTGGAAGGATTTTGTATCGCAAAAGCTTCGGTGGGAATCTCCTGAGATGCCTGGCTGAACATGAAATCCCTACAATCCTGAAAGAGATGCACGAGGGTTTGCACCAAGGAAAGAAGAAATTATTTCTCCAAATTCATGAGAAGTATTACTGGCCAACCATAAAAGATGATGCAGCCGCCTATGTTCGGAGATGCCATCAGTGCAAAGTTCACGGTAATCTCATCCACACTCCTTGTCTCCCATTAAATTCTGTGAGCAGTACGTGGCCCTTCTACAGCTGGGGACTGGATATTATTGGGAAGATCATCCCAGCATCTTCGAAGCAGCATGAATACATCATCACGGCGACAGAGTATTTTACCAAATGGGTTGAAGCTATTCCTCTCCGGAGCACTACTGGAATTATAATTGCTGCCTTCATTAAAGAGCACATCATATGCAGATTTGGCATCCCTAAGCACATCATTACAGATAACGGAGGACCCTTTCCAACAAATATGTCACAGAATTACTTGAAGAATACGACATTAAACAAATCTTCTCCACGCCATACTATCCCCAGGGAAATGGGCAAGCGGAGAGCACCAACAAAACTTTAATACGGATTCTCAGTCGAACAGTTCATGACAATCCACGAACGTGGCATGAAGAATTGCCCATGGATTTGTGGGCTTACCGCACCGCGCCAAGGAGTTCAATCGGGACTTGACCATATTCTCTCGTCTATAGTGCTGATGCCATCCTCCCAGCGGAGATCAAAATTCCCTTTGCAAGAATTGCAGCAGCAAGTGGAGTGCAGTGGGACGAAGCCGAAGTGTCCAATTCGAGGATTGCCGAGTTAGACATGCTTGAGTCGAGAAGAGCCAAAGTAGAAAAAATATGTGGAAACTTACAAACATAGAATCTCCAAAGCGTACAACAAAATGGTAAGACCTCGAACATTTCAAATAGGAGATTTGGTTCTGAAAACAGCAAAGCATATCCAACAAGACATGTTCGCTCCCAAGTTCTCTCCTAAATGGGAAGGGCCTTATGTAGTCATCAAGGCAGTATCTAGTGGATACTACAAAATCCTAGTTGTTAATGGAGAAATCGAAGGAAACATCATCAACGGCAAATGGCTCAAAACATATTACGCCTGATCCGTAGAAAACTATTACCTTTTCATCAATTCAAGCATTTCTCAAAATGTAATTTATATTCCTCCAAAGAGTATGCAAAGTACTCCTTTGTTCATTAAACATTTCATAAATGAACAAAAATTTCTTTATCAATTATTCTGCCTACAGAAAAGCCTGAACCTATTCAAAAAAAAAAAACAATCATAAAGGCTCACTCAAATTAAACCATCCAGCAGAGGGTAATTCTTAAATACAACCATGTCTAACTTCTTTTGAAAGTTCTCGGTCTTCACCCTCAAATCCTGGACAGCTTTCTCAACTCTCGCCGATTCCAGGGCAAGTGCCTTCTCCTCTTCCAAGAAAGCAGTTGTGGTAGAAATTGCATCAGCAGCAGCGGATGCCTGTGGATTTTGATCATCTCAAGCCGACGACGAAGCCAACTTATATTGAACCGCAAAGTTTCACAATTCGAGATCATTTCATCCCACCTGTGCAGTTCATGGTTCTTGACATCTCGCAGATTCATGTCGTTCATCTCTTCAATGATCGGTAACAATCCGGCGACCGTGGTCACAAGGGTTGGGAGAAAACCTCTTCATATTTCCGTTGTAGCAATGTGCCCATACCGCCTCCAAATTTTGGTATACAAAGGTACATGACATTTTGGAATGACAAATCCACCGACCACGCTATTATTTGGAGAAGTATTAGTCATGGGAACTTCAAAAGGGAGTCCAGATGTTGGATACTCGTGAGCCCCAACTCTAGCTTCCACAAAATCAGTAGAGTCTTCATCAACATGGTTGCTGCTATCGTCGACCACGACCACGGATTTTCCATTCCTTCGTTTTCTAGTATCGACCACAACCTGAATTTCAACCTGCAACGATGGAACATTCAGAAGACATGGACAATGCTCGGTTAAAGAAAGATCTTCAGTCGAAGACTTACAGACGTCCTAGTCCCAGCTTCACGAGCAGACCTATAACGTGCAGGAGCCCTGACAGTCCGTTTAGGTCGGGATTCATTCCCCTGATTTCCCTGCAAAGGATCATTTTCTTTGATCAGGATTGATTTATAATCACATGAAAACGGTGGAAAACATGCTATACTCACTGGAATAGGTGTCCCAGGCTCATACTTTTTCGAGGATCCATTTCGAGAAGAAGCGCTACTACCAGACATGTTGATGAGAGGTATGATTATGATCAAAAAAATTCTTCTGATAGTATGCAGCGAAGAAGATGTGTTCAATCAATATCAAACCTTAAGTATTGAAAGTCAAGATGAAGATACTTATTATATAGCGATATGATGAGTCAGTTGCGGTTTCTGCTGAAACCCTAAATCTCGAATCAGATGCACGGAGATATGGGAAGAGCGCAACAATACTGGGGACTGACAGTTCATCTATAGTCAACGTTGCGATTGATGACCTAGCATGTCACGTGTCTCCCTAGACAGCTCATATGGTCGTGGATCATCATTGCCTACGTCGATCTTGGGTCATTTCTCAAAGCTAGAGTGTTGAGAAGTTTGGTGGAGAAACGATGGGAGATTATTGCTCAAAAAATAATTTCTAGCAACATCTCTACAGCCAAATTAATCAAATAATCAGAAAGTATCTACTTCAGCAGAAAGGAAATAATTTCAGAAAAATTCATGAGCAAGATCAGTCAGACTCATCAGAGGCGTTAGATTTGTCAGAATCATCAGGCCCATCATCATCGTCTTCTGCTGAATCCTCTTCACGCTCTTCATTAGAATCACTATCAGGGTCGTTGACGAAGTCTGAGAGAATATCCTCTTCATAGGAGTCCCAGCCAGCTTCCTCCTCACGCTCAGCCTCGGGACCAGCTCGGGCCAGCTTCTCAATTTCTCTAGTGTACCGGTCCGGCTTGATTTCACGCTCCGGTGGTCCCCACATAGATTCATCCTCTGAAGCATCAGAGTCTGAAGCTACACCTTCAGCACGGGAATGAAGCTTATCCTCAGCCTTCGCTATCCGACGCTCAATTCGGGCTCTTCTTCGTAGACGATCCATCAAATCGTAATCTTCATCTTTTCTCTTCATGAGCTCAGCATAAGTGACTCGCTGATTGTCGGTATATCACGATTCTCTTTAGCTCGAGTTTTGACTGTGAAAGGTTTGAAATCCTCTTCTGAAGAGATGGAAGAATAATCGCTGCTGCTGCTAGAAGTCACCATTTTCTGAGACAAGGAATATGGAGTTACAAACACGCTGGTATTAACGCCTGCAAAAATGGTATTCCTCAATTCTTACTTATTTATGATTTCACGAAATTAGTGATAACAACGTAAAACCCACAAAACTTGCTCGTTTTTTCAAACCTGCAAAATCGAGCATGGAACATATTATTCAAGAGTCAACACGGACTTTTCGAGAAACTATGAGTAATTCACATAACCTTCTATGTGAGCACTCGCTGATTTTTGCGCGTACTTACGCTATAAAATCGCTGAATTCACACATACACTGTGAATTCACCAAACTCATAAATTGTGTGGTTTCAAAAACTCAATTTTCATTCAATAAAGCGTGAATAAGTCACGCACGCACACAAAAAAAAATCCGTGAGTTAGCAAACTCACGTGAATAAATAAAAAAAAAACTTTTTGCTCAATCGAGCATTCGTCTGTGAAACGAGGAACTTTTCCATTTTGAAGAACTCTCCATACTTCAAATAAAATTTCGAAAGTTCTCATACAAATTTTCATCATGAACTCCGGGTTTTTTCAAAATTCCTTTAACTCTAAGGATCATTATTTATTAGTTTTACGAACGAACCTACGTTTCTAAAAGTATTTGCAAAGTTCATGCTTCAAAAACAAACTTGGTTTTCATGAAACCTAATAAACAAAACCTTTTGCTACTGCAACTAGGTCATATTTATTCAAAATTCTATGTGTCTCTTCCATATTAGGGATTTTTTGCTCGTTCCTCCGACTAACGAACAAACGTGCATATACATACGTTTTCTAAAAATCCTTCATAAATCATATGCATACGTCCATGGGATTTTGGTTTTATGGACAACTCATCAATCATAAAACCAGCAAAAAAAAAATCACAAACTTACTTGTCGGTGCCGGACGGAATTCGGCCGGCGGTGATCAGACGGGCAGCGGTGCTACTGGCTCCGGTGAATTTTCCTGCTACTGCTCGTGAAGTGATGGTGAGGAGAAGAGTGGCCGGTCAATCAAAATACAAAAAAGAATTTTAGGGCTTCTTCCCTTTTATATCAAATTTATTTCCAAAACCTAATAAAACATGGGTTTCCTTTTTTGGGCTCGGGCCCGCAAATACTAAATCGACCATAACTAACCTTCCAAATACCCAAATCAGCAGTGCCTCATCTCTCCACGTTCATGAGGTGACACTCTACCTTACTATCAGAGTTCTCATCCGCGCATTTGCTCGTACATGACATCATTGGGGCAAATCGAGGATTCTGGAACTACCTTTATAGACTGAGTTCAACCACTGATCTCGTCGACTGAAAATCACCATTTAATGCATACTGCGGAGCATGACTGTTCCCCACTAAGCAGGGGACTTAATGTAGATGGTGGATTTTGAACAAAGGGAAAACCGTAAAATCATGAGGCATGTTTTTGACGCGGCTTTCAGGCATGCAACGATTTATTACGAAGCCATGATGAATATGTTTTCGAAAAGCCTCCACTAGCTGAGCGTTCGATCCCTGGCATTTCATCGTGCCCTCTATGCAGAATAACATATTTGGGAAGTTCTCCGTAGATTGAGGACTTAACGCCTTCAGGACGTCGGTGATACTCACTGTTTCCTGACTGCAGGAGAGTGACCCACCTCCACATAGAAGAATAGTTGGGCGGCGGACGCCTTCAGGACGTCGGTGACACTTCACTGTTCCCTGATTATGTGGAGAGAGTGCATAGATTCAGGCGGTTCTCCGTAGATTGATAACACTAACGCCTTCAGGTCATAAACAACATCGTGACTCCCTGACTGTGCACCACTCAGAATGGATGTGACGCTTTAACTGGCTAATATCTTTTCTGAAGTATATTACCTCTGTCGTGACATTCAATATTGAATTCCCAGAATAATCTAATCCATGGTCGAATCCACGGCTTGATCTCATAGAATGGCAATGAAACAACTGTATTATCTCATTACTCTGATTTCATGATCGAATCCACTGGTCTCATGAAATGGTGATAGATAAATCTTAATTACTCTGATTCTATGGTCGAATCCACGATCCCATAGGATGGTAATGCTCGTTTTATTATTCTGAATTCATAGTCGAATCCGCATATGATCCTATGAATTAATAATGAACAACTATTCATTTTTATTACTCAGTTTCATGAATTATTCTCCACTGAATCTCATAAATTAGTAATAAATACTCAACAACTGGGCATCTGGACCATCACTGAGTAAGCCCCACAAAAATGGTGCAAGTGCACTCGACAATGATGCACGACTGAGCACCCAGAGGCACGAACGAGCATCCAAAAATATGAAACAATGGGGAATCCTTCGCACGGAGGCGCTCACTGTGGGCCCGCCGGACGGCCGTGCCCTAGCCACGGTCGGTCCGCGCCCCTCCCATTATTTTTCCTTATTTTATTTTCATAAACTCACGAGGGTTCTCCATCTTAGCAAAATTCCTAATTTGTGCAAAACTCGTGAGTTCTCCATAACTTGGTGGATTCACCAAATAAATCATAAAATAAGGAGAGGCGTGCGGGACCGGGCAACCTAGCCGATCGGCCATGCCCAAGCCGTGGCCGGTTCCAACACTCACATCCTTAGCTTTTTATAATTATTATGTCAAAACTTCAGATTCTCATGGATCCCATCCTTCAAGGACTCTCCGTAACTTCAAGGATTCATGAACAATAAAAAAAAAAGGAAAGGTGTGCGGGACCGGGCAACTTGGCCGGCGGCCATGCCCTAGCCCTGGCCGGGTCCCACACCTGCAATTCCTAATTCTCATAATATTTTTCCAATTCATGAAACTCCTGGGTTTGAGTAAAATTCGTGAGTTCTCCATATTTCTCAAATATTGCTCGAATCACGAAAACACCAAAATCCAACATGGTCCACACGGCTGGCTAGCCTCTCGCGGTAGGTATTTTTAAATATTAAAATTTTTTATATTTTAAAATATTGATTAATTGCATACATGCTCATTCCACCAAAAAAATCGGAATTCTCAGCCAAGATGAAACTCTTCTGAAAATTCACGATATTGCTCAAATCCGCATCAAAAATACTGAAACTCTCAGTATGGAGACACGAACATCATGGTAATACGTGCATGCCTCTATGATCGACCAGGTCATTCCTAGGGCTTGCACGAAGCCGGTCCACACGTTTTCGCAATTCTGACCTAATTTGCTCAATGCGCATACTGGGCCCGAACTCTCTCCAACCAACTGGAGAATCCTCCAAACGACCAACAACTCTGTAACATGACACCAAGCGCGGTCCCATGCCCTCTTGGTCGGTCCAATCTCTCAACCAGGTTTTCACAAATGTTGAACCCAACAATATTTCAGTAAATGGTGAATCCACATTGTGATCATGATCTCACCAACTCTCAAACTGAGAACTGGTGCGGCCACCACATGGAAAGTTCCTCATCCCATGTGGTCGGTCCCTATTCATTCATGATGAATTTTTAGCAATTCCCCAATTGATGGAGGATTGACCAAAAAATTAGGGTTTCGATGAACGCTCTGTGAAACCATCATTCTGAGCACTCTTCGAACATAATAAAATTAGTTGATTCACTAATCAACATCAATATTTTAATCGATATTTTACTGGGTCACGTCACTAGTAAATAATTGGCTGAATCGAGCAGCAACACTTGCTCGATTACCGAATATAATTCAATATTCGGCAATTCATCGATAATTCTTCGAATTGAGCATACTTTGCTCAGTTGAATAGATTATCAAAATCATTAATTTGGTGAATTGACCAATACTTGCTCAGTTGCCCATCCAACTTCTTCATATTCGTAATTGCAGAAGAATTGAGCAATACTTGCTCAGTTGTCCATCAAATCTCAATATTTCATAATGAGCATACTGCTCAGTGCTCATAAATTCTCGTTAGTTCGCAGAATTGAGCATACTTGCTCAATCGTTTCAACTAGTCAGTAATTCATCTGAAATCAAACAATACTGACGTCCTTAAAAGAACTACATCTCGATCCATGAATCGCTGCGCATTCACCATTCACGTCGATTCACCAAAACTTAGATCATTGTCTAAATAAGTCAACAATTGACTAATCAAAACACGTCTACCCTGTAAACTCCCCGACTTGTGAGACATAAATCACGTCACAAATGGGGGGATATCACTTAGGGTTTTGGTCTGGCGGTCTACGGCACGTGGATTCATCCACAACGAGAAATGTGTGTAAGTCGTGTAAACGGTTAAAGGAGTTAGCAAAGTAGTGGGTGCACGATCAGTCAAGTCTCCACACGACGTGGAACTGACTTTACCATGATCTCCCACTTTCCCACTCTTTCACTCAAGAAATCGTCACACTTACAGGGATTAGTGGTTCATCATTCTTGCAATATAAATAAGTCAAAATCGAGGACGACAAATCACCAATATCAACGTTTTCCGTCAACGACTCAATACAAATTTAGTCACAGAACTCAACTTCAGCAGTTCACCATTATTGCAGAAACCTTCAACACACCCACAATCCTTGATCATCACTGATCCCACACAATTCTCAACTTCCCTCCTACAGATCAACCCATATCCCTCTTCGCGACCGAATTGACTCTGGAACGGCCATTGTCTTGGTTTAGGCCGGAGTCATACAGATTGATTTCCCGAATCTAAGCACCCCCTTTGCAGCGGTGCATTTGTGTGAGGATTAACATTTTGCCCGGTCGAGGAGTCTCGACATCATGCTCGTCTCTCCACTTCCCGAAAAACTGGTGACCCGTTTTTCCCCATCCACATATTGGCGACCACATTGGGAGATTAATCTCTCGGTTGAAATCTCTCATTTTCGCAAAGATGGCCGGTCTTAGGACTAACTCAACCACTCCAAACCCTAGCCAGGATATCCCAAATGGTAACTCTACTCACGTTCCTCCAAATAATTCTGGTTACAATGAACTTTCATACTTTACCTCTCCATTTATCTCCGTTGAATCAATTGACGGAGAAATCCCAAGTTTGGCCGAATTGGCACGGAGACAGGAAGACTTGTCAAGAAACGTGGACCGGCTGAATAAAGCAATTGATAACTTGTTCACTTGCCTGGTGCACGAGACAAGGATTTTGGGAGCAGAAATGGTGGAACCTCCGAATCCCTCAACTGACGCTCCTCCTCAAGCCAACAGCTTTACCACTTATGAAAAGACGGTGGAACAAGAGGTCACACGACTGATCGAGAACCTATGTGAACTTCTACATTTATCCAGAGATCAGCGCACCGACACTTTTACTGCACTCAACAAAATATCATCTGACGTGCAAGTCGTCTCACCATCTCCAGTGACCGAACAGGTGTCCGTGATGTCTGAACTGTCGATTAATAACATCACCTTCACCGAAGAAGACCGAATGGCAGAAGAAGGACATAACTGCGCTCTGTTCCTAACTGCTTCCATCAAAGGTGCCGAATTCAGGAGAGTCCTCATCGATACAGGTGTTTCTACGAATCTCGTCACCATGAAGACTCTCAAGGAGGCCAAGGTTCCACAAACCAAAATCGTTCATCATCCCATATGTATTTGTATTGTGAACTACATTATTTCTCCCCTTTTTTTTCAATAAAATTGGCAAAGGTGCAAGAACGGGATCATAATGAAATTTCCACAAGAGAAATTTCATAGACTAAAAGAAAAATACATACCAACTTAATTTAGATGCAATCATAAATCCGAAGCTAAATGCATTCATCAAGGAGTTTTAAGATACAAGATAACCCCTATAAAATTCCACAGCCGCACACCCCGCAAGATATTACCTTTAAGCACAAGTTCAAAAGAACTCTCCACCATTTGATATCATTCCCGAAAGAACAACAAGAGCGACCTTAATTTCGAAAGAAAAGAAGGATTTTTTAAATGGACACCAAAAACCATGGAAATGAGTTTTTATATCCAAAACTCAACCAAATTAATCACAAGTAAACCCATGATTAATTTAATCGAAAGTGCTCAACATAAGTAAACTTACGGAGCTACAACTAAAATAATCATACGGAGATGACTAACTTAATCGTTCACATACTCAACATAAATAAAACCTTACGGAATATACGACTATATTAACCAATAGAACATGATTTGTATAGCCGTTCATATACTCATCACAAGAACTTGTAGAATATATGAAAACTCAACTAGACTAATTACAAGAGAACCCATAATTAATCTAATTGGAATACAAACAACCAAACTAATCACAAAAGTAATCAATTTAATTGTCAAAAGATTTTCCTCGACAAAAAAAAGACTTTCGGAGCAAATAACTAAATAACCAACCAAGATGATTAATTTAGTTCATAATGCTCAACATATAACATCTTATGGAACAACCAACAAAGCCAATAAGAATAATCGACTTAGTTGTATCGTGCTCAACATAAGACACACAATGGAGCCTTCACGGTAAAATATGACAAAATGGATCAATGAAGATCAATACCGTGGATAACATACAAGGATCTATTCTATTTTCCATCATAACGACATAATAGACTTTGTCCTTGTCAAACAAAAGATTTTATCCTATTTTCCATCAAATACATGAATGCATAGGCATAACTTTTGTAAATGTCAAAAGTCCATTCGTCCTTTCATCAATACGAATACCAATTTATGAACGACTTTACTTTTGACAGCATATGGGACCTTCAAGTTCACGGACGCAAACAATACATATCCCATAATCAAATTTCAATATCACAAAATCATAACGATCAATACTGCAATAACATCATCCTCCAAATAGTTTTAGAATTTAAAAACTAATAAACCTAAAAATAACATAAGAAGATGAAAACAAAAATAGCTATGTGTAGTCACAATCATCGCTATTGAAAGCACTAGTTATTCTTCCAACTAATCAAAAAAGAAGACATACTAGGAAACCAACTAGAACCAAGATCAGACGAAAAACTAAATCATGTCTGCAACCAAGGATTGAACAAGAACGAGTTCCTCAGTGGCCTTCCTTAGTTCTTCTTTTAGGTAGTCTAGATTCCTTGTTGCGATACCAAGTTGTTCGCGTACGACCTTATAGTCTCCAAGAAGATTTCCTACCTGTTGTGAAGAAATTTGAACTGGCAGTTTGTCTTCGTTTTTATGATCAAGAGCATGAAAGCATGAGATATAAATAGGACATAGCTCTACATCATCAACCTTGTTGCTTCCCTCCATTGTGCACCAAAAAGACTTTTAGAAAATCTTTTTGCACCTCTGGAACACATTATATATATAAGGAATTCCATCAAACCCTAGGAAACATGACGTTCGTGAGGGTTGGTGCGTGTACTAGAGAAATGGGATTATGATAGACCAGGAAGCCCCAAAAAGGTAAAAGAAATGGATGTTGAGGAGCAAACGGAACAAAGTAACATCGAATGCAGTACAATCCTGACAGCTTTCTCAAGATGAAAAATCTTGAAAATCAAGAGCATCCCTTTTTAACAAGACAAAAATTGAAAAGAGATGCAACATGAACATGTCAGTGTGTAATAAGATGAGCATCTTGCTCATCATTATTTACTTCTTCTTTTTCCTTTTCATCGGTATTTAACAAACTACCTGGTTTAGTTGAAGAAGTATTATCAAGAGAAGATTTAGAAGTACCTGGGTTAACAACATTCCATGTTTTCTTGATATTCCGTCTAAGTCTGTTTATGTGAATCTTCATATCAGAGACTCGATTGTTGACATGTAAGAAATCTGAATTGGATTCACAGTCATTTTTGAGAAAATTATAGGAACTTAACTCTTTTTTCTTTCTCCTGTTCCTTTTTCTCCTTCCAGACTGATTTACAACACCTGTCACACTTTTGTTGTTTTTCCTTCCACCATTGTAGGCATCCTTCGGTTTGAAGACATAATTAGGAAAAACCTTATCACAGTATATCCCTTGAGGTCGAACAAGGTTGATTCCAATCTGTGATATAGGTTTAACAACTTCTTTAGACATCCAATTAAGAATGTTGTGAAGTTTTTCATTCCTTATCCGAAGACGACACCTTCGCTCAGAGTGTCCTTTGTTTCCGCAGTAATAGCAGTTGAAGGACTTACATTCAGCAGTGCTCTTTTGAGCAGATTTAAAAGAAGTAGAATCCTTGTTTTTGCAAGCTGACACAGGTTCTTCACGTGGAGAAATATTAACAGCTTTAACAAACTTAGTCTTACCACTGTTAGGAGCGTCTATTCCTTTATATCCCAGACCACGTTTGTCATGATGTTCTTTACAGGCTCCCAGCATAGAAGACAGTTTTGTAGAGCTAGAACCGAACCTATTTAGATTCTCTTCCAGTGATTTTACCTTATTATGAGCAGCAGTAAGTTTGGTTTCCAAGGATTTCTCTCTGATAAGAAGACTGCGTTCTTTGTTATTGAAACTCTTCTGTTGAGATTCACATCTTGCTTTAGTTTCGGCAAGCCTCTCTTTTAATATACAGAGGTTACAAAGAAGATTATCACATTCAGATTTTTTTGAGCGAACCTCTTCTTCATGATCTTTAACGGTAGATTTAACAGTTTGTATCCACCATCATAACCTTTGAAGAGTTTTCTCAACTTTCTATTTTCTTGACAGAGAGGACCCATATACTTTCTCGAGCAAGCAGTTGTCCTTGTTTCCTTCAATTCACGATTAAACAACTTGATGTATTGAGAAACTTCCTCATCAAGACTTTGTCCTTCTTCAGAATCACTATCATCCAAGAGATCATCCAAATGTTCATCAAGAGATTTCCTCCAGTTGAATTTAGATTCGCCTGAAGGAGACGAGAAGGAGTTTTCCTCAGTGGTTTCAGATCTTTGAAACTTATCTGAGTAGTCCTGTACTGATGTTGCATTGTCAGAGATAGTACTCTTGTCCATAGAGTCAGATCGCTACAAACACGGACTTGTTAGGTCTTAAACGTGTTTGCCTGCTCTGATACCGATTGAAAAAGCGGGGGTCTAACAACACCACCCAATATTTCGCTTAGCAATCTGTATGGACTAACTCCGAAATACTTTGCTAGAGAATCAACTAGACAGTCAGACTCAATCTAGATAAAAGTATCTCAAGGAGTTAATATCTCTCTCTTGATTTGATTTTTACTCAAGCTAAAAACAACAACTAGTCTTTATCAAATACAAGGAATAACTTGGACGGTACCAAAGACCAATGTCCAAGGATCAATCAATATCAATCAACAGCCAAAGGTTGGATTTCCAATTGATGATCACGAACGCACAACCTGTATTATTTCAATTATGTAACAAATATAATGCGCAAAAGAAATAACACAGACACCAGAAGTTTTGTTAACGAGGAAACAGAAAATGCATAAAAACCCCGGGACCTATTCCAGATAAAATACACACTGTATTAAGCCGCTACAGACACTAGCCTACTCCAAGCTAACTTCGGACTGGACTATAGTTGAACCCCAATCAGTCTCCCACCGATCCAAGGTACAGTTGTACCCCTACGCCTCTGATCCCAGCAGGATACTACGCAATTGATTCCCTTAGCTGATCTCACCCACAACCAAGAGTTGCTGCAACCCAAAATCGCAGACTTGATAATAAACAAATCTGTCTCACACAGAAAATTCTATCAAAGGATAAATTTGTCTCCCACAGATAAACCCTAGGTTTTGTTCCGTATTAATATATAAAATCAAGGTAAACATGAACCAATTGATAATCCGGTCTTATATTCCCGAAGAACAACCTAGATTAATCAATCACCTCTCAACAATCCTTCTTGACTGCACAAGCGGTTTGTCGAGGAATCACAAACAGTGAGACGAAGATGTTTGTGACTTCTTTATCTTGCCTCTCGGAGAACTCTCACGATCTCAAGCCAATCAAAGATTGTACTCGTACGATAGAAGATGCAAGATCAGATCACACAACTATGATAAAAGTAATATCGACCTGGCTTTACAATCCCAATGAAGTCTTTAAGTCGTTAACCTGGTTTTAGAGAAGAAAACCAAAGGTTAAAGGAGAATCCACTCTAGCGAGCGCACTAGTATCACACAGATGTGTGGGGATTAGATTTGCACAATGTTAGATGTCTCCTTTATATAGCCTTCAAATCAGGGTTTTTCCTTAGTTACAAAGCAATCCATATTCACCATTAGATGAAAACCTGATTTAGATTCAAGATAATATTTCTCAACTGTTAGATCGAAAACTTAGCTTGTCACACACACTTGAGATATACGTTTACTGGGTTTGTGAAAACCATGCCCAAACGTGTACGTGTATGTTGGTTCAACATAGTAACCCAAAAGGTCAACCATATGATCATTTCATATTAACCTTGTTCTTCTTCACCATAACTAGTTCAATTGACTCAAATGAACTAGTTAGAGAGTTGTTTAATTGCTATGAGATCTTATGTAACTACACAAGACACAATTGAAACAAAGATGATTCGATTCGATTGAATCGGCTCATGAACTTTAGCCACGGTTTGCATACTACATTCCTTAGTAATTTAATTTTCATGTTCAGAGCACATCTTTAGATCATAACCCACTCAAGTACGCAAACAAGTTCGCGGACTTAAGACAACCGGCAGAGTTTTCCAAACTCAGCAGAAAATCTCGGCAAAGAGACTTCTGCCAGTTCGCGGACTAAACACGCAAATGATTTTTTGGAAAATCCCAGCAGAAATTCTCGGCAAGAGAACTTCCGTCAGTTCGCGGACTGAGTTCACAAACTGAGTTCGTGGACTCGGCAAAGCCAATTCCTCCGATTTCTCTCAATCAACAAAGTTCGCAAACTTCGGATTAAGGAATATGACTTATGCACATATGTGTTACCGCACAATGCTTGTATCCATCATCGGTTATATAGACCTAAACTCTCATTCCAACCATTGAAACATTCTTAGAGGATGTTATATAGTTGTTACATTATTTCTCGTCAAAGCGATTTTCAAAGTGATTGAAACATTATGACTTTCATCATTAGGTGAAGATAAACCCGATCAAAGCGAAACGCTTTACCAACACATGATTTCGAGATATAGATAGGCGAGATATACTCGGCTCGAAATATCAAATGTGTATGATGCAGTCTATATAGCATACGACTTTTGTCTCATAAGAAGTAGGAGATATAAGAGATAGACTTTTGAGTGATAGATAAGTTCAAGTCTCCACATACCTTTTTATTGATGAAGTTCCACGGTTCCTTGAATAGATCTTCGTCGTTGTATGATGAATCGCCATGAAGTCCTTGAGCTCAACTACACTTTTCTATCCTAGTCCGAGACTTAGCTATGTAGACTAGAAATCAAGACTCATATTTTTGATCACTAACATTGACAAACATGCTTGATATAGCAACGCATGCGAGGTCGACCGAGCTATGCTTTAACAAGTTTTAAACAAGATATCTCTAGATTTATTCTAGTTGTTAGTGTTGTAGAATAATTAGGTGTCTCTTCCATTATTGAAGAGTGTAATAATCCCTAATCTACAAGTTTGTTTTGATATTACCTTTACCTAGTAATTGTTTTTATCAAAATAAACACAAGATTGATCGAATCGTATCAATCGTGTTGTTGTATCTTCTAAAGAGAGCCTTGGGTTCTGCTAGAAGATTTACGAGAAGAATTCCTAAAGACAATCGGTATTGTGCTAGGAGTTTTATTAGTGCTGAAGCAGGTATTACATCTAGTCTGAATAGGTAGTAGGAAATTGGTGTAACATCTTATAATCAGTGTGTGTTTATTCTGGACTAGGTCCCGGGGTTTTTCAGCATTTGTGGTTTCCTCGTTAATAAAATTTCTGGTGTCTGTGTTATTTCTTTTCCGCATTATATTTGTTTATATAATTGAAATATCACAGGTTGTACGTTCAATCAATTGTGAATCCGACGTTTGGATTGTTGATTAAATTAATTGACACTTGGATATTGGTTTTTGATAGCGTCCAAGTTATTTCTTATATTCAATCGGGATCAGAAATTCCTATTTGTTTTATTGCGGGTAGAATTGAGAAATTGAGATATGATCTTTGATATATTTTTCTTAAGATTGAGTCTGGATGTCTAGTTGATTCTCTTGAAAGTATATTGGAGTTAGTCCACACAGATTGCTAAAAGAATTATTGGGTGTGGTTGTTAGACCCCCGCATTTTCAACTTCTTTAAGATCTAAGCACTTGAAAAACTCTCTAACTAGTTCATTTGAGTCATTTGAACTAGTTATGGTGAAGATGAATAAGGTTGATATGAAAGTGCTCATATGGTTAACTATTGGTTAACTATTGTTGAACCAACTAAGTGTACACTGAAAATGCGGGGGTACAACAACCTCACCCAATATTCTGATTAGCAATCTGTATGGACTAACTCTAATATACTTTTAAGAGAATCAACTAGACAGTAAGACTCAATCTTAATAAAAAGTATATCAAGGAGTTAATATCTCAATCTCTCGATTTGATCTTTACTTAAGCAAATGGAAATCTGCGAGTCTTTATCAAATACTAGAGATATAAACTTGGATGGTACCAAAGACCAATATCCAAGGATCAATCAATTTCCAATCAACAACCAAAGGTTGGATTTCACAATTGATCTATACAACGCACAACCTGTGATATTTCAATTATATAAAAAAATATAATGCGGAATAGAAATAACACAGACACCAGAAGTTTTGTTAATGAGAAACTGCAAATGCCGAAAAGCCCCGGGACCTAGTCCAGATTGAACACCACACTGTATTAAGCCGCTACAGACACTAGCCTACCACAAACTAACTTCGGTATGGACTATAGTTGAAGCCTAATCAATCTCACACTGATTCAAGGTACAGTTGCGCTCCTTACGTCTCTGATCCCAGCAGGATACTACACACTTGATTCACTTAGCTGATCTCACCCACAACTAAGAGTTGCTACGACCCAAAGTCGAAGACTTTAATAAACAAATCTGTATCACGCAGAAAAGTCTATGATAATAGATAAATCTGTCTCTCATAGATAAACCTATGCGTTTTGTTCCGTCTTTTGATAAATCAAGGTGAACAGGAACTAATTGATAACCCGTACTTATATTCCCGAAGAACATCCTAGTATTACCAATCACCTCACAATAATCTAAATCGTATGGTAGCGAAGTAATATATTGCGGAATCACAAACGATGAGACGAAGATGTTTGTGATTTCTTTTTATCTTGCCCTATCAGAGATATAATCTCAAGTCAATTATTCAATTGAACTCGTACGATAGAAAATGGCAAGATCATGTCGCTCAACTAAAAGAGAAGTAGTTTCGTCTTGCCTCACAATCCAAATGAAGTCTTTCAGTCGTTAACCTACAGGGTCTCGAGAAGAAACATAAGGTTAAAGGAGAATCGACTCTAGCAAAACCAACTAGTATCACACATGAGGTGTGGGGATTAGTTTTTCCAGTTGCTAGATGTCTCCTTTACATAGTTTTCAAATCAGGGTTTGCAATCCAAGTTACCTTGGTAACAAAGCATTCAATATTCACCGTTAGATGAAAAACCTAATTTATTCAGGCTAATATCTTTCAACCGTTAGATCAACACTTAGCTTGTCACACACAAATGAAATGTATTCATTTAGGTTTGAGTAACCATACCTAAACGTGTACACTTAGTTGGTTCACAAATAGTTAACCAATGGTTAGCCATATGAGCACTTTCATATTAACCGTATTCATCTTCTTCACATAACTAGTTCAAATGACTCATAAGAACTAGTTGAAAAGTTGTTCAATTGCTTAGATCTTTATTCATAGACACAATTGAAACAAAATCGGTTTGATCCATTCATGAATAATATACCCACGGTTTGCAAAGATTGCATTCCTTAAAATTTATTGTTTTAAGTTCATGAACTACCGATTTGAGAAATAACCAGCTTGGGTACGCGTACGGGTATGCATACCTTAGATACCAGATTTGAGTTTACAAACTCAGCAGAAATTTTCGGTTCGAAAACTTTCATGGGTACGCGTACGGGTATGCGTACCTAAGGTGACTGGTTTACTAGTTTGCAAACTACAAACTCAGCAGAAATTTTCGGTTGAAAACTTTCGCTGGTACCCGTACGGGTACGTGTACCCAACCTGTCTCCTTCACCAATATCGTATGCACACATATGCGCATACTTGGTTTCCGACACGTGGATTTATACACTAATGTGCGAACACACTATATATGCTTATATCCATAGTTGGTGATCTCAACTCTACATTTCAATCATTGAAACATTCTTCTATAATGTTATAACAATCGTTATTCACCACTATCTTCATCAAAGCTATTTTCAAGATTGAAACGTCATCATGACTTTCGTCACGGGTAAAGATGAAAGTGGTTAAAGCAAAAGCTTACCAATACATATTTCGAGAAAAAGATAGGCGAGTAAACTCGGGTCGAAATAGCAAATGTGTATGTATGAAAATTATCATACTTATACGATTATTGTCTCAAGAGTAGGAGATAGAGTAGACTTTTGAGTGATAGATAAGTTCAAGTCTCCACATACCTTTTTAGTCGGGTGAAGTTCCACTGGTTCCTCGAGAAGTTCTCCGTCTTCGTAAGATGATCGTCGTGGAGTATGGAACTCAACTACACTTAACTATCCTAGACCCAGACTTAGTCATAAGTAAACTAGAAATCAAGACATATAGTTTTTATCACTAATATTGACAAACATGCTTGAGATAGCAACACATGCGAGTTCGACCGGGCAATGCTCTTACAATCTCCCCCTTTGTCAATTTAGTGACAAAACTATCAATACATATGGATTACAAAATTGATAAAACTTTGTAGCTTCTCGTCCACATGCTTGATCTCCTTGGTGCTTCAACATTACTCGAAAACTTCGTCTTTTCCAAGTACTCCTATGATTCCATAGATTTTCAGTTCAGCATCATAGTTGTTGAAGTTCCGTAGCCATAACAATGAGAAAACAAAAGCTCTCGATCATTGTTATACGGTGTCATAGTATTATTACACAACATCAAATTTCTTATATCACAACTTCGAAAACAATACTATGGTGATATGTATCACTCCCCCTTAGTCAATACTTCGTCTCAACACGAAAACCACTTCCCCTTACATAATGATCCGAAAACCATATGTATTTGTAGTGTGAACTACATATTAACTCTCCCCCTTTTTGTCAATAAAATTGGCAAAGGTACGAAAACGGGATCCTAATGAAATTTTCATGGAGACACTTCAAGACCAAATAAAAGTACATATCAACTTTGTTTAGATGCAATCATAAATCCGAATCTAAATGCATTCATCACGGAGTTTATAAAGATACAAGATAACTCCTCAAATATTCCACAGCCGCACTCCCCACAAAGATATGGAAATTAAACGCAAGTTCAAAAGAACTCTCCCCCATTTGATGTTATTCCCGAAAGAACAACAAGGGCGGCCTTACTTTTACGAGAAAAGAAGGATTTCTTTGGCCACCAAAAACCACAAAATGATTTTGTATTCAAAAATCTCAATTAAACTAACCACAAGAGAACCCATGATTAATATAATCGGAATACACAACCAAAATAACCACAAACGAATATATGATTAGTCTAGTTGGAAATGCTCACACAAGAATACTTATGGAGCCGCACAGTATATACATAAAATATGGATCAGGGAAGATCAATACTACGGAATATACAAGGATTCATTCTATTTTCCACCACTGTTTTCACAATGACATATAATAGACATAATCCTCGTAAACAAAATATTTTAACCTATCTTCCATCAAATAATTGATATAATAGGCTTAACTTTTGTTTGTCAAAAGTTCATCGATCTTGTATCAATACATGCATATCGACATATAAACGAGATAACTTTTGACAACGTATAGGACAATAATAGTTCATGGACGCAAACACACATATCCCATAACATATTGCAATATATAAAACCATAAAGACTAATATTGCAAACATCATCTTCCAAAACAACTTTAGAATTTAAATAAATAAATCTAAAAACATGAAGATGAAACCGTTTGACATAGCTATGTGTACTCAAAATAATGGCTATTCTAAACCCTAGTTATCCTTCTTAAACAAAAACAAGAAAAAAATTCTCTTAAGAAGTTTTACTAGACAAAAATCAAAAAACAATTTAACACCAATATAAAGAGGCACGAGAAACTACTCATCATCTTCATCTTCAGAGACCATGAAGGTAGAACGAACCTTGTGCATGTCTTCTATAATATCGGGGTACTTGGTAGCAATCACAAGTAATTGTTCTTGAACACAACTTACTTTGGTATTCAATTTACAAAAACCTTTGTAAATTTTGCGAAGAAGCTTCGTAGAAGGATCACTCGAGCCATTAGTTGTGTCACGCCTTTGTC
The DNA here is from genome assembly GCF_003573695.1 of Papaver somniferum. Taxonomy (NCBI): domain Eukaryota; kingdom Viridiplantae; phylum Streptophyta; class Magnoliopsida; order Ranunculales; family Papaveraceae; genus Papaver; species Papaver somniferum. The sequence continues at coordinate 143,870,084 of NC_039366.1, read as the reverse complement.
TCTTGCAAGCATATTCCTTCATTCCATTGAAAGTACACGTCCGAACAAGCTTGGGGGTTCCAATGGAGTTCCCAATGGGTTCAATGGAGAAGTTGCGACAAATACGCTCAATCAAGCATGGATAGCCTAACTTCTTGTCAACGGAAGTCATGTCTAACATTTGAAAAATAATGAATCCACAAATGTCAAGACCTTTGGTTTCCATCACAAGGTAATAAACCAATTCCGCAAACTCACGACTCCAACGAGAGTTCTCAACCGTGGAAGGACAAAGGTTAGAAATACCCAATTTTCCAAAAGACTTTAGAGGAAAATATAATTGATTAGTAGGAAATTTTCCTCCATTCCACACAACACTTTTACCACAAAGACCTTGTGAAATGGTTTCATGTGAAGGTCTTTCATTGCTTGGTCTAGGAAAACGAAAATTACCCAAAGGGATTTTGGTAATCTTTGAAATTAGTTCTCTATTCACTAGAATCCTTTCTCTATTGACCATGGTCTTGATTTCCATGTCCTCATGAATGTTGGCATTAAAGATTCTAGTAAGTGTATCATAACCTTCACCAAGGCCATCATAGATGTTTCCAAGCTTGAATTTTTCAAAACAAGATAAATCCTCCTTATACCCACTAGTATTATCCATTTTCGTTTCTAGAATAAACCAAGTAGAAGAAATCTTTTCAAATACTTTGCTACAGGATTCATCCACAAATATAATCCTAATAGAATTTTGTTCAATAGGAAGATCAATCGAAGAGGATGAAGAACCTAGATTATTTGAAAAACCTTTTGAACCCTTAACATTCTTCATGATTCTTAAAAGGAAATAAGGGAGTGGGCAAGAGGTCACTTACTTGAATTTTATCTTAAGAAATCCCTTTACAAGTTGTTCTCCAACAAGCTTTAATGAGAAAAAAATTGAACCCTAGAAGTTCACGAACGCGGACAGATGAGGAAGGAAGGAGGGTAGGCGTACCCGTGCTTCTTTTATATCCACAGTTGGGCTTGGGCTCGTTTATGAACCGCGACCCACATAAGGAATGTAGGATTTTTAGAGGTGCACGTACTGGGATAAAAATACTAGTGTGAAGAAAGAATACCTGCACAAACCTTTTTGAAAAGCTTTTGTCACAAGGAAAATAAGAAAAAGAATTCACAAATAAAGTCAACCAGCTACTTGCCCCATTTCAAGTTATATACAAATGGGATGATGCCAATCCTGAAATCAGGTGGTGTAGAATGCAGAGAATTTCTCATGCAAATTCTTTGGTTGACATTTGCAGCGAGAATTAGGAGTAAAATCATAGTGATAAAACTCAGAATCCGTTGGTCCTTTTTTCTTATGACACGTAAATGACTTTTTCTGACAAATGGTTCTTTTACCAACCTTACAGAGAATCTTTTTATCAACTTCAAGAGGGCTGGTAATTGGAACAGTTTGTACATCATTAGAACATGATTTGACTGGTACAAAACTTCTATCAGAACGATTCAATTCTTCTATGAAATTGAGCTTTTATAAGAATTTTAAAATATTTTCAAACGCTCTAAATAGATCATTGTCAATCGATCATTTATGATAGTATTCCTCAAAGAGATTAAGAGTAATTCTTGTGAGGGTCCATACCTTTGAGCGTTGATCATGTTTTCTTTGATAATTCTCTTTAGATAATTTTTTTTAATTTTTCCTTTAGATTGTTTATTCACATCTTGAATTTCCGATATTCTAGATGGCACAAGATTATCATGAGAGACCGTCGGTCTGTAAAATAATCTCTGAGCAATCTTTAAGGAACTCTGGTATGCGTTACAGATGCCATGAGCAAGCCTCTCAAAAATATTTCCCATAGGGATAGACTTTTGAGGATCGGACAAACACAAACTTATAAGGTTTAACGTGTTTGCCTGCTCTGATACCAATTGAAAATGCGGGGGTACAGCAAACTCACCCAATATTTCGATTAGCAATCTGAATGGACTAACTCTAATATACTTTTAAGAGAATCAACTAGACAGTCAGAATCAATCTTAATAAAAAGTATATCAAGGAGTTAATATCTCAATCTCTCGATTTGATCTTTACTCAAGCAAATGGAAATCTGCGAGTCTTTATCAAATACTAGAGATATAAACTTGGATGGTACCTGATAGACACATTTTTGTGTCTAAGTTGTCCTCAATTATCTCCATGTTGGTACTCGATTTTGTACTTATTATGGTGTTTTTGTGTATATGTAGGTGTTTTTGGAGAAATAAACATGTGTGGAAATTCGGCTCGAAAAGTTGCCCGGGGCACCCCGAAAGAAACGTGTTATCCGCACCCTATCACTGGATAAGGGGCAATCATCACCATCTTCTTCACTGTTTAAAGAATACATTTTGGCGGGAAAATAGTTTCAGATTGCGTAACTTCCTGTGTTGATTTCTGGGCTGATTTGTTGGGATCTTTTCGCTGGAATTGATTGGGAATATCCTGTTGCATTAAAACAGGAATGGTATGCAAGAAGATTTCATGTGATAAATACTTGATATTCTGGAATTGATTATGGGAGACACGTGAACTGTGAGAGAAGATTTTACTCTATGGAATATATTCTATTGATTGAAAGAGATTTCTTTGCCAACTAAGAAACGTGTGGAAGTGTAGAACATAGAAGAAGGAGTTCTTGTTGGTTTTAGAAGTTTAAAAGGTAAGAAGATATTCCCGATAATATTTTCCTTAATGCCGAGTAATGAAAAATATTTGTAGTTATGGAAGAGATTTCTTGTGCATGAGAGGTTATATAAGGTGCTGAGGAGTTTTAGACGATGGGGGAGTTTTGGTAGAGCAAAATTGTTGCGTTTAATTTTTCTTCATTTTCACCATTTGAGCTATTAATTATATTTTTTGAGTGTGTTTTCATCATGAGAATCTAGACCCCAACACTGGGTCGACGGAGGAAGCCAGACTTCATACGTGGGTGAATTTGTTTTATTTTCTATTTGACTTTTGCACTTAATTAAAATAGAATTATTATTTGAAAAAATTAGTTATTATTTTATTAGATGGGTCATGCTTGCTTAGATGTTTGATGTCCCATGCCTACGATTTATAACTAATGTTTGGAAAATCTACCTTGGCAAGAATAAGAGTCGATGTTGTTTTATTTTTCGAGCGATAATTGTTTGAGAATGAATAATTGAACCTATTGATATGAGTTTGGCCGAATCCTAGACCCAGTAACTCTCTATTTTATTCCTTTAAAATTAATCTTAACAAGTCTTAGAGTTCGAATCCTATTTACTAAATAAAACAACGACAATCAAAAACATTATCAGTACCAAAGACCAATATCCAAGGATCAATCAATTTCCAATCAACAACCAAAGGTTGGATTTCACAATTGATCGATACAACGCACAACCTGTGATATTACAATTATATAACAAAATATAATGCGAAATAGAAATAACACAAACACCAGAAGTTTTGTTAACGAGAAACCGGAAATGCAGAAAAACCCAGGGACCTAGTCCAGATTGAACACCACACTGTATTAAGCCGCTACAGACACTAGCCTACTACAAACGAACTTCGGTCTGGACTGTATTTGAACCCTAATCAATCTCACACTGATTCAAGGTACAATTGCGCCCCTTACGTCTCTGATCCCAGCAGGATATTACGCACTTGATTCCCTTAAATGATCTCACCCACAACTAAGAGTTGCTACGACCCAAAGCCGAAGAACAGCCTAGTATTATCAATCACCTCACAATAATCTAAATTGTATGGTAGCGAAACTAGATATTGCGGAATCACAAACGATGAGACGAAGATGTTTGTGATTTCTTTTTATCTTGCCCTATCAGAGATACAATCTCAAGTCAATTATTCAATTGAACTAGTACGATAGAAAATGGCAAGATCAGATCGCTCAACTACAAGAGAAGTAATTTCGTCTGGCCTCACATTCCCAATGAAGTCTTTCAGTCGTTAACCTACAGGGTCTCGAGAAGAAACCTAAGGCTAAACGAGAATTGACTCTAGCAAAACCAATTAGTATCACACAGGAGGTGTGGGGATTAGTTTTTCCAGTTGCTAGATGTCTCCTTTATATAGTTTTCAAATCAGGGTTTGCAATCCAAGTTACCTTGGTAACAAAGCATTCAATATTCACCGTTAGATGAAAAACCTGATTTATTCAAGATAATATCTTTCAATCGTTAGATCGAAACTTAGATTGTCACTTACAAATGAAATGTATTCATTTAGGTTTGAGTAACCGTACCTAAACGTGTCCACTTAGTTGGTTCACAAATAGTTAACCAATGGTTAGCCATATGAGCACTTTCATATTAACCGTATTCACATAACTAGTTCAAATGACTCATAAGAACTAGTTGAAGAGTTGTTCAATTACTTAGATCTTTATGCATAGACACAATTGAAACAAAATCGGTTTGATCCATTCATGAACAATATACCCACTGTTTGTAACGATTGCATTCCTTATAATATATTGTTTTAAGTTCATGAACTACCGATTTGAGAAATAACCAGCTTGGGTACGCGTACGGGTATGCTTACCTTAGCTACCGGATTTGATTTTACAAACTCAGCAGAAATTTTCGGTTCGAAAACTTCCGTGGGTACGCGTACGGGTATGAGTACCTAAGGTGACTAGTTTACTAGTTTTCAAACTGCAAACTCGGCAGAAATTTTCGGTTGAAAACTTCCGCTGGTACGCGTACGGGTACGCGTACCCAACCTGTCTCCTTCACCAATAACGTATGCACACATATGCGCACACTTGGTTTACGGCACGTGGATTTATACACTAATGTGCGAACACACTATATATGCTTATATCCATAGTTGGTAATCTCAACTCTACATTTCAATCATTGAAACATTCTTCTATAATGTTATAACAATCGTTATTCACGACTATCGTCATCAAAGCTAGTTTCAAGATTGAAACGTCATCATGACTTTCGTCACGGGTAAAGATGGAAGTGGTTAAAGCAAAATCTTACCAACACATATTTCGAGAAAAAGATAGGCGAGTAAACTCAGGTCGAAATAGCAAATGTGTTTGTATGAAAACTATCATACTTATACGACTATTGTCTCAAGAGTAGGAGATAGAGTAGACTTTTGAGTGATAGATAAGTTCAAGTCTTCACATACCTTTTTAGTCAGATGAAGTTCCACTGGTTCCTCGAGTAGTTCTTCGTCTTCATAAGATGATCGCCATGGAGTCTGGAGCTCAACTACACTTAACTATCCTAGACCGAGACTTAGTCAAAATTAAACTAGAAATCAAGACATATAGTTTTGATCACTAATAGTGACGAACATGCTTGAGATAGCAATGCATGCGAGTTCGACCGAGCAATGCTCTAACATACACGTTTAGGTACGGTTACTCAAACCTAAATGAAGATACATTTCATTTGTGTGTAACAAGTTAAGTTCGATATAACAGTTGAAAGATATTAGCTTGAATCTAATCGGGTTTTCATCTAACGGTGAATATTGAATGCTTTGTTACCAAGGTAACTTAAATTGCGAACTCTGATTTGGAGACTGTATAAAGGATAACTCTAGCAACTGGGAAACCTAATCCCCACACCTCCTATGTGATACTAGTTGTATAAGCTAGAGTCGATTCTCCTTTAACCTAAGGTTTTTCATGAAACCATGTAGGTTAACGACTTAAAGACTTCATTGGGATTGTGAAGCCAGACCCAACTATTTTGTCTACAGTTGCGTGATCTGATCTTGTTGTTTCTATCGTGATAGAGTAAAATCATAAGATTGGCTTGAGATTTACGTCTCCGATAGGCAAGATAGAAAAGTAGTCACAAACACCTTTGTCTCATCGTTTGTGATTCCACAATATCTTTTTTCGCTAGTCGATTAAGATTATTGTGAGGTGATTTATATTTCTAGGATGTTCTCCGGGAATATAAGTCTGGTATATCAATTTGAAAAAGAGGGGGTCTAACAACACCACCCAATATTTCGCTTAGCAATCTGTATGGACTAACTCCGAAATACTTTGCTAGAGAATCAACTAGACAGTCAGACTCAATCTAGATAAAAGTATCTCAAGGAGTTAATATCTCTCTCTTGATTTGATTTTTACTCAAGCTAAAAACAATAGCGAGTCTTTATAAAATTCAAGGAATAACTTGGACGGTACCAAAGACTAATGTCCAAGGATCAATCAACAATCAAAGGTTGGATTTCCAATTGATGATCTTTAACGCACAACCTTTATTATTTCAATTATATAAAAAATATAATACGGAAAAGAAATAACACAGACACCAGAAGTTTTGTTAACGAGGAAACCGCAAATGCAGAAAAACCCCGGGACCTAGTCCAGATTGAATATACACTGTATTAAGCCGCTACAGACACTAGCCTACTCCAAGCTAACTTCAGACTGGACTATAGTTGAACCCCAATCAGTCTCCCACTAATTCAAGGTACAGTTGTACTCCTACGCCTCTGATCCCATCAGGATACTGCGCACTTGATTCCCTTAGCTGATCTCACCCACAACCAAGAGTTGTTGCAACTCAAAATCGCAGACTCGATAATAAACAAATCTCTCTCACACAGAAAAGTATATCAAAGGATAAATCTGCCTCCCACAGTAAAACCCTAGGTTTTCGTTCCGTCTTAAGATATGAAATCAAGGAGAACATGAACCAATTGATAATCCGGTCTTATATTCCCTAAGAACAGCCTAGATTAATCAATCACCTCTCAACAGTCTTACTTGAATATACAAGAGGACGTCGAGGAATCACAAACAGTGAGAAGAAGATGTTTGTGACTTCTTTTATCTTGCCTATCGGAGAACTCTCACAATCTCAAGCCAATCAATAAGATTGTACTCGTACGATAGAATATGCAAGATCAGATCACACAACTACGATAAAAGTAGTATCCGTCTGGCTTCACAATCCCAATGAAGTCTTTAAGTCGTTAACCTGGTTTTAGAGAATAAAACCAAAGGTTAAAGGAGAATCAACTCTAGCGAGCGCACTAGTATCACACAGACGTGTGGGGATTAGTTTTTCCCAATGCTAGATGTCTCCTATATATAGTCTTCAAATCAGGGTTTTGCGTTAGTTACAAATCAATCAATATTCACCGTTAGATGAAAACCTAATTTAGATTCAAGCTAATATTTCTCAATCGTTAGATCGAAAACTTAGCTTGTCACACACACTTGAGATATACGTTTACTGGGTTTTTGAAAACCGTCCCCAAACGTGTACGTGTATGTTTGTTCAACATGGTAACCCAAAAGGTCAACCATATGAGCATTTCATATTAACCTTGTTCTTTTTCACCATAACTAGTTCAATTGACTCAAATGAACTAGTTAGAGAGTTGTTCAATTGCTATGAGATCTTATCTAACTACACAAGACACAATTGAAACAAAGATGATTCGATTCGATTGAAATGGCTCATGAACTTTATAGCCACGGTTTGCATACTCATTCCTTATTAGTTTAAGTTTCATGTTCATAGCACATCTTTAGATCATAACCCACTCAAGTACGCGAGCAATTTCGCGGACTTAAGACAACCGGCAGAGTTTTCCAAACTCAACAGAAAATCTCGGCAAGGAGACTTCCGCCAGTTCGCGGACAAGGTTCGCGGACTGAGTTCACAGACTTGTACTACACGAACGAATTTGGAATCCCAGCGGAAATTCTCGGAACAAGAACTTTCGTCAGTTCGCGGACTGAGTTCGCAAACTGAGTTCGCGGACTTGGCAAAGCCAATTCCTCCGGTTTCTCTCAATCAATAAAGTTCGCAAACTTCGGATTAAGGAATAAGACTTATGCACATATGTGTTACCACACAATGCTTATATCCATCATTGGTTATATTGACCTAAACTCTCATTCCAACCATTGAAACATTCTTAGAGGACGTTATATAGTTGTTACACTATTTCTCGTCAAAGCGATTTTCAAAGTGATTGAAACATTATGACTTTCATCATTAGGTGAAGATAAACCCGATCAAAGCGAAAAGCTTTACCAACACATGATTTCGAGATATAAATAGGCGAGATATACTCGGATCGAAATATCAAATGTGTATCATCCAGTCTATATAGCATATGACTTTTGTCTCATAAGAAGTAGAAGATAGAAGAGATAGACTTTTGAGTGATAGATAAGTTCAAGTCTCCACGTACCTTTTTATTGATGAAGTTCCACGGTTCCTTGAGTAGATCTTCGTCGTTGTATGATGAATCGCCATGAAGTCCTTGAGCTCAACTACAATTTTCTATCCTAGTCAGAGACTTAGCTATGTAGACTAGAAATCAAGACTCATAGTTTTGATCACTAACATTGACAAACATGCTTGATATAGCAACGCATGCGAGGTTGACCGAGCAATGCTCTAACAATCTCCCCCTTTGTCAATTTTAGTGACAAAACTATTAATACATATGGAATACAAAAAAGATAAACTTTAGTGGCTCATATTCCATAGTCTAATCTTCAACGTTCCCTGAAATATTCGTCTTTCCAAGTACTCCAATGATCCCAAAGGTTGTAAGTTTAGCATCACCGTTGTTGAAGATCCGTAGCTATAACAATGAGAGAAATCGAGATTCTCGATCATCATTATACAGTGACATAGTATTATTATGTAACATCAAAGTCCAATTGCATCACGACTTTAACAATAATACTACGGTGATATGTATCACTCCCCCTTAGTCAATACTCCATCTCACATGGAAACCACTCCCCCTTACACAATGATCCTAAAACCATATGTATATATGTAGTAGAACTACACATTAATTCTCCCCCTTGTTGTCAATAAAAATTGGCAAAGGTACAAGAACGAGATTCTAATAAAATTTCCGAGAAGAGACGTTTCATAGACTAAAAGAAAAAATACATACCAACTTAATTTAGATGCAATCATAAAGCCGAAGCTAAATGCATTCATCAAGGAGTTTTAAGATACAAGATAACCCCAATAAAATTCCACAGCCGCACACCCCGCAAGATATTACCATTAAGCACAAGTTCAAAAGAACTCTTCCCCATTTGATGTCATTCCCGAGAGAACAACAAGAGCGGCCTTAATTTCGAAAGAAAAGAAGGATTTTTAATTGGACACCAAAAACCACAGGAAAATGATTTTCTATATCCAAAGCTCAATCAAATTAATCACAAGTAAACCCATGATTAATTTAATTGGAATACGCAACTAAATCAAACCACAAAAGTGATTAATTTAATTGATTGTGCTCAACATAAGTAAACTTATGGAGCTACGACTAAGGTAATCATACGGAGATGACTAACTTAATCGTTCACATACTCAACATAAGGAAAACCTTACGGAATATTATACTACATTAACCAATAGAACATGGTTAGTATAGACGTTCATATACTCAACACAAGAACTTGTGGAATATACGAAAACTCAACTAGACTAATTACCAGAGAACCCATAATTAATCTAATTGGAATACAAACAACCAAACTAATCACGAAAGTAATCAATTTAATTGTCAAATGTTTTGCTCTAAAAAAGAAGACTTTCAGAACAAATAACTAAATAACCAACCAAGATGATTAATCTAGTTCATAATGCTCAATACATAGCATCTTATGGAACAACCAACAAAGCCAATAAAAAAAATCGACTTAGTTGTATCGTGCTCAACATAAGACACACGATGGATCCTTCACGGTAATACAAAAAGAATGGATCAATGAAGATCAATACCGTGGAATACATACAAGGATCTATTCTATCTTTCCATCACTATATGCATAGTGACATAATAGACTTTATCCTTGTCACACAAAAGATTTTATCCTATTTTCCATCAAGTAAATGACTGCATAGGCATAACTTTTGTATTTGTCGAAAGTCCATTCGTCCTTTCATCAATACGAATACCAATTCATGAATGATTTTACTTTTGACAACATATGGGACCTTCAAGTTCACGGACGCAAACAATACATATCCCATAAAAAAATTTGCAATATCACAAAATCATAAAGATTAATACTGCAATAACATCATCCTCCAAATATTTTTAGAATTTAATACCAATAAACCTAAAAAATAAACATAAGAAGATGAAAACAAAATAGCTATGTGTAGTCACAATCTTCGCTATTCAAAACGCTAGTTATTCTTCCAACTAATCCAAAAAGAAGACATACTAGGAATATAAGAAGATGCATTACTCATCACCTTCATCATCGGACAATTTCCAAGTAGCTTGAATTGAATCCAACTCTTCCTTGAGCTCGGGAAACTTGCTTCCAATTAACGATACTTGATCTTTTAAGCACTTTACTCTTGCATACCTTGCACACACCCTTGTAAACCTTTTGAATAAGCCTCAAGGTGGTAGGGTCTTCAACATCAAGAGGAGTACCTTTTTATCGCTTGCGAACATTTTCCCTTATGCGCCGAAAGGTACATGGACGAACAAGTTTGGGAATTCCAAGGGAATTTCCAATAAAATCAAGCCGACGATCACGGCAAATTTTGCTTATCAAACAAGGGTAGCCTAACATCTTGATGTGAGAAGTCATCGTCATCATTTGAAATATGATAAAACCACAAATATCAAGATTTGTATTTCCGGATGCAAGGATGAAGACCAAATCCGCAAACTCGTAACACCACAAGAATTCTCAATTGTGGAGGGACAAAGGTTAGAGATACCGAGTTTTCCAAACGCCATTAAAGCAATACTAAGATCATTAGTAGGAAACTATCATTGACTCCAAACAACCTTCTTTCCATAAAGTCCAATAAATATATCATCATATGATGGACGTTCATCACTTGGTCTAGGTAACCGTACATTTCCCAACGGTATTTCGGTGACCCTTGAAATTGACTCTCTATCAACAAGAAACCTTTCTCTATTTATCATGAATTTGAATTCCATCTTGTTAAAATCGACCTTCATGAATGTTGGCATAGAAAATCCTTGTTAGAGAATCAAAACCTTCACCAAGGCTATTAAAGATATTCCCAAGTTTGAACTTTTTGAAGCAAGCTAAATCCTCTTCATGTCCACTAAAGGTTTCCAATTTCTTTTCTAGAATAAAACCTTTGGAAGCAATCCTATCAAAAGTTATAGCACAAGAATCATTCACAAACCTAATTCTAAGAGAATTTTGATCACAAGGAGAATTCAAGCTAGGGTTTTTTGAGCTTTTTGAACTCCTTTTCATGCTCCTAGAAATCATCATAAAGAGATATACCAGAGGGAATTACTTACTTGGAGAGAACCTCAAACACCCTTCCTGTTGATTTCTTCAAAGAAGCTTTAATGGTGGAGAAGCACAAACCCTAGTTCACGTACGCGGACGAAAGATGAGGAAGGAGAAGGTTCACGGACCATATACATATATATTCCTCATTCACGGGCTTGGGCTAAACACGAACCGTGACCCACAAAGACATATGGGATTTTCTTAGCCCTTTCCACATTAAAGGTATGAAACCAACATACATGTGAAAGATAACAGAAGCAATAGAAAGCCAACCAAGCACAACACAACTGTATACAACTCAAACCATTTCTTGCCCCACTTCAAGATATGTACAAATGGGGTAAATGTCAACCTTGTTACCAAGAGGCATAATGCGCAGAGGAGTTCTCATGCGACACGTCTGGTTGATAAGTGTGAACAGTCCCTGTAGTATAATCAAAATAATGATGATAGTCAGGGCAGTTAGAGCTTCCTATCCTTCGTTTATTATGGCTAAAATAAGGATTCTTCTGATTTCTGGGTTGTACAGTATTGACAGATTTAACACATATGAAACCCTTTTCGGAATGATTCTTAGACTTAACAGAATTAAGTTTTTCTAAGAAATTAAAAACGCCTTCGAACGCTTTAAACAGATCTTTATCGATTGATCCATCACGATAGTATTCCTCATAGATATCAAGAGTTAATCTAGTGAGGTTCCATATCCTTGAGCGTATTGAACGTTTTCCCAACCTTTCCTTCTTTTTATTTTTTCCTTCTTATTGCTTCTTAACATCTAAATCTCCCCTTTTAGATGAAGTAAGATTATCATGAGAAACCAGAGGTTTTAACCATAACAATCTCTGAACAATCTTTAAGGAATTCTGGCGCGCGATACAGATGCCCGGAGCAAGCTTTCCAAAGATATTTCCATGGGACAATTTAAAAGGAACGAACAAACACAAACTTATCAAGTTTACCGTGTTTGCCTGCTCTGATACCAATTGAAAAAGCGGGGGTCTAACAACACCACCCAATATTTCGCTAAGCAATCTGTATGGACTAACTCCGAAATACTTTGCTAGAGAATCAACTAGACAGTCAGACTCAATCTAGATAAAAGTATCTCAAGGAGTTAATATCTCTCTCTTGATTTGATTTTTACTCAAGCTAAAAACGATAGTGAGTCTTTATCAAATACAAGGAATAACTTGGACGGTACCAAAGACCAATGTCCAAGGATCAATCAATTCAATCAACAACCAAAGGTTGGATTTCCAATTGATGATCTTTAACGCACAACCTGTATTATTTCAATAATATAAAAAATATAATGCAGAAAAGAAATAACACAGACACCAGAAGTTTTGTTAACGAGGAAACCGCAAATGCAGAAAAACCCCGGGACCTAGTCCAGATTGAATACACATTGTATTAAGCCGCTACAGATACTAGCCTACTCCAAGCTAACTTCTGACTTGACTATAGTTGAACCCCAATCAGTCTCCCACTAATTCAAGGTACAGTTGTACTCCTACGCCTCTGATCCCAGCAGGATACTACGCACTTAATTCCCTTAGTTGATCTCACCCACAACCAAGAGTTGTTGCAACCCAAAATCGCAGACTTGATAATAAACAAATATGTCTCACACAGAAAAGTCTATCAAAGGATAAATCTGTCTCCAACAGAAAAACCCTAGGTTTTTGTTCCGTCTTAAGATATGAAATCAAGGTGAACAGGAACCAATTGATAATCCGGTCTTATATTCCCGAATAACAGCCTAGATTAATCAATCACCTCTCAACAGTCTTACTTGAATATACAAGAGGACGTCGAGGAATCACAAACAGTGAGACGAAGATGTTTGTGACTTCTTTTATCTTGCCTATCGGAGAACTCTCACGATCTCAAGACAATCAATAAGATTGTACTCGTACGATAGAAGATGCAAGATCAGATCACACATCTACAATAAAAGTAGTATCCGTCTGGATTCACAATCCCAATGAAGTCTTTAAGTCGTTAACCTGGTTTTAGAGAAGAAAACCAAAGGTTAGAGGAGAATCGACTCTAGAGAGCGCACTAGTATCACACATACGTGTGGGGATTAGTTTTGCCCAATGCTAGATGTCTCTTATATATAGTCTTCAAATCAGGGTTTTGCCTTAGTTACAAAGCAATCAATATTCACTGTTAGATGAAAACCTGATTTAGATTCAAGCTAATATTTCTCGACCGTTAGATCGAAAACTTAGCTTGTCACACACACTTGAGATATACGTTTACTGGGTTTGTGAAAACCGTGCCCAAACGTGTACGTGTATGTTGGTTCAACATAGTAACCCAAAAGGTCAACCATATGAGCATTTCATATTAACCTTGTTCTTCTTCACCATAACTAGTTCAATTGACTCAGATGAACTAGTTAGAGAGTTGTTCAATTGCTATGAGATCTTATGTAACTACACAAGACACAATTGAAACAAAGATGATTCGATTCGATTGAAACGGCTCATGAACTTTATAGACACGGTTTGCATACTGCATTTCGTAGTAATTTAAGTTTCATGTTCAGAGCACATATTTAGATCATAACCCACTCAAGTACGCAAGCAAGTTCGCGGACTTAAGACAACCGACAGAGTTTTCCAAACTCAGCAGAAATTCTCGGCAAGGAGACTTCCGCCAGTTTACGGACTAGGTTCGCGGACTTGTACTACACGAACGAATTTGGAATCCCGGCAGAAATTATCAGAACAAGAACTTCTGTTAGTTCGCGGACTGAGTTCGCGGACTTGGCAGGGCCAATTCCTCCGGTTTCTCTCAATCAACAAAGTTCGCAAACTTCGGATTAAGGAATATGACTTATGCACATATGTGTTACCACACAATGCTTATATCCATCATTGGTTATATTGACCTAAACTCTAATTCCAACCATTTAAACATTCTTAGAGGACGTTATATAGTTGTTACACTATTTCTCGTCAAAGCGATTTTCAAAGTGATTGAAACATCATGACTTTCGTCATTAGGTGAAGATAAACCCGATCAAAACGAAACGCTTTACCAACACATGATTTCGAGATATAGATAGGCAAGATATACTCGGCTCGAAATATCAAATGTGTATGATCCAGTCTATATAGCATATGATTTTTGTCTCATAAGAAGTAGGAGATAGAAGAGATAGACTTTTGAGTGATAGATAAATTCAAGTCTCCACAACCTTTTTGTTGATGAAGTTCCATGGTTCCTTGAGTAGATCTTCGTCATTGTATGATGAATCGCCATGAAGTCCTTGAGATCAACTACACTTTTCTATCCTAGTCGAGACTTAGCTATGTAGACTAGAAATCAAGACTCATATTTTTGATCACTAACATTGACAAACATGCTTGATATGGAAACGCATGCGAGGTTGACCGAGCCATGCTCTAACACAATTAGTTCATGTTCACCTTGATTTATCAAAAGACGAAACAAAACCCGTAGGTATTTCTGTGGGAGACAGACTTATCTATTCCTATAGACTTTTCTGTGTGATACATATTTATTTATTAAGTCTCCGACTTTGGGTCGTAGCAACTCTTAGTTGTGGGTGAGATCATCTAAGGGAATCAAGTGCGTAGTATCCTGTTGGGATCAGAGACGTACGGAGCGAAACTGTACCTTGAATCAGTGTGAGATTGATTGGGGTTCAACTAAGTCTAGATCGAAGTTAGTTTGTAGTAGGCTAATGTCTGTAGCGGCTTAATACAGTGTGGTGTTCAATCTAGACTAGGTCCCGGGGTTTTTCTGCATTTGCAGTTTCCTCGTTAACAAAACTTCTGGTGTCTGTGTTATTTCTTTTCCGCATTATGTTTGTTATATAATTGAAATATCACAGGTTGTGCGTTGAGTCGATCAATTGGTAAATCCAACCTTTGGTTGTTGATTGAAATTGATTGATCCTTGAACATAGGTCTTTGGTACCGTTCAAGTAATCTCTCTTATATTCAATAGGGCTCGCAAATTATTATTTGTTTGATTGCGGATTCAATTGAGAGATTGAGATATAACTCTTTGATATACTTTTTATAAGATTAAGTCTAACTGTCTAGTTGATTCTCTTATAAGTATATTGGAGTTAGTCCATACAGATTGCTAAGCGAAATATTGGGTGAGGTTGTTAGACCTTTGCTTTTTCATTAAGTTCTAAAATCGGTAATGTATGATTCTCATACTCATGAACTAAAACATTTATGATTTAAGGAATGAAAATTAACTTTGCAAGGATTCACTTATTTGCCACCCATACTTTTCCTATTTGCCACCCCTATCAAAATATCAAAAGTAATTTTACTTTTCAATTTCACTATTCCTATTAACCACCTGTACAAGTCAAACTAAATTTGACCACAGTTATTACCACTCTTATATTTTTTCATCTTCATTAATCCCCTTTTATTGTTAAAACACCATTAAAAGACACTATTAATCATATGTTAGATTAGATCCGTTTAAGTATGATGCACCAAGAATTTATATTTCCCTTTTCCACTTTATTTATTTTTGTTTATGGATAATCCCTAATTTGTTCATATGTTATGGTATGTAATATAAAACCCGAATTTAAGGAGCTAAATCTAAGCATCAATTGATTTTTTAATCAAGAGAAGCAAGCGAATATTTCTAGTTTGCAACTTATGGTTCCTACTACAACCTACATATTCAGATTATCGGATTTAATGAACTTGATGTTGATGAATTCAAAGTGACGATGTCTACCTGATTGCCTATGCCCAAAATAATAAATCATATGAATCATCAGTATAAGTGGGAGCACAACTTTCCATTCACAAAGTAGGATTGCAATTAGTTTTCAAACTGGTAATGTTAACGTCACAGCCAAAACACCATAGAAAAGATGGATGAAGGTGGGCGGAGTTGGAGAAAAACAATAATCGGGAATTTAGGTTTCTTTTTTATTTTTATGTTTGTTTGTTTAGATGTTGGGGTGGTTTAAATGTTGGGTGGAAAAAAAACCAAGAGGTAGTATTTAGGATATTCTAAAAATTATATGGGTGGTGAATAAGAAAAGTGGAGGTGGTAATTTATGCGAGTGGCAAATAGGAAAAGCGTGGGTGGCAAATAGGTGAAACCCTTTGCAAACCGTGGATTAATGTTCATGAATTGATTCTTGGATAAGTACTTTGTACAATCACGAATCAAACCGATTTCGTTTCAATTTGTTCATGAATATTTCTATGAGATAGTGAACAATTGAACAACTCTATATGAAACACAATTAGATTCATTTAGTTATCTATCATGATTGATTGATCATCATATTTGATCTAGAAGTGTTAGATGAATACGGCTAAGTCAAAAGTGTTCATATGGCTAACTTCGGTTAACTGTTATTGAGCCAACCCAATATACACATTTAGGTACGGTTACCCACATCTAAATATAAGTATATTTCATTTGTGTGTAACAAGCTAAGACCATCTAACGGTGGAGATTGATTGTTTAATTTCTAAGCAGACTTAGCTTGAATCTTAAATCAGGAGTTCATCTAACGCTGAATATTGAATGCTTTGTTACTAAATTATCTTAGATTTGATTGTAAGCAACCCTTATTTGAAATACTATATAAGGGAGAACTCTAGCAACTGGAAAACCTAATCCCGACACTTTCTTGTGTCCTAGTTGCAAAACCTAACGACTTGAAGACTTCATTTGGGATTCGTGAAGCCAGATCCAACTATTTTCTCTGTAGTTGCGTATTCTGATCTTACTTGTTCTGTCGTATCAAGTTTTATCTTCTCTGAGATTCACTCGAGATTCGTCTCTGATAGGTAAGATATAAAAATTAATAACAACAGTTCTTCGTCTCAACCTCTTGTGATTCCGCAATAACTTCTTCTGTTAATCAATTAGGTTATTGTGAGGTGACTAATATTTCTAGGCTGCTCTTTGGGAGTATAAGACCGGATTATTAGTTGGTTCCTGTTCACCTTGATTTTTATCAAATGACGGAACAAAAAAAAGGATAAACATATCTGTGGGAGACAGATTTGTTTATAAGTATTCGACTTTGGGTCGTGGAAACTCTTAGTATTGGGTAAGATCAGCTAAGGGAATCAAGTGCGCAGAATCCGGCGTGGTGCTAGAGGCGTAAGGAGCGCGACTGTACCTTAAATGGTATGAGACTTGGTTAGGGATCAACTACATTCCAGTTCGAAGTTAACTTGTATTAGGCTAGACTTTGTAGCGGCTTAATATAGCGTGGTGTTCAAATCTGGACTAGGTCCTGGGTTTTTTTTTGCATTTGCGTTTTCCTCGTTAACAAAATTTCCGGTGTCTGTGTTATTTCTTTTCCGCATTATATTTGTTTATATAATTAAAATATCACAGGTTGTGCGTAGTTCAATCAGTTGATAAATCCGACCTTGATTGTTCGATAGAACTTGATTGACACTTGGGCATTGGTTTTTGGTACCGTCCAAGTTATTTCTCATATCAATCAGGCTCACGGATTTGAATATATTCGATTTGCTGATTGTATTGTGAAAGAGAGATAAAGCTCTTTATTTTAAGTTGGTGCTCTTGAAATTATATTGGAGTTTAGTCCATACAGATCGCCGAACGAATTATTGGGTGTAGTTGTTATACTCCCGCCTTTTCAACTCTCTAGATGCAGAACAAGCAGAAGGGAAAGCAGCTCTTGAAGCGGTGAGGTAGGCAGTAAGGAAAGGAGTAAAGCATATGCATCTTGAAGGGGACAGTATTAATGTACTACCTCCGTCCCTAATTAGATGACCTAGTTAAAATTTACTAGTAAATTTAGAAATGATTTATCTCTCAAACTATACAACGGATTTTCGTAAACTTTGTATCATAGGAAAGCATTTTAAAACACCTATCTAATGAATATAAATATGGCTATCAAATTTTACATATTTCTTATAATAATACTAATCTATCACTCCACTTATTTATGGTATAGGTCATCTAATTAGGGACGGAGGGAGTAGTTAACAATAAATGGCAGTATACAATCTGTCAAGTGCACAACTAGGAGTTTAATAGTTGACACTGTTTATTTTCTTAATTTGTTAGATAGCTGGAAGTGTTCCTATATTCCAAGATTAGGAAACAATGTTGCACATTATAACAGCATATGCTAAGACTTTATCAGTAGTTGAAGAATGGTGTGACAATTGGCCAGCGCAACTAGCAGATCCAATTAGTGCAGATTTAATCAATTACTCTCAGTAGTTTAATAAAAAAAAACTCTCTTGTTAAAAGAAAAACCTATTGATTATTAAATATTTATTTATTTATTTAACCGATAAAAAAATAACATATTTCTACCTGTTTTACATATAATGATAAAAGAAAAACCAATGTTAATATTAACCATCTTTTAGATTTTTGAAAGATCTTCTACCTTATTAATATTAACTCAAATATATTTTTTACGTGTTATTATTGGAGAAAATATCGATATTGATACTAATTATTGGATTTTTCACCGTATAATAGCTAGAAAATCTGATATTTTACCTATGATGATCTAAATTGAGATCAACATCCCCAATGTATCTAAAATATTCATCGGTAACGATTTAAAATAAAAATGTAAACATGGTGTAATTATACGTAATAAACTCCCATCCGTCCAAAACCAAATCTCAACGATCCAGCGGTCATACATAATACATAACAAATAATAAGAGCCTTTCGTCGGGTGTGTATGAACCACCTACCTAATCTACGGCGCATGTTACCCATCAACGCCGCATATATCACCAGATTTCATCTACCGGACACGAATGATTTTTGTCCGAGCTAATGAAAAAGCATGGTTACACTATGTTGTACCAGTGCTAGTTTTATTTTGGAATGTGGGATTTTATCGAGTTTTTAGGCCGTTGATGTCATAGAATGAGATCAACATTTGGCCCGCTGGACTACTCAGTTCCCCAGCCCTATACCAGCCACTTAGCCAACGGTTATGGACCATCATAGTTCATATTCAGTACCGGATCCAGCTAAACGGGTAGGACTACAGAATGTAATCTGGGTTTGAGAAGCATCTAATCCAAGTTTCATAGTTTCTGCAACTTAGCTCAAGTGGAAGAAGAACAACACAGATAAACCTTCGACTAAAGAAAATGAAGCTTTTTCTTCGTCTCCGCAACCCCAATTTCCAATACAGAAATCTTTGCAGCATACCCAAATCTTTCTCACCAGAAAATGATGACGAAAAAGAGGAAGGATTTATAAAAATTCTCAGAGAAATCATGAAAGGAAAACAGAATTGGTCCCAATCATTCAATAATACATTCATTACCCAGAGACTAAAGCCAGTGCATGTTGAAAAAACATTGATTCTAACACTTCTTGATAATGATGGTGGTGGTGATCCAAGGTTAGCTTTAAGATTTTTTAATTTCTTAGGTTTACATAAAAAATTTGATCATTCAATAATATCATTTTGTATATTAATTCATGGATTAGTTCAATTTAATCATTATTGGCCTGCCCATTCAGTTCTTCAAACGTTACTTCTTCGCGGATTAAGCTCTAATGAAGTATTTGATTCACTAATGTATGTGTATGAAAAATACAATTTTAAATCTATTCAGGGGTTTGATCTATTGATTCAGAATTATATTCAAGATCGACGTGTATTAGATTGTGTTAAGATTATTAATCTAATGATTAAGAGAGATTTGTTTCTTGAAGTTAGAACTTTTAGTGCGGTTTTGAGTGCGTTGGTGAAGATCAAGAGATTTGATGTTGTTTTGAGTATGTTTGATGAGATGGTGAAGTTTGGGCTGAAGCCTGATGTTTATGTTTATACGGCGGTGGTCAGGAGTTTTTGTGAATTGAAGGATTTTGTTGGGGCGATGAAGATTGTTAAGGAGATGGAGAATGATGGTGGCTTGGAATTGAGTATTGTGACTTATAATAATCTGATTCATGGGCTCTGTAAAGAGCATAGAGTTTTAGAGGCTGTTGAGGTTAAGAACTCCTTGAGTGTTAGGAAACTGAAAGCTGATGTTGTAATGTATTGCACGCTTGTGCTTGGACTTTGTAAAATTGAAGAAATGGAAATTGCTTCGGATATGATGGATGAGATGATTGGTTTAGGGTTCGTTCCTAGTGAAGCTGTGTGTTCTGCGCTAGTTGAGTTATTAAGAAGGAAAGATAAGAACTTAGAGGCTTTCTTTATGGTTGACAAGTTGGCGAAGCTGAGATTAGTACCTACATTGTTTTCTTATAATGCTCTGATGAACTCTCTTTGCAAATGTGGGAAATTGGATGAAGCAGTGTCATTGTTCACTAAGATGAAAGAAAGGGGTCTGTATGCAAATGACGTTACATATTCAGTTTTGATTGATTCGTACAGCAAGAATCGAAAAATGGATGAAGCAAGACATCTTCTTCATAAAATGGCTGAGGAGCATATAAAGGCGACTGTCTATACTTACAATTCCTTGATAAATGGGTACTGCAAGTTAGGGAGAATGAAAGAGGCAGAGTCACTGTTTAATAAGATGAATATTCAGGGATTGGAACCAACTGTGATAACGTATACAACATTAATAAGTGGATATTGTAGAGAAGAAGATCTGGGTAACGCATTTAGGCTTTATCATGAGATGTCAAGTAGAAGCATCCCACCAAACACACACACATTTACTGCATTGATTGGAGGTCTTGGTTGTGCAAAAATGATGACTGAGGCGGATAATATGTTCAATGAGATGTTGGAACAGAATGTTATCCCAAACGAAGTAACATATAATGTTCTGATTGATGGACATTGTAGGCTGGGAAACACAGTGAAAGCGTTTGAATTACTTGACGAAATGATAGAGAAGGGCCTTGTGCCAGATACGTATACTTATAGACCTCTAATAAGTGGTCTTTCTTTGACAGGTAGAGTATCTGAAGCCAGAGAATTTGTGGATGACCTTCATAGAGGAAACCAAAACCTGAACATGATATGCTTTACGGAAATTCTACATGGGCTTTGCAAGGAAGGAAAGTTAAGAGATGCCTTGAATGTTTGCAAGGAGATCACAGCAAAAGGAATCGACATTGATCTTGTTAGCTACAGTGTTCTTATTTATGGCGCCCTCAAACAACGAGATATGGTGCATCTGTCACTACTATTGAAGGAGATGTATAAACGAGGATTCAAGCCTGATCATGTGGTATACACAAGTATGATTGATTCACACTGCAAATCAGGAAACCTTGTGGAGGCCTTCAAATTTTGGGATAAGATGATGGAAGACGGGTGCACACCTAATGTTGTGACCTACACTGTTCTAATAAATGGGTTATGTAAGGCAGGGTTCGTGGAAAAGGCCGAGCTGCTGTGTAAGGAGATGTTGGCTACAGAATCCATCCCTAATCAGGTAACTTATGGTTGTTTTCTTGATAATCTCACAAAGGAAGGACATATGGAGAAAGCTTTGGAGCTGCATAAATCTATGCTTAGGGGGTGTTTAGCAAATACGGTGACTTACAATATACTTATTCGAGGATTTTGCAAATTGGGTAGAATGCGAGAGGCATCAGAACTTCTTATGGAAATGCTTGATTATGGTGTTTTTCCTGATTGTATTAGTCATTCGATACTTATTTATGAGTACTGCAAGAGCGGGGAATTGCATGAAGCTTTCAAGTTATGGAATTTGATGCTAAGCATGAATATCAAGCCTGATAGGTTGGCTTATAATTTTCTGATATATGGGTGTTGTGTCAATGGGGAAGTAGCCAAGGCTTTTGAATTACGAGATGAGATGATGAGGAAAGGAGTTGCGCCAAATCCGGTCACTTACAAGTTCCTCAATCATGGAACTTGCTCAATTAATTCCTAATTTAATGGTGGATAGCTATTTTTCAGGTATATTTAGCTTCCCATTCTTAGCCATTGCCCATGGGGAAGCCATACATTTTCTGTACGTATTTACTTGTAAAGTGATTGGTTAGAAGAGACACGGTGGGTGGACCAGAGAGGATCAAAAGGTAATAGCTACGGCTCTAAGGCTTTGAGCATTGAGCGTTCTTGTAGATCTGGGTGTTTCTTTGAGACCAACAAGATCAAGGATAACTGAGAATGTTTGGATACCAACCTCCTAGGCCGGGTCTGATCATGGTATGATGTCTGGCTTCGTGTGGAAACCCGGGGAATGGTGGAGCAAGGTTAAGAGTGCTTACTGATCATAAACGACAATTGTGAGGTTTTGGGGGGGCATCTCTGCAGGTCTTAGGATCTGCTCCAATTTCATTGCGGAGTTGAATGTAGAGAACAACTAGCTGGATGTGCGGGTTTTTTCGGATTCTGCTTCTGCAAGTTAGTTATGTAAATCAAAGAGGTTACCTTGGTGCATGCAGAGATGATGATGAGAACATTGAGAAGCTAGAAGAACAATCACAGACATCAATTTCTCTTATGTGGTGATGGATGTAAAACTTAAAGGAAATGAAATACTAGAATACAAGTTATTTTGGTCTTGGGTAGCAGATGTCTTCTTCTAAAAGAGGTTAAAATAGAATCCTATTATAAGAATCCAAACTTGAGGGCTCATAAGATGACAAAATTGAGCCAATCAAATAGCAATCAACAAAAACCCCATTTTTGAAAAAAAAAATGCGAAAAGTGATTTATATTATTAAGAGAAAAGGTTATACTTATTCATCCCTGTGGATATATTTTGCTATCCAAGCTGGGAAATTAGAAGACATTTCTAGAATTTGATAATCTAAGAGACCATGTTTTGCTAATATGAGCCATATGGTTTACATATCTTTGCACATAGTTATATTTCCAACTATTAAGGTTGGGTCTAATCGTGGTCCAAGATTCAAGCTTTTTCTTGGATCCACGTCACCAAAATACAACGTCCGGCCGCAATGGGGATCCGAGATTCCTAGTTGATACCCCATTTGAACCTGCGCGGCACGCCGTTTCTAACCGCGTATCATAGGAAAACTCAAATGCGCCGTTCCTAACAGCGTATTGACCGTGTTGACTGGTCAATACGCAGTTTCAAAGTGCGTAGCCTAGAGAACCCTAAATCATACAGAAGCCGCACAAATCTTCTCTTTTCTTTCTTTCTCTCTTCTTCTTCAACCTAAACCCGTAGAACCTCACTTCCCATGGGTTGATTCAAGATGATTTAGTGTTCTCTAGGCTAAAATCTTTCAAGGGTTTGTTCTAGAAGCCGTGGGGAATCTATTGGTGGTATTTTTGGGAGATTTCATCAACAAATCAACACAAGGTATGAAATTTTAGTTTTGATTTATTTTGTTGATTTTGGGTTTCTGAATTTAGTTACAAAGGATTGATTTTGATCTTATTGAATGGAACGGTTTGATTATGTTGTTATGGAGCAGTAGGGTAATTTTAGAATTGATTTGAAAAAAATGGAATGTTAATATGCAATTTGAATCAGGGTGGCACGCTGTTAGGAACGGCGTGCGGAAGAATATTTTCGTAGAATATTCATTGGTACGCATTTAGGAACCACGTTTGGTGTTTTTTTGATACACAGTTTCAAAGCGCGTGTCTGGGTTACTTCCATCTTGGATCCAAGCAAAACGAAGCACTCTCTGGGAATCAAGGAAACAATGCGTGAATAAACGACACTTTTACAGTGGGAATCTTGAATGTTGGATCCCATTAGACCCATCCTAAAAGAAGATAGAATCTTCAAAATTATTAAAACATCCATGACTATGTTTCTGATGTCCATTTTATTGCTTCAAAATTGCCATTAACAACATTGATGACATTTTTGACAGTCTCCCTCAAGGTGCAAAGCTGCTACACCTTTATCTTTGGCCCATAGAACAACATCTAAAAGATTCAGCCTATTCAGGATGTAGTGCTTTACTCCTGCTGCATCTAATCCCATCTAGTGTACCAGCAAAATTTCTTAATATTAGTTCATTTCCCATAATATGTGGTGCTTCCTCATAGGATGCATCAAAGTTAAGCTTGGTAAAAGGTTGAACATGTGTTTCCCAATGTAGATTAATAGGAGCATGATTATTAGTAACATATACAGAATTTGCATTTCTTATCCTGTGCCACTCAGCATAGTCATATTTTATCAGATTGACCACATTTTGAGAGTTAGGTTGGATATTCTCAAACACTTTTTTGCATCTACACTACCATACCTGCCACATTACAAATCCAAAACATTCTACAATGCTTACATTGTGCCTTCCTTGGTTATTAACCTGAAACATGCTACACAACCAATCATTAAACTGAACATTTCCCATATTACTGGTAACGTTATTTATTCACAGCATTCCAAACACTCTGGGAAAATGAACAATTAATAAAAAGATGTTGCATACTTTCAATTTGATTATTACAAAGAAGGCAATTAACATCAGTATTACTATGAAACCTAACTAAATTTTTACCAACAGGGAGACAATTTTGTAAAAAAAAAAAAAAAATATCACCAGGGAGGTTTATTTTCCAGAATAAGTTCCAATAGATTGGTACAGTATTAAAAAAGCCTGTCTCTTGATTCATAACATTCTAAATAGCTTTATAAGCAGACTTGACAGTGAAAAAACCATTATAATTAAGTTGCCACATGAGGTAATCTTGTCCATCAAAAGAGATTCTAATGTCTTGGATTTTACTAATGGTATTAGCATCAAACAAGTCATCACGAATCTGCAAATTTCAATGTTTAATTTCAGAACCAATCAACTAGGATACATGAATCATATTAGAGGAAAAAAAATGTGAACTTACAATGAAACTTATTGATGGAATCCATCCATCCTTCCAGATATTGATAGAGTTTCCATCACCAACTTCCCAGCATGCAAATTTCTTAACTATTTGCCATTCCAAAGTCAGGTTCCATTGGCAGTTAAACTATCATTCAAAGGATCATAATTATGAAAGTATTTCCCATTTAAAATTTGTACCCATAAAACATCTCTAGAATGTAACATTCTCCATGTTAATTTAGCTAATAAAGCCATATTCATTATGTCATTTTGTTTGAAGTTTAAACATCCTAAGACTCTATGTTGAGCAATAGCTTTCCACTTTTTGAAATAACCCCCTTTTTTTCCTTTCTGTTTGTTCCACCAAAACCTCATTTGGATAGCATCCATTTTATCAGTCAGAGTTTTGGTAATAGGAAAAACAGACATGTGATGTGAAGCTAAACTTCCTAACACATATTGAGTCAGAATAGTTTTACCTGGAAGCTTAAGAAATTTAGGTTTCCAAGCAGCAAGCCTATCACCATACCTATCAAGAAGAGGAGCATGTGGCTGCACTTTACTTTTTTGTAGAAGTAGAGGAACTCCAAGATACTTGTCATTCATGGAAAGTTTCTTGATATTCATAATATTATTATTAGGAACACCACTACTAAAAGCAATACCAGATTTAGCATAATTGATAGACTGACCTGAAAAACAGCTAAATTGTTCAATGATATTAACAAGATTTCTTGCTTATTTAGCATGGGCTCTAGCAAAAATGAGACAATTATCTGTAAAGAAAAAGTGAGAAACTACATCTACCAGCAACATAAGCAGTTTGATGAGGGGTAATAGTTTTATCTAAGATGACTTTGATTCTAGAGGCTAAGAGCTTAGCAGAAATAACTTTGTAAGAAGTATTACATAAGCTTATTGGTCTAAAATCTACAGGACTCTTGGGAAAACTATTCTTAGGAATCAAGGAGATAAAGTTATGATTATTTGCTTCAAAACATGCTTTGAATGGAAAAAAGTTTGCACCATTTTAAATAAATCATTTCCAATTGTGTCTCACATGGTTTGGTAAAAACCTGGCGGGAAACCATCTGGTCCAGGGGTGGTCCAAGGTTTCATAACGAAAACAGTTTGCTTTATCTCATCATAACTAGGAATCACAACTAAACTAGCATTATCCTCATCAGATACACAAGGTTCTATAAAATCGATATATCTATCAGATGGAGGAGAACTAAAGGTTCTGCTCATATTTAAGAAATGAGACTTAAGACAATTAGCAATGTCTTGTCTAACAAAAATGGAGCATAAATACTTATGGTTGGGTTTTCTGGGGACGAATTATTTTTCGAAAAATTTAGTATACGGTTGAGAGTTTATATTATCCACACCGTATAATTGGTTTACAGTTGAGAAATCAATATTCCTGGTCGTATACAGTTATAAAAATGTCAAAATCCCTAATTTGATCAAATCTAACCTATTTATGGATGAAAACCAACAAAAAAAGGTGGGGTTTCGATTCCTACCTAATTAAAGAAATTATTGGTTGCGATTAATCATCATTGAAGAAAAGGAAAAAAAATAAGAGACAAGAAAAAGAGGAAGAGGCGATGTTGATTGTTTTGGTTTTTAATCATATTTAAATTAGTTATTTAAAGGTAATAAGGTAGTAATAAAACTATTAAAAAAAGAAGAAAAAAAATAAGAAAACTGTTGAGGATGTAAAGGTTTCACAAGACCGCGGAGCAACGTAACAGTTATATTTTAACTAACCTTGGTACGAAATGTTGAAAACTAGAACGTGTAGCATCGTTCTTCCCAAAGAACTGCCAAGACTCAGGAGGACAAATAGTAAAATAGCCATTTGAAAACTTAAATATTATTAATATCAGCAACCCTAATTAAATCCTATTTATAGATTACAAGAAGGTTATCAGAGGCCACCTGATTTGGTGACAAATTACGCTTACTTCACGCATTCCTATCTACAAGTATTCAACCCATACAACACTCAGTAATAAACCACCATATCTATCTCAAATCTTAATTCATTAGAAACCCATGGACTCAACAATTTAACAATTTCAATTAAAAACACCATAGTTATATGAAAAGGTGGGGGTATAACAACCACACCCAAAAATTCGTTCGGCAATCTGTATGGACTAACTCCAATATTATTCCGAGAGCACCAGCTTATAAAGCGAGCTCTATCAAAAACAATATCAAAGAGTTATATCTTTTTTTCTCAAATCAATCAGCAAATAAAACATATAGAAATATATGAGCCTGATTGATATGAGAAATACTTGGATGGTACCAAAGACCAATACCAAGCGTCAATCAATTTATGTCCAACAAACAAAGTTCGGATTTACAAATTGATTGAACTACGCACAACCTGTGATATTTCAATTATATAAACAAATATAATGCGGAAAAGAAATAACACAACCAGAAATTTTGTTAACGAGGAAACTGCAAATGTGGAAAAACCCCGGGACATAGTCCAGATTGAACACCACACTGTATTAAGCCGCTACAGACACTATCCTACTACAAGTTAACTTCAGACTGGAATGTAATTCAGCCTTAACCAAGTCTCACACAGATTAAGGTACAGTCGCGTTCCTTACGCCTCTAGAACCACGCCGGATTCTGCGCACTTGATTCCCTTAGCTGATCTCACCCACAACTAAGAGTTGATACGACCCAAAGTCGAAGACTTAAAAATAAATTTGTCTCCGACAGATGAGTCTATTCTGATAGATAAATCTATCTCCCACAGACGTACCTACGAAATTTTTGTTCCGTTTTTTGATAAATCAAGGTGAACGGGAACCAATTGATAATCAGGTCTTATACTCCCGAAGAGCAGCCTATAAATATCATTCACCTCACAATAACTTAACTATATGGTAGTAGAAGAATTTATTGCGGAACCACAAAGTCTTAGACGAAGAACTTTGTGATTACTTTTTATATCTTACCTATCGGAGATAAATCTCGAGAAAATCTTAGAGAAGATAATACTCAACACGATATAACAAGTAAGATCAGAATACGCAACTCCAGAGAAAATAGTTGGATCTGACTTTACGAATCCCAAATGAAGTCTTCAAGTCGTTAACCTAATATGGTATTGGAAAAACTTAAGTTAAAGGAGAATCGACTCTAGTCGCAACTAGGACACAGGATTAAGTTTTCCAGTTACTAGAGTTCTCCCTTATATACTCTTTCAAATCAAGGTTGCTTACAATCAAAGCTAGGATAGCTTAGTAACAAACCATTCAATATTCACCGTTAGATAAAAACCCGATTTAAGATTCAAGCTAAGTCTGCTTAGAACTAAAGCAATTAATCTCCACCGTTAGATGATCATAGCTTGTTACACACAAATGAAATATACCTTCATTTAGACATGGGTATATTGAATTGGCTCAATAACAGTTAACCGAAGTTATCCATATGAACACTTTTGTCTTAACCACATTCATCTAACACTTCTAGATCAAATATGAAGATCAATCAATCATGAAAGATAATCAAATGAATCTAATTGTGTTTCACATAGAGTTGTTCAATTGTTCACTATCTCATAAAAATATATATGAATAAATCGAAACAAAATTGGATCGATTCGTAATCATATTACTTATATAAAAATCAATTCATGAACATTAAGCCACAGTTTGCAAAGATTTCATTCCTTAATTCATAAATATGTTTGTTCATGAGTATGAAAAACATACTTAACCGATTTTAGAACTTGAACGACTGTGTTCGCAAACCAGGTATGCGAACAACAGCTCCGGACCTTGGCCTTGTCCAGCCGTTCGCATACTAGGTACGCGACCAGCATTCCAGGACCCAACTCAGGTAGATATGTTCCCATACTAGGTACGCAAACAGGGTTCCCAGACCTGAATCACTACAAAATAGTTCGCATACTGGGTATGCATACCATGTTGTATCCAGACATGGTCAATTGTTCTAAACTCCCATTTCAATCGTTGAAACATCCTTATAAGACGAAAATCGTTGTCTCACATAAACTATTAGCTTCAAGTAATTTTCAAATGATCGAATGATCAATATGAAACTTTCCAAGTTGACATCAAATGATTGTCTCACGCAAATCATGTAAGATGTTTCAAGGAAATTTTCCACAGGATCATCTTTTGACTTAATATTTAGTTTCAAACAAATAAATTGTTCCCAACTAAACATGTCAAGAATAATGATGAACATAGTTAAAGTAAAAGGCTTCCAACACATATTTCGAAAAATAGATAAGCGAGATACACTCAGCTCGAAATATCAAATATGTATACTGTAAAAGTCCATATAGATATACGACTTAGTCTCATTAGGAGATAGAATATAATAGAATTGTGAGTGATAGATAAGTTTTTGTCTCCACATACCTTTTGTTTATGAAGTTCCTCCAAGCTCCCCTCAGTAGATCTTCGTCTTCAATCGATGAACGCCGTGAAGTCTAAAGCTCAACTACACATTCTATCCTAATCCGAGATATAGCTATAAGTAGACTATAAATCAAGATTGTAGTTTTGATCAACTAAACTTGACAAACAAGCTTGAGATAGCAACGCTTACGAGTTCGTCCAAGCAGTGCTCTAACAATCTTCCCCTTTGTCAATTTTAGTGACAAAAGTATCAATACATATGGATTACAAAATAAATAAACTCTGTACTATCTCATCCATCATGCTTGATTTCTTTGGTTCTTCAACATTCCTTGAATTCTACGCTACTCCAAGTACTCTAGCGATTATGAACGTGTTCAAATCAGCATCATTGTTTTTGAAGATTTGTAGCCATAACAATAAGAAACAAGTTGTTTTCTTATTGTTATATATATACACTGTCATAGTATTACTACACAACATCAAAGTCCAATTGCATCACAACTTTGACAATAATACTATGGTGATATGTATCACTCCCCCTAAGTCAATAATTCTATCTCACAACGAAAACGACTCCCCCTTACATAATGATCTGTAAACCATATGTATGTAGTGTGAACTACCAAATAATTCTCTCCCTTTTTGTCAATATAAATTAGCAAAGGTACGAAAACTACGGGATCATAACGAAACTCTCAAAGAGATAATTCATGACTAAAAGAGAACATATCAACTTTGTTTCGATGATTTCACATAGTCAAAACTTAGTGTATTCATCAAGGAGTTATAAAGATATATAAGATAACTCCTATAATATTCCATAACCGCGCTCCCCACAAAGATTTGGCAATTAAGCACAAGTTCAATTAAGAACTTGAAAAGGTGGGGGTACAACAACCACACCCAATATTTCGCTTAGCAATCTGTATGGAAAAACTCCAATATACTTTCTAGAGAATCAACTAGACAGTCAGACTCAATCTAGATAAAAGGTATATCAAAGAGTGTATATCTCAATCTATCGATTTGATATATACTCAAGCAAATATAAATCTGCGAGTCTTTATCAAATACTAGAGAGATAACTTGGATGGTACCAAATACCAATATCCAAGTGTCAATCAATTTAAATCAACAACCAAAAGGTCGGATATTCTAATTGATTGAACAATGCACAACCTGTGATATTTCAATTATATAACAAAATATAATTCGGAAAAGAAATAACACAGACACCAGAATTTTGTTAACGAGGAAACCACAAATGCAGAAAAACCCCGAGACTTAGTCCAGTTTAAACACATATTGTATTAAGCCGCTACAGACACTAGCCTACTCCAAATTAACTTCGGTCTGGACTGTAGTTGAACCCCAATAAATCTTACACTGATCCAAGGTACAGTTATGCTCCTACGTCTCTGATCCCAGCAGGATGCTACGTACTTGATTCCCTTAGTTGATATCACCCACAACTAAGAGTTGCTACGACCCAAAGTCGAAGATTTTAATAAACAAATCTGTATCACACAGAAAAGTTTACGGTAATAGATAAATCCGTCTCCCACGAATATACCTACGAGTTTTGTTCCGTCTTTTGATAAATCAAGGTGAACATGAACTAATTGATAAACCGGACTTATATTCCCGAAGAACAACCTAGTATTTTTAGTCACCTCACAATAATCTTAATCGACGCAACGAAAAAATATATTGCGGAATCACAAACGATGAGACGAAGTTTTTGTGATTTCTTTTATATCTTGCCTATCGGAGATATCAATCTCAAGCCAATTATTACAATTGTACTCGTACGATATAAACAACAAGATCAGATCACATAACTACAAGAAAGTAGTATCGGTCTGGCTTCACAATCCCAATGAAGTCTTTAAGTCGTTAACCTGGTTTAGAAGAAGAAACCAAAGGTTAAAGGAGAATAGACTCTAGCTTAGCACAACTAGTATCACACAGAAGGTGTGGGGATTAGGTTTCCCAGTTGCTAGAGTTCTCCCTTATATAGTCTTTCAAATCAGAGTTTGCAATCAATGTTAGCTTGGTAACAAAGCATTCAATATTCACTGTTAGATGAAAACCTGATTAGATTCAAGTTAATATATTTCAACCGTTAGATCGAAAACTAGCTTGTTACACACAAATTAAATGCACATTTCTAGGCTTGTGTAACCGTACCCAAACTTGTACATTTATTGGTTCAAAAATAATCAACCAAGTGGTTAGCCACATGATCACTTTCATATCAACCATATTCTTCTTCACCATAACTAGTTCAAGTGACTCAAATGAACTAGTTAGAGAGTTGTTCAATTGCAAGTAAATCTTATGTAACTACACAAGACACACTTGAAGCAAAAACGATTTGGTTCACTCGAATCAGTTCATGACTATATAGCCACGGTTTGCAATTTGCATTCCTTAGTTTATATAAGAATAAATTCACAAACATCGTTTTTAGATATAACCTACTCAAGTTCGCGGACTGGGTTCGCGTACTTAAGTTCCCGGACGGAGTTCACAAACTCCAGTAGAATTTCTCGGGATGAGAACTTCCGCCAGTTCGCGGACTTGGCTCACCCCACCATTTCGGTTTTCTTGATCAACAAAGTTCGCAAACTTCGGTTCAAGGAATAAGGACTTATACATATATGTGTTTCCACAACAATGCTTATATCCTCCAATGGTTATATAATCTAAACTCTTATTTCAATCATTGAAACATTCTTAGAGGACGTTGGTTATATAATCTAAACTCTCATTTCAATCATTGAAACATTCTTAGAGGACGTTGATATTCTATAGTTATTATTCACAAACTATTTTTCATCAAAGTAAGCAATTTTCAAAGTGATTGAAACTTGTCATGACTTTGGTAAAGATGAAATTATCTAAAGCGAAAGCTTACCAACACATATTTCGAGAAATAGATAGGCGAGATAAACTCGGCTCGACATAGCAAATGTGTATAATCTAAGTCTATATAGCAAAACGACTTTTGTCTCAAGATAGGAGATAAATAGACTTTTGAGTGATAGATAAGTTCAAGTCTCCACATACCTTTTAGTCGATGAAGATCCACCGGTTCCTTGAGTAGTCCTTCGTCTTGTATGATGATTGCCATGGAGTTCTTGAGCTCAACTACACTTTTTATCCTAGTCCGAGACCTTAGCTATAGTAAACTAGAAATCAAGACTTATAGTTTTGATCACTAACATTGACAAACATGCTTGAGATAGCAATGCATGCGAGTTCGACCCATCAATGCTCTAACAATCTCCCCCTTTGTCAATTTTAGTGACAAACTATCAATACATATGGAATACAAAAAATAAATAAATTAACTTTTGTAGCTCCTATTCCACATGTCTAATCTTCAACATTACTCGAAATCTTCGTCACTTCCGAGTACTCCAATGATCCCAAAGGTTGTAAGTTCAGCATCATGGTTGTTGAAAATCCGTAGCTATAACAACGAGAAAACAAGAGTTCGCAATCATCGTTATACAGTGCAAAGTTCAATTGTATCACAACTTCAACAACAATACTATGGTGATATGCATCACTCCTCCTTATTCAATACTCCATCTCACATGGAACCCACTCCCACTTACATAATGATCCGAAAACCATATGTGTTTGTAGTGTGAACTACATATTAATTATCCCCCTTTTTGTCAATAAAATGGGCAAAGGTATAAGAACGGGACCCTAATGAAATTTCCGAAAGAGACATTTCATGACCAAAAGAAAGAAACACATATCATCTTATTTAGATGCAATCATAAAGCCGAAGCCAAATGCATTCATCAAGGAGTTTATAAAGATACAAGATAACCCCTATAATATTCCACAGCCGCACTCCCCACAAAGATTTGGCAATTAAACACAAGTTCAATTAGGAACTCTCCCCCATAAAATGTCATTCCCGAAAGAACAACAAGAGCGACCTTAATTTCGAAAGAAAGGACGGATTTCTTTAGACATAACAAATCACATACGAGTATGAATTTGAATATGAAATACTCAATTAAATTAACCACAAGAGAACCCATGATTAATTTAATTGAAAAATGTTCAACATAAGTGAACTTATGGAGACTCAAAAATATACAATTAGATTAATCACAAGAGAACGCATAATTAATCTAATCGAAATACACAACCAAACTAATCACAAAAGTAATCAATTTAATTGGTCATGCTCATCATAAGAAAACTTACGGAGCAACAACTAAATGACCAAACAAGATGATTAATTTAGTCAAATATGCTCGACATAAAGTACCTCACGGAACAACAACTAAGCTAATCATAAAAATAATCAACTTGGACGTTTAATGCTCAACATAAGACACTTTACGGAGCCTCACAGTAATAAAAATATGGATTAGGGAAGATCAATACTGCGTTATACACAAGGATTCATTCTATTTTCCATCACTATTCGCATAACGATATTCAGTAGACATAATCCTTGCAAACAAAACATTTTAACCTATCTTTCATCAATAATTGACATAATAGGCTTAACTTTTGTATTTGTCAAAAGTCGATTCATTCTTTTATCAATACATGCATATCGGCATACGAAAGACTTTATTTTTGACAAGGTATGGGACAATCATAGTTCACGGACGCAAACACACGTATCCCATAACAATATTGCAATATATAAAATCATAAAGATTAATACTGCAAACATCATCTTCCAAACAAATTTATAATTTAAACCAATAAATCTAAAACCATGAAGATGAAAACGTTGGACATAGCTATGTGTAATCACAATAATGGCTATTCCAAACTCTAGTTATTCTTCTAAACAAAACATGAAAATAGAAGATTTACTAGGAAAATAAACTCCTATAGAGAACATGATCTGAAACAATAAACCCGATCAACAACCAGAGATTGAATATCTACGATCTCATCAGTTGCTTTCTTCAGTTCGTTTTTCAAAAACTCAAGATTCCTTGTTGCGATTCCGAGTTGTTCACGTACGACTTCAAAATCTCAAAGAAGATTTCCTACCAGTTTTGATGACATCTGAACTGGTAGTTTGTTTTCATGATCAATGGCATGATAGCATGTTATTAAAATAGGATTCTCGTGAAACTCGATAGTCTTCCCCTTCTTGACTTCATCATCTTCGTTTCCTCCATTCATTGTGCACAACAAAAATTGGTAAAACCCTTTGACCTTTCAGAACAGTGTAACAAGGGATGACACACAAGTGTAAAACCCTAGGAGGACTTGTACACATTCATGTGGGTCAGGAGTTCGTGCACTGATGGTCAAGTCCGTAAGGTGTGACCAAAAAGAAAAAGAATGAAGTTCGTATGTCAAGACTAATAGTTGAGAACCAACTATTTGGAGGAAGCACACGCAAACAGGAAATATTCTCAAGGACGAAAGATCATGATTATCTACAAGAGAAAAACTGGAGCGAAACTCAACAGATTAAAAAAAAATAAGGAAGGGAAGGAAAACATACAACCTTGACAACACTTCTCAAGACACACTTCTTTAGAGTATGAGCATCCTTCTTAACTACAAGAAGAATGTTGCATTGAATAGCTGCCATGTTGTGTTTAGATGAGCATTTTGCTCACCAATGTTGACTGCTTCTTTTTCTCCTTCAAGAGGATTTACATAAGGAACACTTGACTTTCTTGAGGAAGTTTTATCAAGAGAGGAACAAGAATTACCTGAGTCATCCACTTTCCTTGTCTTTTTGATGCCCCGCTTGAGTCTGTTTATGCTGATCTTAAGCTCTGAGACTCGATTATTGATATGAATGTAATCTGGAGCAGGAGTCTTGGATCTGCAACCTTCTTCAAGGTGAGACAAGGAATTAGACCTTTTTTTCTTTTTCATATGCCTTCTTCTCTTTTCATAGTTATTTAAGAAGTCAGTTACACTACTGCCTTTCTTCCTTCTACCATTGTCTGTTTCAAAAACACAATTAAGAAAAGAGTTATCACAGTATTTTTCTTGATTGTCAACAATGCCTTTTACTCCAACAATATGAGAGACAGGTTTAATAACTTCATTAGACGCCCATACAAGAATGTTGTTAAGTTTTTCATTCCTTAAACGAAAACGACATTTTCGCTCAGAATGTCCTTTATTTCCGCAATAATAACAAGGAATTATTCTTAGTTGTTCTCATGTGAGATTTAGAAGGAGCACAATCCTTGTTCTTAGACACATTACAAGCTGCAAACGGTTTGTCACATGAAGAATTATCAATAGCTTTAACGAAGTTGATCTTACTAGTTTTTGGAGCGTCTATTCATTTATAGCCAAGACCACGTGTATCACGATGTTATTTACATGCTCAAATCATAAAAGACAATTTTGTAGAGATAGAATTGAATCTACTGAGACTCTCTTCCAGTGATTTCACTTTATCAAGAGCAGCTGCAAGGTCAGTCACCAAGGATTTTTCTTTGGCAAGAAGACTGAGTTCTTTGTCATGAAAACATTTTTGTTGAGAGTCATATCTTGCTTCAGCTTTTGGAAGTCTTTCTTTCAACACAAAGATATTTAGGATAAGATTATCACATTCACACCTTTTTGTGCGTACATCTTCTTCACGATCTTTAACGATAGATTTTAGGAGATTATATCCACCATCATATCCTTTAAAGAGTTTTCTCAATTTTATGTTTTCTTGACAAAGAGGATTCATGTACTTACTCAAGCAAGTGGTTGACTTCTTTTCTTTCAAAGCATGGTCAAACAACTTGATATATTGAGAAACTTCATCATCGATACTTTGTCCTTCTTCTGAATCACTGTCATCCGAAAGCTCATCCAACTTCTCATCAAGAGATTTTTCCCAGTCGAATGCAGATTCAGTCAAGGAACAAGAGATAAAGATTTTCTCATAAGCTTCAGGACTTTGAAGTGGTGGACCCGGGAAAGCGTATAAAATTTGAAGCGTAATAAAACGCGGGCCTACAGTAATA
This sequence comes from Papaver somniferum, assembly GCF_003573695.1. Taxonomy (NCBI): domain Eukaryota; kingdom Viridiplantae; phylum Streptophyta; class Magnoliopsida; order Ranunculales; family Papaveraceae; genus Papaver; species Papaver somniferum. Next base: position 143,833,598 of record NC_039366.1, on the reverse strand, counting down.
CCGCAAGTGCACGGTCGTCAGTTGTAGCTCGTGCAAGTACGGGTCGATCCACAGAGACTGGGTGTGTTTTGGAGTTTCTAGCTATTTTGGGTTCTAAATTGCTATTGGGCTTTTGAGTTAAGGTGATAACAATGGGCTATGGGCTTTGGTACCAATGAGTTTTGAGTACCAATGAAGTGAACTGATCCTTTGTACTCAAGTGGTCTGGGCTCAAAATTCTTGAAGTGAACTGAGCCTTGGGCTCAGTTGGATGGGCCTCAGGTTAAGCTAGGCTTTTGGTTTACACCTGAACTTGGCCTTTCCTTGGAAATGAGATGAACTGAGCTTGGTAATGAAGTGGGCTTTGGTTGACTCAACAGTGGACTGGGCCTTTGGCCTTACAATGAGCTGGTCCTTTGCAAAACAGAATGCAATTAAGAGACAATGGCCAAGGCAGGGCAGTAAGCTAACAAGCCAAGACAATGGCTCTAATGAGGCAAATGAAGCTAGAGAAGACAATGCTATTTACAATTCAATGCTATTTACAGTGAAATGAAAACAGAAAAGAAACAGAGAAAGAAAACAGATGAAGTGAATAAGAAAACAGTGAGACAAAAACACTAAAGTGACAGTGGTAAAGACAATGAAACAATGGAAGCATATACAATGGCAGTGAAATGGTGATTGTTAACAGTGGCAAAGTGCCAACGAAGCAAAGTAAGTTACAAAAGAAAGTGGTAAGAGAAAGGTGACAGTGAAGATGATGTGAAGCAATGGTATTGAAGTAAACCAAGGCTGTTGCCAAGGGCAGGAGTGTGGAGAAAGTGAAATGGTGAAGGTGAGCCTAGGCATACTACTAGAGTGGGAAGAGAACTAGTTTGCTCACAGTAACTAGTGAGCACTAGTTTCTCCCCACTGCTCAATCAACACAATGCTCTAAAGGCTTTAGCCTAACATTCACACAAAATAGTAAACATGAGTGATGAAAGAACACTAGGATGTTGAATCCACCATTAACCTAGGGGATATTCTACTCACAGCTAAAATAGTTACCAAAGTACTAATTGTCTGATTAAAGTACAACTAGTCTAAGGGCTTAACAACATTGAACATGAGCTGCACATGATGAAGACTATCTTATTGATTCATGGTTTCATCTAGTCCTAGCATTTGAGGTTTATAACATACATAACAAGAACATTAGAGAACAGGAAAACATAAATAATGAACAAAAGATGAACAATGAAGGAACAAACATCACAAACATCACATTAACAGCAGCTTAACATGAACAACAAATTGAACAGAACACATACATGATTAAACAGGAACATTGCATGAAACAGCACAAATTGAAGAGACTCAAAAAAACATTAATAGAACATAACAGTTCTGGACACTGGCTATTCCAGCATGAGCCAATTTCACACCCAACACCTTCTATTTATACAAGCAAGCAAAAACCTAAAAATCCCCAAAATATCAGAGAATTAGGGTTTCACCAAAAAGTGAAATTGACTCACCTAACCTACTGATAACAGCCCTCATACGTCGACCCATGCCTCTTATTCTTCTCCTGGTGCAACCCATGCCTTCAATTTGTACATGCAAGCTCAATCCCAAAAATCCCCAAATTAACAGTAAAATTAGGGTTTTGATTTTTTTACTCACCAACTGTGATAAGACGAGTCCGTCTTCAACCCATGCTTCTTCTACCTTCTCTGTTCCTTCCCATGCCTTCAATTTCTCTTTCTAGCTCGACATATTTCACTAATCTCTCCTCTAGGGTTTCTGAAAAGGAAGAGAGAATGGTGAAATAGGTAGGTAGAAGGGTAGGATGATGATGGGTTTCGATTGGTGAGAGCCATGATGGCTTTTGGTGGTTGTGGCAGAGGTATGGTGGCGGAATGGGTGTTGCAGTTGCAGCTCTGCAACTGTCGGGTGGAGGAGAAGAAGAAAGAAAGAGAAGAAGAATGGGTCGACAGTTTAGGGTATAGGGTATCCGTTTTTAGGGTGTTGAGCGGGCGCATCAAAGTTAGATGTTGGCGAAGCTGAGCCACTGGAATCGAAGCTGGTAGGTGAATCGGACGGCTCCGCCTGAAGAGGCTGGTATCGACCGTCGGATGTCTTGATACAACGAAGTTAACGGATCTAGATGGGGTTAGGTGTTGAAGTGTTAAGCGGAAGTATCGAGATTTGATGCGCAGGCAAAGAAGCGACCGTAGGATCTAAATGTGATCTAATCTGAAGGCTTGGAATTTAGGCACTATGGTGTTTTGCAGGGACTTCAGATTTTGATGCACGATGAAGAAGCGACCATTGGATGATGAGATGGATCCAATCTAACGGCTGAGAATGGAGGCGGGTATGGATATAGAAAATGGGTTTGGGTAAGGGTTTTGGGCCTTGGGTATGCCAAGCCCATATCTTCTTTAAGAACAATTCTTCCTTCTTGAGCCCATTCCTAGCTTTTTGGTCTTGTGCGCACCATTCTTTGCGGCTTCCTTGCGTAATTTCTTCCGGCATTTCACCACTCTTCAGCTCTTTTATGCTCCGCAAGTCATCTAGACTTTATTTATTACCTAAAAATGCAAAATTAAGTAAGAAAAATATTTATTCTTGAAAACAATGAAAATACAGAATATGGGTTAAAATGGAGAATTAATGCACAAAGGATGAGTTAAATGCCAACAAAAAGGGATAAATATATACAATATTTGGCACTCATCAAATACCCCCAAACCTGAATTTTACTTGTCCTCAAGTAAAACAAAACTAAGGAAATCCTAACTATACCACTGTCGTTGGTCTCTCGAATGCATTTAGCGTATGCACTAAGCCTTTTAAACCACTAAGTGTCCCTAGTGGACGAGTTAAGTCTCGTGAAGGTTTGCTTAGAACGTACCTACAAAGTTCTAGGTCAAAATATAAGCTCATTTTCCATCAAATGTGACATGTGCAAGACAGTTTAAGCTCACAGCAAAATGGAGATGTCAATCTAGCTATCAAGGCACAATCCTAGCACTGATAACAAAAAAAGGACATGTGATAAGAGTGTAAAGTGTATCTACACATGTGTAAAGAAAGATCTGAAGTTATGACTACTAATCACCAAGAGATAGTTTCTCAGGCTAAGAACCAAGGTCGAAATCTAGCTAGCTGTCCGGACTTTACGAGAATTGTGAATGAGTTGGAGGTATTTCACAATTACTCGCGTTGTACATCAATGACATACACCCTTCCTTGCTTATTACAATGAAACAACAAAAGATGACTCTTTACATGACTCTTATTTACATTGACTATTCTCTTTTTATTTTTGGAACAAGAGATGATGGAATTGATAAATACTTGATTGATTTTTTTCATTTTTTTTTTTTTTTTTTTTTTTTTTGAGAAGGAAACACTTTTGATACATATACAAAAGGAAACAAAAGATTACATGACACTTTGCAAGAGGTAGCCCTTTTTGATGCACCCAGTTAAATTCGATGGTTGTTTTTCTTAATGTAACCTCCACCTTCTATCCCAACCAACCAAAGAACAAGCTAGTCAAGTTTCGTTCAGTATTCTAAAGTGATTGGCAATCGTGACTTCCTATCAAACACCTTGAAGATCGAGGCTATACATGTATTGGTAGATCGTGCGCGTGCAAATTTCTTATCACTATGTGAATTGTGCTAGAATCAGGGTGCCTAAATATCTAGACTAAGACTCCTAAAAATTACATATTTGCACAAGAGTCAACATTTCAAGGTAAATGAGCTCCATTTTTATGTTTTTTTTTTTTTTTTTTTTTAATGAATTTTTTCGATTTTTTCAAAAGAAGAAGGAGTTCGATTATAGCATATTATCGTGGTATCTACTCTATACCCCCAAACCTAAACTAAACATTGTCCTCAATGTTTCAAAATATGGAAAGAATTATAAAACAATATATGAAGAGGATCATGTTGAGTAGAGAAAAAGGAAAGAGAATACCCGATTTCGGCGAAAGCAGAATTAAAACTCCGTTATCCAAGGCAAAACTCCAACATATTCAGAGTCACAATGTATGAGCACAAAATATATACAAAAGGAATTTTAACTAACACATTATCTACAAGAAAATTTGGTTTTTAATGGGATTGGACTTTTTGGGAAAAATTTGGTTTTGTCGGGAGACATTTGGTTTTGATGGGAAAAAGAAAAATTTTGGTTTTTAGGGAAACATTTGGAAAACTTTGGTTTTTATGGGAGAAATTTTTGGTTTTTGAAATTGGGAGCAAGCCCACTGTTGGTCCTCTAATGGAATGGGAGGAAGGCTGCGGCCCACGAAACACTAAGTTTTAATTTTGAAAATTTAATTTGGCCCAGTTGGTTAAGGCCCGACGTTTGTTTTAAAACTTTGGTTTCGAGGTCCACTCTTGAGTGGAAACAAGCCCACAATCGGTTACAAGCTCAGCTGGGTTTAAACCCAGAGTCCAAAATACAAGTCTAATGAAAGAATTTAAACAAGCCCACAAATTAAACAAACAAGCCCACAAATAAATTATTACAAACCCAACAGAAAATAAGAGAAGCCCAAAAATTGTCTTTAATATTACAAGCCCACAATTAAAAAATTGGAAGCCCACAATTCGGGTTCTCTTAAATGGGTTACCTTTTAAGCACAGCCCAGCTGCTCTGATATTGTTGCAAAAACCCAGTTGGGCTTTGGTTCTTTTCCTTGGTGGCGTCCCAGCAGAGGAAAAACAGGTTCAGAACAGCAGGTCCAACAGCAAATGAAGTGAAGCAGATGCAGATGCAAATGCTATGCAGTGAAATGCAAAAATAGCTAATAAAACTACAAGAAAAACACAGCACCAATCCCCGGCAACGGCGCCAAAAACTTGGTGTCCCCGGCAGCGGCGCCAAAAACTTGGTGGACCCGAAGATGCGTGTAAAATTAAGCGTAATGAAACGCGGGCCTACAGTAATACCGCAAGTGCACGGTCGTCAGTTGTAGCTCGTGCAAGTAAGGGTCGATCCACAGAGACTGGGTGTGTTTTGGAGTTTCTAGCTATTTTGGGTTCTAAATTGCTATTGGGCTTTTGAGTTAAGGTGATAATAATGGGCTATGGGCTTTGGTACCAATGAGTTTTGAGTACCAATGAAGTGAACTGATCCTTTGTACTCAAGTGGTCTGGGCTCAAAATTCTTGAAGTGAACTGAGCCTTGGGCTCAGTTGTATGGGCCTCAGGTTAAGCTAGGCTTTTGTTTTACACCTGAACTTGGCCTTTCCTTGGAAATGAGATGAACTGAGCTTGGTAATGAAGTGGGCTTTGGTTGACTCAACAGTGGACTGGGCCTTTGGCCTTACAATGAGCTGGTCCTTTGCAAAACAGAATGCAATTAAGAGACAATGGCCAAGGCAGGGCAGTAAGCTAACAAGCCAAGACAATGGCTCTAATGAGGCAAATGAAGCTAGAGAAGACAATGCTATTTACAATGCAATGCTATTTACAGTGAAATGAAAACAGAAAAGAAACAGAGAAAGAAAACAGATGAAGTGAATAAGAAAACAGTGAGACAAAAACACTAAAGTGACAGTGGTAAAGACAATGAAACAATGGAAGCATATACAATGGCAGTGAAATGGTGATTGTTAACAGTGGCAAAGTGCCAACGAAGCAAAGTAAGTTACAAAAGAAAGTGGTAAGAGAAAGGTGACAGTGAGAGATGATGTGAAGCAATGGTATTGAAGTAAACCAAGGCTGTTGCCAAGGGCAGGAGTGTGGGAGAAAGTGAAATGGTGAAGGTGAGCCTAGGCATACTACTAGAGTGGGAAGAGAACTAGTTTGCTCACAGTCACTAGTGAGCACTAGTTTCTCCCCACTGCTCAATCAACACAATGCTCTAAAGGCTTTAGCCTAACATTCACACAAAACAGTAAACATGAGTGATGAAAGAACACTAGGATGTTGAATCCACCATTAACCTAGGGGATATTCTACTCACAGCTAAAATAGTTACCAAAGTACTAATTGTCTGATTAAAGTACAACTAGTCTAAGGGCTTAACAACATGAACATGAGCTGCACATGATGAAGACTATCTTATTGATTCATGGTTTCATCTAGTCCTAGCATTTGAGGTTTAGAACATACATAACAAGAACATTAGAGACAGGAAAACATAAATAATGAACAAAAGATGAACAATGAAGGAACAAACATCACAAACATCACATTAACAGCAGCTTAACATGAACAACAAATTGAACAGAACACATACATGATTAAACAGGAACAGTGCATGAAACAGCACAAATTGAAGAGACTCAAAAAAACATTAACAGAACATAACAGTTCTGGACACTGGCTATTCCAGCATGAGCCAATTTCACACCCAACACCTTCTATTTATACAAGCAAAAACCTAAAAATCCCCAAAATATCAGAGAATTAGGGTTTCACCAAAAGGTGAAATTGACTCACCTAACCTACTGATAACAGCCCTCATACGTCGACCCATGCCTCTTATTCTTCTCCTGATGCAACCCATGCCTTCAATTTGTACATGCAAGCTCAATCCCAAAATCCCCAAATTAACAGTAAATTAGGGTTTTGATTTTTTTACTCACCAACTGTGATAAGACGAGTCTGTCTTCAACCCATGCTTCTTCTACCTTCTCTGTTCCTTCCCATGCCTTCAATTTCTCTTTCTAGCTCGACATATTTCACTAATCTCTCCTCTAGGGTTTCTGAAAAGGAAGAGAGAATGGTGAAATAGGTAGGTAGAAGGGTAGGATGATGATGGGTTTTGATTGGTGAGAGCCATGATGGCTTTTGGTGGTTGTGGCAGAGGTATGGTGGCGGAATGGGTGTTGCAGTTGCAGCTCTGCAACTGTCGGGTGGAGGAGAAGAAGAAAGAAAGAGGAGAAGAATGGGTCGACAGTTTAGGGTATAGGGTATCCGTTTTTAGGGTGTTGAGCGGGCGCATCAAAGTTAGATGTTGGCGAAGCTGAGCCACTGGAATCGAAGCTGGTAGGTGAATCGGACGGCTCCGCCTGAAGAGGCTGGTATCGACCGTCGGATGTCTTGATACAACGAAGTTAACGGCTCTAGATGGGGTTAGGTGTTGAAGTGTTAAGCGGAAGTATCGAGATTTGATGCGCAGGCAAAGAAGCGACCGTAGGATCTAAATGTGATCTAATCTGAAGGCTTGGAATTTAGGCACTATGGGTTTTGCAGGGACTTCAGATTTTGATGCACGATGAAGAAGCGACCATTGGATGATGAGATGGATCCAATCTAACGGCTGAGAATGGAGGCGGGTATGGATATAGAAAATGGGTTTGGGTAAGGGTTTTGGGCCTTGGGTATGCCAAGCCCATATCTTCTTTAAGAACAATTCTTCCTTCTTGAGCCCATTCCTAGCTTTTTGGTCTTGTGCGCACCATTCTTTGCGGCTTCCTTGCGTAATTTCTTCCGGCATTTCACCACTCTTCAGCTCTTTTCTGCTCCGCAAGTCATCCAGACTTTATTTATTACCTAAAAATGCAAAATTAAGTAAGAAAAATATTTATTCTTGAAAACAATGAAAATACAGAATATGGGTTAAAATGGAGAATTAATGCACAAAGGATGAGTTAAATGCCAACAAAAAGGGATAAATATATACAATATTTGGCACTCATCATGAAGCTCACACGAGAGTCTCTGAACTGATGTTGCGTTATCAGAGATAGTACTCTTGTTCATAGAGTCAGATTGCTACAAACACAGACTTGTAAGGTCTTAAACGTGTTTGCCTGCTCTGATACCAATTGAAAAAGTGGGGGTACAACAACCACACCCAATATTTTGCTTAGCAATCTGTATAGACAAACTCCAATATACTTTCTAGAGAATCAATTAGACAGTCAGACTCAATCTAGATAAAAAGTATATCAAAGAGTTTATATCTCAATCTCTCGATTTGATATATATACTCAAGCAAATAAAAATCTGCGAGTTTTTATCAAATACTAGAGAGATAACTTGGATGGTACCAAAGACCAATATCCAACTTTCAATCAATTTAAATCAACAACCAAAAGGTCGGATATTCTAATTGATTGAACAACGCACAACCTGTGATATTTCAATTATATAACAAAATATAATGCGGAAAAGGAATAACACAAACACCAGAATTTTGTTAACGAGGAAACCACAAATGCAGAAAAACCCCGGGACCTAGTCCAGTTTGAACACACAATGTATTAAGTGTTAGAGCATAGCTCGGTCGACCTCGCATGCGTCGCTATATCAAGCATGTTTGTCAATGTTGGTGATCAAAACTACGAGTCTTGATTTCTAGTCTACATAGCTAAGTCTCGGACTAGGATAGAAAAGTGTAGTTGAGCCCAAGGACTTCATGGCGATTCATCATACAACGACGAAGATATACTCAAGGAACCGTGGAACTTCATTAACAAAAAGGTATGTGGAGACTTAAACTTATCTATCACTCAAAAGTATATCTCTTCTATCTCTTACTTCTTATGAGACAAAAGTCGTATGCTATATAGAGTGGATCATACACATTTGATATTTCGAGCCGAGTATATCTCGCCTATCTATATCTCGAAATCATGTGTTGGTAAAGCGTTTCGCTTTGATCGGGTTTATCTTCACCTAATGACGAAAGTCATAATGTTTCGATCACTTTGAGAATCGCTTTGACGAGAAATAGTGTAACAACTATATAACGTCCTCTAAGAATGTTTCAATGGTCGGAATGAGAGTTTAGGTCTATATAACCAATGATGGATATAAGCATTGTCTGGTAACACATATATGCATAAGTCTTATTCCTTAATCCGAAGTTTGCGAACTTTGTTGATGGAGAGAAACCGTAGGAATTGGTTTTGCCAAGTCCACGAACTCAGTTTGCGAACTCAGTCCGCGAACTGACGGAAGTCCTCTTGCCGAGAATTTCTGCTGGGATTTTCCAAAACTCGTTTGCGTGTTTAGTCTGCGAACCTAGTCCGCGAACTGGCGGAAGTCTCTTTGCCGATATTTTCTGCTGAGTTTGGAAAACTCTGCCGGTTGTCTTAAGTTTACGAACTTGTTTGCATACTTGAGTGGCTTATGATATAAAGATGTGCTCTGAACATGAAACTCAAATTACTAAGGAATGCAGTATGCAAACCGTGGCTATAAAGTTCATGAGCCGATTCAATCGAATCGAAACATCTTTGTTTCAATTGTGTCTTGTGTAGTTACATAAGATCTCATAGCAATTGAACAACTCTCTAACTAGTTCATTTGAGTCAATTGAACTAGTTATGGTGAAAAAGAACAAGGTTAATATGAAATGCTCATATGGTTGACCTTTTGGGTTATTATGTTGAACCAACACACACGTACACGTTTGGTCACGGTTTTCACAAACCCAGTAAACTTATATCTCAAGTGTGTGTGACTAGCTAAGTTTTCGATCTAACAGTTGAGAAATATTAGCTTGAATCTAAATCAGGTTTTCATCTAACGGTGAATATTGATTGCTTTGTAACTAAGGAAAAACCCTGATTTGAAGACTATATATAGGAGACATCTAGCATTGGGCAAAACTAATCCCCACACGTCTGTGTGATACTAGTGCGCTAGCTAAAGTCGATTCTCCTCTAACCTTTGGTTTTCTTCTCTAAAACCAGGTTAACGACTTAAAGACTTCATTGGGATTGTGAAGCCAGAACAATACTACTTTTATCGTAGTTGTGTGATCTGATCTTGCATCTTCTATCATACGAGTACAATCTATTGATTGGCTTGAGATCGTGAGAGTTCTCCCATAGGCAAGATAAAGAAGTCACAAACATTTTCGTCTCACTGTTTGTGATTCCTCGACGTCCTCTTGTGTATTCAAGTAAGACTGTTGAGAGGTGATTGATTAATCTAGGATGTTCTTCGGGATCATAAAATCGGATTATCAATTGGTTCCTATTCACCTTGATTTCATATCTTAAGACGGAACAAAAACCTAGGATTTTTCTGTGGGAGACAGATTTATCCTTTGATAGACTTTTCTGTGTGAGACAGATTTGTTTATTATCAAGTCTGCGATTTTGGGTTGCAGCAACTCTTGGTTGTGGGTGAGATCAACTAAGGGAATCAAGTGTGCAATATCCTGCTGGGATCAGAGGCGTATGAGTACAACTGTACCTTGAATTAGTGGGAGACTGATTGGGGTTCAACTATAGTCCAGTCGGAAGTTAGCTTGGAGTAGGATAGTGTCTGTAGCGGCTTAATATAGTGTATATTCAATCTGGACTAGGTCCCGGGGTTTTTCTGCATTTGCGGTTTCCTCGTTAACAAAACTTCTGGTGTCTGTGTTATTTCATTTTTCGCATTATATTGTTTATCTTTATAATTGAAATAATACAGGTTGTGCGTTAAATTTTAATCGATTGGAGATCCTACCTTGTGGTTGTCGATTTCATTGATTAACACTTGGACATTGATCTTTGGTACCGTCCAAGTTATTCCTTGTATTTGATAAAGACTCGCTATTGTTTTTAGCTTGAGTAAAAATCAAATCAAGAGAGTGATATTAACTCCTTGAGATACTTTTATCTAGATTGAGTCTGACTGTCTAGTTGATTCTCTAGCAAAGTATTTCGGATTTAGTCCATACAGATTGCTAAGTGAAATATTGGGTGGTGTTGTTAGACCCCCGCTTTTTCAATTGGTATCAGAGCAGGCAAACATGTTTAAGACCTTACAAGTCTGTGTTTGTAGCGATCTGACTCTATGGACAAGAGTACTATCTCTGATAAACGCGTCACCAGTAATAAAGATTTTTTCTCGTCTAAATCTATTAAAGAGAAAAGTTCAATCTCGAATATAGAGAAACCTTGTGGTTCGACGAGACAGACAAATAATTGCATGAGTGTTCATGATTACCCTTCGAAAGAGACCTTCTCTTCTAATGAATGGGATACAGCAGAAGAGCGTAAATTGATTCTAAATCTTGTTAGAATTCAAGCTGTTAGAATGAATCAGTTAAAACACCATGTCAATGTTCTTCTTGGTATTGTAAGAGATTGCAAAGTTCATGGAAACGCTGAAGATCAGTCTTCATGCTTGACTCTTGTGGCCATCCTCGAAAAGGATGCCTTGGATATTGAACGCCGCTTGAATAAACTCTCCATTTAAAGATGTTTAAAGCAATCTAATGTAGCAAGAACTTCTAATGCTTTACATTCATAAGTAAATACAGATGTTCCTAATGTTTCCTCCAATAATGAACTTGGGACATTCTGTAAAAGAGACAACTCTTCTGACGGTAATATTAAGACTACATCCTCCAATCATTCCTATGATCAAAAGGTATGTCTTGTTTGTGAGACCAAGTGTTCTGTTAGACAGAAGAGAAACTCCAAGTTGAATAAAGACTCCTTAGTTCAACTTCAACACACCCTAGATTTAATTCTCAAAGGTGTGACTGACATCCGTATGATTGAGCCAATTGGTTTTCGTACCTATCATGTGTATGCAACCAGGAAATTCAGTACGGTGAGTTCCTCCAATGTTCAAGGGCAGAATAGACGTCTTAATAAACATCGTCTGAAGGAAGTTCAACGCTTTGTCTCTAAATGCAACATTGTTCCTGTTGAGAAGATCATTCCAGAAGAAAGGAAAATTGATAAGATAAGAAAGGATATTAAAGAGATAATTGTAAGATACAAAGAGCTTGTCAACATATTATCTTCTTCCTCATGTCAAGGCACTTCTGGTAAGAACTCTAACTATGTCTCTTACTTTGATGACAGTAAATTTTATGATAATTTCTCATGTCAAACAGGATCCCTCTCTAAGACTAAGAGGAAAAACAAACTTAACCAAAGACATAAACCTCGTAATGAGCTTGTGGCTCGTACTTGTGCTAATTAATCACAAGGTTCGAGAACTTACTCATATAAAATCATGTTGAGTAAGTTGTGTTAAAAACATGTATACTTGTTACTTGCATCTGTTAAGTTAAGCTATTTTCTTATCGTCCATAGTTAAACTTGTGTTGACAGATCCGCTAAGATCAAGTATTGGTTAAGTCAAAAGAAAATGTTGCATACTGTCTTAAAATTTGTTTTTAGGACCTGTTTTCAAATGTTTGAAGGACTTTATTTCTTGGGTATTTGTTGTACTCGAATGGATTCCGTTTTGGCCCGAGTCAACAGTTTATTTGAACCCCTAAATTGTTGTCCTCAAGGATAAAATATCCAACCTCTTAGGGTTACAAGTCACGTACGTGTACTTCTGGTGGTTTTTGGATTTTCAAAGAATGTCTTCCTCCTCTTCTTGCTATGGTGGTTTCGGAAAAGGATTTCTTGAGAAAAGTGTTGAGGTTGATTCCAGGAGGAAGATAACACTTGTAGATGAAGATCATCCCAATGCTTCATTCTTCTTTGCTTATTCTCATGAAGAAGTTGAGAAGGATGATATGATCTCTGCTGAAGTTGTTCATGACTTTCTTAAGTACTTTGGGAAAGCAAAACAACAGCTTGTTGATACTTTAAAAGGTCTTGATAAGGTGAAAACTGAGTTGGAAAAGGTTGTGTCTGACCTTGGTCTCATGAAATCTCAAATCAATGATCTTTGTAAAGAGAATCATCTCTCTCATAAAGCAGAGAAGGCTGGCGTTCACAAGCCCGAAGACTCCATGTCTTGTGAGGATCCTGTACTCCCCATATCCCTGTTCGCTGTCTGGGAAACGATGGAGTCCGATTCTCTCTAGCTTGTCTTTTTAGTTACCTAGTATGTCTTCCTTTTGGATTAGTTGGAAGAATAACTAGCGTTTTGAATAGCGAAGATTGTGACTACACATAGCTATTTTGTTTTCATCTTCTTATGTTTATTTTTTAGGTTTATTGGTTTTAAATTCTAAAAATATTTGGAGGATGATGTTATTGCAGTATTAATCTGTTTGATTTTGTGATATTGCAATATTTTTATGGGATATGTATTGTTTGCGTCTGTGAACTTGAAGGTACCATATGTTGTCAAAAGTAAATTCGATCATGAATTGGTATTCATATTAAGGAAAGGACGAATGGACTTTTGACAAATACAAAAGTTATGCCTATGCAGTCATTTATTTGATGGAAAATAGGATAAAATCTTTTGTGTGAAAAGGATAAAGTCTATTATGTCATTATACAAATAGTGATGGGAAGATAGAATAGACCCTTGTATGAATTCCACGGTATTGATCTTATCTGATCCATTCTTTTTGTATTACCGTGAAGGCTCCATTGTGTGTCTTATGTTGAGCACGATACAACTAAGTCGATTTTTCTTATTGGCTTTGTTGGTTGTTCCATAAGATGTTATATGTTGAGCATTATGAACTAAATTAATCATCTTGGTTGGTTATTTAGTTATTTGCTCCGAAAGTCTTCTTTTGTCGAGCAAAACATTTGACAATTAAATTGATTACTTTCGTGATTAGTTTGGTTGTTTGTATTCCAATTAGATTAATTATGGGTTCTCTTGTAATTAGTCTAATTGAGTTTTCATGTATTCCACAAGTTCTTGTGTTGAGTATATGAACGACCATACTAACTATGTTCTATTGGTTGATGTAGTCGTATATTCCGTAAGGTTTTCCTTATATTGAGTATGTGAACGATTAAGTTAGTAATCTCCGTATGATTACCTTAGTCGTAGCTCCATAAGTTTACTTATGTTGAGCACAATCAATTAAATTGATCACTTTTGTGGTTTGATTTAGTTACATATTCCAATTAAATTAATCATGGGTTTACTTGTGATTAATTTGATTGAGTTTTGGATATAGAAAATCCTTCATATGGTTTTTGGTGTCCAATTAAAAATCCTTCTTTTCTTTCGAAATTAAGGTCGCTCTTGTTGTTCTTTCGGGAATGACATCAAATGGGGGAGAGTTCTTTTGAACTTGTGCTTATGGTAATATCTTGCAGGATGTGCGGCTGTGGAATTTTATAGGAGTTATCTTGTATCTTAAAACTCCTTGATGAATGCATTTAGCTTCGGCTTTATGATTGCATCTAAATTAAGTTGGTATGTATTTTTTCTTTTAGTCTATGGAACGTCTCTTCTCGGAAATTTCATTAGGAACCCGTTCTTGTACCTTTTCCAATTATATTGACAAAAAGGGGAGAATTAATGTGTAGTTCTACTACATATACATATGGTTTTCAGATCATTGTGTAAGGGGGAGTGGTTTCCATGTGAAATGGAGTATTGACTAAGGGGTAGTGATACATATCACCGTAGTATTATTGTTAAAGTCGTGATGCAATTGGACTTTGATGTTACATAATAATACTATGTCACTGTATAATGATGATCGAGAATCTCAATTTATCTCATTGCTATATCTACGGATCTTCAACAACGGTGATGCTAAACTTACAACCTTTGGGATCATTGGAGTACTTGGAAGGACGAAGATTTCAGGGAACGTTGAAGATTAGACTATGGAATAGGAGCCACTAAAGTTTATCTTTTTTGTATTCCATATGAATTAATATTTTTGTCACTAATATTGACAAAGGGGGAGATTGTTAGAGCATAGCTCGGTCGACCTTGCATGCGTTGCTATATCAAGCATGTTTGTCAATGTTAGTGATCAAAACTATGAGTCTTGATTTCTAGTCTACATAGCTAAGTCTCTGACTAGGATAGAAAATTGTAGTTGAGCTCAAGGACTTCATGGCGATTCATCATACAACGACGAAGATCTACTCAAGGAACCGTGGAACTTCATCAATAAAAAGGTACGTGGAGACTTGAACTTATCTATCACTCAAAAGTCTATCTCTTCTATCTCCTACTTCTTATGAGACAAAAGTCATATGCTATATAGACTGGATGATACACATTTGATATTTCGATCCGAGTATATCTCGCCTATTCATATCTCGAAATCATGTGTTGGTAAAGCGTTTCGCTTTGATCGGGTTTATCTTCACCTAATGATGAAAGTCATAATGTTTCAATCACTTTGAAAATCGTTTTGACGAGAAATAGTGTAACAACTATATAACGTCCTCTAAGAATGTTTCAATTGTTGGAATGAGAGTTTAGGTCTATATAACCAATGATGGATATAAGCATTGTATGGTAACACATATGTGCATAAGTCATATTCCTTAATCCGAAGTTTGCGAACTTTGTTGATTGAGAGAAACCGGAGGAATTGGCTTTGCCAAGTCCACGAACTCAGTTTGCGAACTCAGTCCGCGAACTGACGGAAGTTCTCTTGCCGAGAATTTCTGCTGGGATTTTCCAAAAAATCATTTGCGTGTTTAGTCCGCGAACTGGCGGAAGTCTCTTTGCCGAGATTTTCTGCTGAGTTTGGAAAACTCTGCCGGTTGTCTTAAGTCCGCGAACTTGTTTGCGTACTTGAGTGGGTTATGATCTAAAGATGTGCTCTGAACATGAAACTTAAATTACTAAGAAATGCAGTATGCAAACCGTGGCTAAAGTTCATGAGCCGATTCAATCAAATCGAATCATCTTTGTTTGCGAACTTATTCTTATATAAACTAAGAAATGCAAATTGCAAACCGTGGCTATATAGTTCATGAACTGATTCGAGTGAATCAAATCGTTTTTGCTTCAATTGTGTCTTGTGTTGTTACATAAGATCTCATAGCAATTAAACAACTCTCTAACTAGTTCATTTGAGTCAATTGAACTAGTTATGGTGAAGAAGAACAAGGTTAATATGAAATGCTCATATGGTTGACCTTTTGGGTTACTATGTTGAACCAATACACACGTACACGTTCGGGCATGGTTTTCACAAACCCAGTAAACGTATATCTCAAGTGTGTGTGATAAGCTAAGTTTTCGATCTAATAGTTGAGAAATATTAGCTTGAATCTAAATCAGGTTTTCATCTAACGGTGAATATTAATTGCTTTGTAACTAAGGCAAAACCCTGATTTGAAGACTATATATAGGAGACATCTAGCATTGGTAAAAACTAATCCCCACACGTTTGTGTGATACTAGTGCGCTCGCTAGAGTCTATTCACCTCTAACCTTTGGTTTTCTTCTCTAAAACCAGGTTAACGACTTAAAGACTTCATTGGGATTGTGAAGCCAGAGCGATACTACTTTTATCGTAGTTGTATGATCTGATCTTGCATCTTCTATCGTACGAGTACAATATATTAATTGGCTTGAGATCGTGAGAGTTCTCCGATAGGCAAGATAAAGAAGTCACAAACATCTTCGTCTCACTGTTTGTGATTCCTCGACGACCTCTTGTTTATTCAAGTAAGACTGTTGAGAGGTGATTGATTAATCTAGGCTGTTCTTCGGGAATATAAGACCGGATTATCAATTGGTTAATGTTTACCTTTATTTCATATCTTAAGACAGAACAAAAAGCTAAGGTTTTGTGTGGGAGACAGATTTATCCTTTGATAGACTTTTCTGTGTGAGACAGATTTGTTTATTATCAAGTCTGCGATTTTGGGTTGCAGCAACTCTTAGTTGTGGGTGAGATCGGCTAAGGGAATCAAGTGCGCAGTATCCTGCTAGGATCAGAGGCGTAGGAGTACAACTGTACCTTGAATTAGTGGGAGACTTATTGGGGTTCAAGTATAGTCCAGTCCGAAGTTAGCTTGGAGTAGGCTAGTGTCTGTAGCGGCTTAATACAGTGTGTATTCAATCTGGACTAGGTCGCGGGGTTTTTCTGCATTTGCGGTTTCCGCGTTAACAAAACTTCTGGTGTCTGTGTTATTTTATTTTCCGCATTATATTGTTTATCTTTAAAATAATACAGGTTGTGCGTTAAAGTTTAATCGATTGGAGATCCGACCTATTGGTTGTCGATTTCATTGATTAACACTTGGACATTGGTCTTTGGTACCGTCCAAGTTATTTTTTGTATTTGATAAAGACTCGCTATTGTTTTTAGCTTGAGTAAAAATCATATCAAGAGAGAGATATTAACTCCTTGAGATACTTTTATCTAGAGTGAGTCTGACTGTCTAGTTGATTCTCTAGCAAAGTATTTCGGAGTTAGTCCATACAGATTGCTAAGCGAAATATTGGGTGGTGTTGTTAGACCCCCGCTTTTTCATTAAGCCGCTACAGACACTAGCCTACTCTAAATTAACTTCGGTCTGGACTGTAGTTGAACCCAAATAAATCTCACACTTATCCAAGGTACAGTTATTCTCCTACGTCTCTGATCCCAGCAGGATGATACGTACTTGATTCCCTTAGCTAATCTCACCCACAACTAAGAGTTGCTACGACCCAAAGTCGAAGACTTTAATAAACAAATATGTATCACACAGAAAAGTCTACGGTAATAGATAAATCCGTCTCCCACGAATATACCTACGAGTTTTGTTCCGTCTTTTGATTCAAGGTGAACATGAACATTTGATAAACCGGACTTATATTCCCGAAGAACAACCTAGTATTATCAATCACCTCACAATAATCTTAATCGACGCAGCGAAAAAATATATTGCGGAATCACAAACGATGAGACGAAGTGTTTGTGATTTCTTTTATATCTTGCCTATCGGAGATATCAATCTCAAGCCAATTATTACAATTGTACTCGTACGATATATACAACAAGATCAGATCACATAACTACAAGAAAGTAGTATCGGTATGGCTTCACAATCCCAATGAAGTCTTTAAGTCGTTAACCTGGTTTAGAAGAAGAAACCAAAGGTTAAAGGAGAATCGACTCTAGCTTAGCACAACTAGTATCACACAGAAGGTGTGGGGATTAGGTTTCCCAGTTGCTAGAGTTCTCCCTTATATAGTCTTTCAAATCAGGGTTTGCAATCAATGTTAGCTTGGTAACAAAGCATTCAATATTCACCATTATATGAAAACCTGATTAAATTCAAGCTAATATATTTCAACCATTAGATCGAAAACTAGCTTGTTACACACAAATGAAATGCACGTTTCTAGGCTTGTGTAACCGTACCCAAACTTGTACATTTGTTGGTTCAACAATAGTCAACCAAATGGTTAGCCATATGATCACTTTCATATCAACCATATTCTTCTTCACCATAACTAGTTCAAGTGACTCAAATGAAATAGTTAGAGAGTTGTTCAATTGCAAGGAAATCTTATGTAACTACACAAGACACAATTGAAGCAAAAACGATTTGATTCACTCGAATCAGTTCATGAACTATATAGCCACGGTTTGCAATTTGCATTCCTTAGTTTATATAAGAATAAGTTCGCAAACATCGTTTTTAGATATAACCTACTCAAGTTCGCGGAATGGGTTCGCGGACTTAAGTTCCCGGACGGAGTTCACAAACTCCAGTAGAATTTCTCGGGACGAGAACTTCCACCAGTTCGCGTACTTGGCTCACGCCACCATTCCGGTTTTCTTGATCAACAAAGTTCGCAAACTTCGGTTCAAGGAATAAGTACTTATACATATATGTGTTTCCACAATAATGCTTATATCCTCCAATCGTTATATAATCTAAACTCTCATTTCAATCATTGAAACATTCTTAGAGGACGTTGATATTCAATAGTTGTTATTCACAAACTGATTTTCGTCAAAGTAAGCAATTTTCAAAGTGATTGAAACTTGTCATGACTTTGGTCACTAGGTAAAGATGAACTTGGCTAAAGCGAAAGCTTACCAACACATATTTCGAGAAATAGATAGGCGAGATAAACTCGGCTCGAAATAGCAAATGTGTATAATCTAGGTATATATAGCAAAACGACTTTTGTCTCAAGATAAGAGATAAATAGACTTTTGAGTGATAGATAAGTTCAAATCTCCACATACCTTTTAGTCGATGAAGATCCACCGGTTCCTTGAGTAGTCCTTCGTCTTGTATGATGATTGCCATGGAGTTCTTGAGCTCAACTACACTTTATATCCTGGGACCTTAACTATAGTAGACTAGAAATCAAGACTTAAAGTTTTGATCACTAACATTGACAAACATGCTTGAGATTGCAACGCATGCGAGTTCGACCCAGCAATGCTCTAACAGAACTCTCCCCCATAAAATGTCATTCCCGAAAGAACAACAAGAGTGACCTTACTTTTACAAGAAAATAAGGATTTCTCTGGACATTAACAAACCCAATGGATTTGTATCCATTAAACTCGAATAAATTAATCACAAGAAAACCCTATAGATTAATTTAATCGGAAATGCTCAACATAAGAAAACTTACGGATCCATACAGTACTTTCACATAGAGGTGGATCAGGGGAAGATCAATACTGTGAAATATTCAAAAGTTCATTATATCTTTTATCAATATTTGCATAAAGACATAATAGACTTAACTTTTTAGCATATATGAGATAATCATAGTTCACGGATGTAAACACAAACATACCCCATAAAATATTTTTGCAATATATAAAACCAATAAAGATTAATGCTGCAAAATCTCTTTCAAATAACTTAGAATTTAAATAAATAAATCTAAAAACATTGCAAGATGAAAATCGTTGGCAATAGCTATGTGTAATCACAATATTTGCAATTCCAAACTCTACTTGTCCTTCTTAAAACATAAGAATAATTTCTCATAAGAAGTTTCCTAGACATTAAGATTCTTGAAAAATTCGTTATCGTCCCGGAACTCCTTGTCGTCAACAGACATTAGAACATAAGGTTCGTGAAGAAAGGAGTCGATTCCAACAAACCTTTTTGACCGATGCCAAACCATGGCCTTATGAATTTCAAGAGATCTTAGAACAATAGCCTTTATTTTCTGCATCTCCATCCTTGTTTCTTTCAACTCTTCAAGAACACCAGAAAACTTCTGAAGATTTGAGGGGTTATCCCTTGGTTTCTTCATATTATTCATTTTTCTTTTCAAAGTTGTCGAGGAATGGGATTTACCTTTTTCCTTCATGATTGATGGCTTAACAATCATGTTAACATCTTTTTCATCAGAAGATATTATGTTTGGAGTCTCCATTCAAGTATGGGATTGTGAAAGAATTACACAAAACTAGCTCCACAAGCAATCTTTTGATAAAAGGAGTTTTCAGATAAGGAAAAAAGGAATGTAGAGTTATGGAACCTATATACAGAGTAAGTAGGATTCCCGTATGAACAACACAAATCCCTAAAAAGGGTAGAATTGTCGATTTTAACCCCTTTTTAAACAAATGAACATAGTAAAACCTTTTCACTACCGTTTGAGGCTATGAAAAGAGCAATAAAAATCCATAAAACAACAAAACAAAATTTTCTGATCCTAAAACCCGATTGTGCACAATTCTTGTCTCTTGTAATCGGGCACATGAGACAAGATGCACTTTCAACACAGTTAGAATGTGTTGGAGATGGACAATAATCGGTCCATCATGAGATTCTTGTACGGAATTTTCAAAACCCTTTTTCATAGGTCGTTTAGACGTAGTTATTTTCTATAGGGATCTAACTTTTTCTTTAGAAATCAACTTCTTAGGAGACGAGTTAAATTTACATACCTCAGATGGATTCGACTTCAGAACAAGTTTGAGCTTGTTTGCTAATCGATTTTCTCTCCGTTGAAGTTTGTTGACATATCTTACTTTATGTTTGTACTTGAAGCAATTAGAGAGTTCATGACCCTTAATAGTACAATAAGAACATGTCAATGCGGAGGATGGTTCAGTCACCATAGCCGAACATGCTGCTAAACAAATGGAAGTACCTGAAATATGTGAGATAGATTTTTCAGTAGATAAGGTAAAATCCATTTTATCCTCCAAAGTGGTTGACAAAGTTTCTCCAGAAAGAATATCAAGATTGATGTACGTATTGCTACAATTGTCAAAATTAATATTTTCGCTAAGGAGTGCTACACTTGATTTTTCATCTTTATTTGAATCATAGTGAACGGACATTTCATCAAGAATTGCAGCAAAACCTTTGTTTCCAGTGTATTTTCTACGATTTGGACACTCATTAGCAAAATGACCAAAACCTTTACACTTGAAGTACTGTGGCATATCTTCATCATCAGTGTCGATAATGTCCTTGTTTTTAGGAGGAACACGATCGTGAGGTTTAACTGATGATCTGGGTTTATCTCTGGTGAACCGTTTACTTCTCTTCAAAAGAAGATCTATAAACGGTCTTGTGATTAGAGAGACTGAGTTGCCAAGATCTTCATCTGATGAATCAGTCTCAATAGGATCAACCACAGAGTTGCCAACACATTTACTTTTATCAAGTAATTTAGTGTTATTTTGTGCTTTGAAAGCAATATCCTTTCCAAATTTGGATATATGCTCATGATCAAAGATCTTTAACTTCTAAACAAGAGTATTTCTGGAAAGTGTTTCAAGGTTATTTCCTTCAATGATGGCATGTTTCTTAGAATCGTATCTAGTTGTCAGCAATCTGAGAATTTTCATCACAATTTCCTTTTCAGGAATAATCTTAACCAAAGCAGAGAATGCATTAACAATTTCAGACACTTTGTGATTAAACTCGTCAAATGAATCTTCATCAGCCATGCGAAGGTTTTACCAATCAGAATTTAGGTTTTGAAGCCTAGCTTCTTTCTCAGAGGTATTCCCTTCAAATACGGTTTTTAAGATATCCCAAGCATCTTTAGACTTATTGCATGTAGTCACATGGTGCTAAAGATCTGGGGTTATGGTATGTATGATAGTATTTAAACCGTCAGAATTTTGCTTTCCAGCTAGAATCTCGACAGGCTCATACTCACCAATATCCTTCGGAACAGTTACACCGTTTATTGTAACCATTGGAGGATCATAGCCATTAACAACACGAATCCATGATTGAAAATCACGGGCTTGAAAAAAAAGGCACGCATATCAATTTTCCACCATAAGTAATTCGAGCTATCGAAGACTGGCAGTACGTTTATAGATATATCACTTCTTTCCATAGAGTCAGATTGCTCAAACACAGACTTATGAGGTCTTAGCGTGGTTGCCTACTCTGATACCAATTGAAAAAGCGGGGGGTATAACAACCACACCCAATAATTCGTTCGTCAATCTGTATGGACTAACTCCAATATTAGTCAGAGAGTACCAGCTTATAAAGAGAGCTATATCAAAAACAATATCAAAGAGTTATATCTCTTTTTCTCAAATTAATCATCAAATCAAACAGATAGAAATCTATGAGCCCGATTGATATGAAAAATACTTGGACGGTACCAAAGACCAATGCCAAGCATCAATCAATTTATATCCAACAAACAAAGGTCGGAATACCAATTGATTGAACTATGCACAACCTGTGATATTTCAATTATATAAACAAATATAACGCGGAAAAGAAATAACACAAACACCAGAAATTTTGTTAACGAGGAAATCGCAAATGCAGAAAAACCCCGGGACCTAGTCTAGATTGAACACCACATTGTATTAAGTAGCTACTAACACTAGCCTACTACAAGTTAACTTCGGACTGGAATGTAGTTGACCCCTAACCAAGTCTCACACCGATTAAGGTACAGTTGTGTTCCTTACGCCTCTAAACCACGTGGAGTGTTGCACACTTGATTCCCTTAACTGATCTCACCCACAACTAAGAGTTGCTACAACCCAAAGTCGAAACTTATAAACAAATTTGTCCCCCACAAATAAGTCTATTCTGATAGATAAATCTGTCTTCCACAGAAGTACTTACGAAGTTTTCGTTCCAGCCTTTGAAAAATCAAGGTGAACAGGAACCAATTGATAATCCGGTCCTATACTTCCGGAGAGCATCCTATAAATATAAATCACCTCATAATAACTTAACTATATGGTAGTAGAATAAGTTATTGCGGAACCACAAAGTCTGAGACGAAGAACTTTGTGATTACTTTTTATATCTTACCTATCGAAGATAAATCTCGAGAAAATCTTAGAGAAGATAGTACTCAACACGAAAGAACAAGTAAGATCGGAATAAGAAACTACAGAGAAAATTATTGGATCTGGCTTTACGAATCCTAAATGAAGTCTTCAAGTCGTTAACCTAATATGGTTTTGAAAAAACCTAGGTTAAAGGAAAATCGACTCTAGTCGCAACTAGGACACAGGAAAGTGTCGGGATTAAGTTATCCAGTTGCTATAGTTCTCCCTTATATAGTCTTTCAAATCAAGGTTTCTTACAATCAAAGCTTAGATAGCTTAGTAACAAAGCATTCAATATTCACCACTGAATGAAAACCTGATTTAAGATTCAAGCTAAGTCTGCTTAGAATTAAAGCAATTAATCTCCACCGTTAGATGGTCTTAGCTTGTTACACACAGATGAAATATACCTTCATTTTAAATAAGGATTACAGAAATTCATTTTCAGAGGTAAAGGTAACAGTTGGAAGCCGAAACGTGTATATTGATTTGGCTCAATAACAGTTAACCGAAGTTAGCCATATGAACACTTTTGTCTTAACCACATTCATATAATACTTCTAGATCAAATATGATGATCAATCAATCATGAAAGATAATTAAATGAATCTAATTGTGTTTCACATAGAGCTGTTCAATTGTTCACTATCTCATAAAAATATATATGAAAAAATTGAAACAAAATTGTATTGATTTGTAATCGTATTACTTATATAAGAATCATTACATGAATATTAAGTCACGGTTTGCAAAGATTGCATTCCTTAATTCATAAATGTATTTGTTAATGAGTATGAAAAACATACTTAACCGATTTTAGAACTTGAACCACTGTGTTCGCAGACCAGGTTCGTGAACAACAACTCCGGACCTTGGCCTTGTCCATCCGTCCGCATATTAGGTACGCGACCAGCAGTCCCAAACCCAACTCAGGTAGAACCATTCGCATACTAGGTACGCAAACAAGGTTCTCGGACCTTAACAGTTAAAACCGTTCGCATACTAGGTACGCAAACCGTTCACAGTTGAACGACTGTGTTCACAAACCAGGTATGCGAACAACAGCTCCGGACCTTGGCCTTGTCCAGCCGTTCGCATACTAGGTACGCGACCAGCATTCCCGGACCCAACTCAGGTAGATATGTTCCCATACTAGGTACGCAAACAGGGTTCCCAGACCTGAATCACTACAAAATAGTTCGCATACTGGGTATGCATACCATGTTGTATCCAGACATGGTCAGTTGTTCTAAACTCTCATTTCAATCGTTGAAACATCCTTGGAAGACGACAATAGCTGTCTCACACAAACTATTAGCTTCAAGTAATTTTCAAGTGATCGAATGATCAATATGAAACTTTCCGAGTCGACATTAAATGATTGTCTCACATAAATCATGTAAGATGTTTCAAGGCAATTTCAACATGATCATCTTTTGACTTAATATTTAGTTTCCAACAAATAAATTGTTTCCAACTAAACTCGTCAAGAATAATGATGAACATAGTTAAAGCAAAAAGCTTCCAACACATTTGAGAAATAGATAAGCGAGATACACTCAGCTCGAAATATCAAATGTGTATAATGTAAAAGTCTATATATCTATACGACTTAGTCTCATTAGAAGATATAATATAATTGACTTCTAAGTGATAAATAAGTTTTAGTCTCCACATACCTTTTGTTGATGAAGTTCCTCCAATCTCCCCTCAATAGATCTCCGTCTTCAATCGATGAACGACGTGAAGTCTAAAGCTCAACTACACATTCTATCCTAATCCGAAACATAGCTATAAGTAGACTAGAAATCAAAACCATAGTTTTGATCAACTAAACTTGACAAACAATCTTGAGATAGAAACGCTTGCGAGTTCGACTGGGCAGTGCTTTAACATTATAACCATTAGAGGCTCACCCAAATCTTAGCTTCCTCTTGAATTGCAATTTCACCTGATACCCATCTTTAATCTTTTATTAGTTTTTCCCTATGAACCCCTAGTTTCACTGATTCGTCATAGTAAGTTGAGAAAAAATTGTTAAGCCTTCACTTATGTTCTCAACACATAAAACCCATCATCAACTGCTTGATCTTATCCTCAAATTCTCACAAACCCTTAATGAATCCTAGAAATCCTAACTCTTTGATCCTTCATCAAATCAACACCACAACATCAATTAGATGATAACCCCTTGGTTTTTCACCTATCAATAGCTCGATACACTCATCAATTTCACACAAATTCAAGATAGAATCTGAAACCCTTGATTTATTTCTCTCTGATTCAACACCTCAACAAAATTCCAACAATCCCCATTCGTACTCCCTAAGGATTTACAACAACATCTCTTTCATTATCTATGCAACATATTCAATTGATTCTCTCAACCAAAACTTGCAGATGAACAACATAAGAAGAGGAATAAGAGAGAAAAGGAAAATGATCAGACTGTTTTTCTCCTCAATTGGGGGTTGATATAATCCATTTAGAACTATTAAGGCACCTGAATAGTTGGATTTGGGCATCCAAAGGATATGAATAGTTCTTATAATGATGGTTTCCCTTAGTAGATAAGTTTGATTGCCTTCAAAGCATTTTTGTGAAATTACTATTATGCCCTTTTCACAAATTGGATGATTTCTTTTTCATCCGTTATCTGATTGACGCGTTCAAATAATCGGTTTCATACAACTTTTCGAGATCTTTCCAATGGAACTTGCTTCATCTTTAGATGATTATTTGTTTAATTTCTATTTTAATTAAACAAATCATTAGCGGCTTAATCATTTCTTAACCAGTCAAATAGCGTTGACAACCTTGCGAACCCTTACATTTTACCCACTTTATAAGAATTTTTGTCCTCGACAAGTAGATTAATATACCTCTCAATGCATGTACTACTTATACTTACAGACGCTCGAAAAATCAACTCATTTCAAATGAGTTCGAAGCAATATGAAATTAAACTTGTTTCATCTCCATATTATTGTTTGATTAATTTCTATTAACTGATATTTATGTTTAGTTAAACAAATCATTAACGGTGTAATTATCTCTTGACCAGTCAAATAGCGGCTTGCTTTGCTGGTAATAAGGTCAGAGTTTTGGTTAGCGAGAAACAACTTTATTTATAATATGAAGGATATCAGTTGGTCTTTCTTTCAAAAAAAAAAAGTTTAACCAGGTCCATGAATATTCTCGTAGACTTAAAGGTTACATGTACAATTTTGTACGTGTCCTACAAGATCTTTCTTTCTTTAGAGTTTCTCACAGGAGATTAAAAACAACTCAGCCAATTGAGTGTTTCTGTAGCACTCCGGAGGTGAACGAATCGGTGTTGTGTTGTGATGGCGCTTCACATGTAAATCCTGGCCCTGCTGGAGCGGGAGTGGTGGCTAGGGATAGTGATGTTAACGTTATGTGAGCTATGAGCATTGGATTAGGCATTACTTCGAATTTTTTGGCTGAAGTGCATGGGATTATTGTCGGTTTGGAGTGGGCTTTACAATGGGAAATGGTGAAGGTTTGTGTAAGATATAATTCTCTTGCAACTGTTATAGTTTTCATAAAGGACGCTCTTCCTTGGTTTGCAACACATCGATGGAGGATCATTAAAGCAAGATATGATACTACAAGCTTTGAGCATAATTATCGTGAAGTCAACTTTGCAGCGGACAAAATGGTCAAGCTAGGTTGTTTTCTGCAAGATGGAGAGGCTATCAGCTATGAAGGAAGGCATGATTTTGTAACTTCAATAGAATATCCAAATGTTTTATATTATCGTTTTAATTAGTTTGTAAGTTCTTTGTTGTTTTTTTACCTCTTTTCTTACAAATGGTTGGATTCTTTTATATATTTGTTATTTATTAATGCAATTTGGATTTACCAAAAAAAAAAGTCGAATATAATTGACCAACTTACGAATCCCTTTAGGATAAAATATCCGTATACTTTTAATATTTTTTTATTTTTTTCTGATTTTAATTTTAAAAACTTTTTCGCAGAGTCAGACATGCTAAAATGAAGAACCGATTCTTGACAGTCGACATGGAAACATATGAACACCATGTCGATTGTTGTAAATTTTTTCTAAAAAAATCATGATTATGCCTACCATGTCCAAAATTTCAGAGCTGCAGTCGGCATGGATAAATTTTATTCTTCAATGTCGATTATAAATTGTCGGCATTTTTCAAGTAATCAATATTGTGTCGACTGTATAAGGTCGACATTGTTTATGTATTGAATACCGTGCCAATTGTTGTTGATGAAGAACACCATAAACTTACGGCATAATATTCGACAAATAAACAGTGCCGAATTTATACCGTAGGCATGGTATTCTTCAATTATCCATACAAATTTTATTTATGGTGTCGTTTTTTTTTTTTTTTTTTTTTTTTTTTTTTTTGAGGTGGATTGGAGTTGGGTGGGGGGATGTGGAATGCTTTCAACCCTGGTCAAGCAATTAATAATGTTGTTGCTCGATAACTAACTAAATATCCTGAGACGTGCAAGGCTCAGGGTTTTGGCTTTGACGCTCTTACCTTTACTACCTTGGTAGTGATACCATTGACTTTCTGCAGAAGTTGCAAAACTACATGATTAATCATGATGTGAAAATATTAGAGTGAAGACTTGTTTTTTACGTAGGATAATGGTTGTTTTTCAGAAAGGGGTTGGTGATCAGTTTGTAGCTAGGCTTCCAACCAATTTCTTGTAATTCCTTTTGATCATATCTTTCTATCAATTTTTTTTGAAAAAATAAAACAATAATAATAATTAGAGAGAGTCAGTTCGGCTTCATGCGATTAAAACCCTGGAACTCGTTTTCCGACAATTCTAGTGGTTTTCAATCACTCTACTCCCAAATTATTTTTCTCTTGAAGGCGGCTAGTTTCTTTATTTCGTTTGATGCCCTTTGTGCATATTATCACGCATCACAGTTGTTGTTATGGTGGTTACATACTTGTATAAGCCATGGGTAGAACACGAGGATCTAAGGGTTTTTATTCTCAGGATTCTTTGCCCGCAACAGAAGATACAATTTGTTACTGTCCTTTTAGAACTTATGATGGATGTCGTAATAGTGATGTGGGAGGGGTTTCGTACGAAGTTCTCTCTTTCGACACATAAATGATCATCACTTTTTTTTCCAGATAATGTTGCTTGCAGGGAACAAATCAATTCTGCATAGGAAAAAGTATTGATGCATTTACAGATGTGGTTATGTACCTTGTACATGCGTCTCTATTCAAGGAAAAGGCCTTGCCGTGATCATGAAGGGGATATTACTGCAGGTCCCTACAATGGTAGAGACATAGACTTTCTTATCCATGAGATATACAAATCTTTAAGCATGTCAGGTACTGCTGAATCAACCATTGCAGATGGCCAGAATGTTACTTCATGTCTCACTCTAGATCTTCTTAATCAAGTTTTACAGAGCCAAAACTGAATTGTTGCTACCATACCCCCTCATGCATAATCAATTTCTCAAGAACTTTAAAAGTATCTCTTGACAAGATGTTGTCCAACCTATCTGATTTATCCTCTTGGATTTTTCTCCTTCTGCTACCAGTTCGTACACTCAATCTGTGCACACCCAAATGCTCACTCGAGGAAAGGTCATGCATAAGAAAGCGACTCCAAATTGCATCCATAAATGATGCATTAATGAAATGAAAAGAGCCTGTTGAGTGTCTCACTTTGGTACAAAGACTTCTAAAGACATGTAGAAGATTGCAAACAACCATGTCTCACAATAAGAAGAGGAAAAAAGACAATACCAATCCCACTGCATGTCAAGAGAAACTCTCCTATGTCCATTATACCGCAGCAATACGTGTGTTGTCCTCGAATGGCATTTCCCCATCCAATGACGCAAAACTCAACGAACTGAAGAGTAAACACCCTCATGCACCACTACCGATAAATTTATTAGATAACTTGGATACTCTTGAAATCTTTGTGAGGGATGATGTTGTCATCACTGCCATCAAAAACTTCCCCAAAGAAACATCTTATGGCAGAGATGGTCTTAGGGATCAACACCTCCTAGATGTCCTAAGTGGCGCTCATACACAATTTATGAACATATCGCATATCCTCCATAACTGGTGTGGTGAATCTCTTGCTCTTAGGTATTTGTCCACCATCTTTAGGAGTGTACATCTCTAGTGCACCTTTAACTCCCTTATAGAAACCTGATGGAGGCATTAGACCCATTGCAGCGGGGACCATCTAGAGACGATTAGTATCCAAAATTGCGACAACTGTAGTAGGTACAACACCTAAGTGACTACCAGTTTGGTGTTGGAGTGTCGTGTGGTGGGGAAGGCATCCTACATTCAGTTAACTTACTGGAGCATAAAGATAGCGATGCCAACCTAACAATGCTGCTTATATACTTCTTTAACGCGTTTAATTTGGTGGATAGGCATAAGTGTCCACCCGTCAGTAAGTGGGCGAAATTTTGATATTCATCTCCTGCGAGACTATATTACAGAGATGCTACTCTTTTATCTACACTTGGATTTCAACATGGTGACCCTCTTGGTCCCTGCTATTTGCTTTAGCCTTACACTCGTTGGTACAGAAAATTGCCACTACTTGCTCGTTGGACCTACATGCTAGGTATCTTGATGATGACACCTTGATATATTGGTGATACTCTGGAGGTTTTTAAAACCCTCAAAGTGATACATGAAGATGGTCCTTATAGAGGCTTGAATCTCAAAATCTCAAAGACATAAACTATTGGCCAACTACTGACTCAAGAAGCACAAAAGTAGGAGTTTTCCCTGTCAACATTAAACAACCCATTTATGGTGTAAAGCGTCTTGGCAGTCTAGTCAGTATTATTGAACATTTTTGCAGTGATTTGGTTATGTATAAGGTGCAAAAGACAATAACTCTGATGACTGCAATCAGGAAATTGAAAGACGCTCAGTCTGAATTGCTTTTACTATGCATTTGTACTAGTGTCTCTTGCTTATACTTCAATATGCGCACCACCAGACCTACTGCTATTCAACGGGTACAAATATGCTTTGATAATCATTTATTTCACTACCTACAACAATTGATTAATGGTGATGGGTGCCTACAACCAATATGGCCAACACACGTGAATACTAAGATAAAGTCCACTATCTTTGGTTGCTTCAGTCTCTTTGAAGATTTTAAGCACTCAACCCTTTGGATCGTCTTCCAAACAGTAAAATACTAATCTGTTTGGTAACCACTCTTATTATCTCAAGAAATCAATGAGAGATATTTAATGTTGAGTGTGACAAAAGCTTTTTTGTTTAACATTATTTAAACTCCTTTGTTGGGTTATAAATATTCCAAGATCTGGATTAAACAAGTTAACCAAATCAAATCAAACAGAACTACCAGATTCAGATATTGAATAGTACCACCAAATGATATCTTGTCGATCTAAATATGACTAGTCAATAATCTGTCTATCAAAAGATAAACCAGATCTAATCGGATCCCAGTCGATCAAGTTTGTGCACGAAGAAAATCATGAAGATACAAAACCAATAAGAAAAATCTTATTGTCTTTAATAGTCTTTTGTACCTGCACAATAACAAACTTGATTCATGAGTTATGATAGATCATGAAAAAAACAGAGTATAGTAACAATGGATGATCACAAGTCAATGTTATACTCTTCATATAGTTTGAATGAACTTATGTCAAAAGGGAAAGCTCTTAAGAATAATTAAACTAGGTGCAAATCAAGAGATAACTATTGTTAGTCAATCAAATCAATAATCGAAAACTAAAATAAGAATATGATTCTAGTTTCCCACCAACGATACTAGTAGACGCTTCTTGATCCTAGAGGATTTTTTAAACTAACGGACGTAAGAGATTTCACCTAATTAGGTTACTCTCTTCCCCAAGATAGTATTACGAGAATACTATTAGTCGGCTACACCAGAAACAACAAAGATGAAGTTTGTCTGGCTCAGGATGAGTTTGTAAGAAGAACAAACTTCATTATTTATAGACCAAGGTAGTTTGGACACCAAAGAATTCCCATAACCGAAGATATTCTAAAAATATGCAATAAAAAACCTAAATTCGGTTTTATAAGTTCCAACCAATTTCCAACCGTATAACCGAAATCTTCATGGAAAACTCAATATTATCTAGCACTTAACTAATATATAGTTCCATATATATGTTTTTATTGCTGGTAAAACAAAACTTATTAACTTCGAAAATCTCAAAAAGATTCTCTGTGATTTCGATTTGGGATCTCACCTTGAGTATTAAAGAACATCTTTGAACAATTAAGAAATAAGATCTCAGCACATGTGTTTTTTAGTCTAGAATTGGACGATGTCGACATTCCTGAAAACTGATTACAACCAGTAGTTGTGGTTTTAGCTTACATCAGTTATGTGGATATCCATATAAAAGGATTCTAGTAAATGAAAATGCTAGTTATTCTATATATTTTTTAGGTTACAATCGGTGTATGTGTGTACAAGCTGTTGGGTCTTTATCCATATAAGGACAATCTCTTTTCCAAACACATTTTGCCACAAACATGCAATTTTTACCCGCTCCTACTTGATTCACTACTGAAATCAAACTTGGAAAATGACATGGGAACCAAAATAAGATATAAAGCTCGTGAAAATGTTCATTGTCATCTTCCACGAACGTCTTTTATTCAGTGTTTTTTTAGAAAGGATTCAAATAAATATATTATGAGCGGACCTACAATCCCAAAAACCGCAGATGGAGAGACTTAGCTTTTATATTCAACTACATCAAAGGAAATATGCGAGAGCTCCATAAAATTAGAAGAATGGTTACCGACAATCACCCCAAAGCATCTCGCAGGAAAAAAGTAAGTAATTCAACATGTTTATCCCTTTCTCGTCGTTTGGTTTTTGGATACTAAAATGTAATTTGTTTAATTTCGAGCTAAACAATCCAGTAACATGTGGCGAATACGCAATGGTGAACGATGGTTCATGCACGCGAGGGATATGAAGTGTTGAACAAACATGCTCGGCGATTAATTAACGATGCATTAATGTGCGAGATTCAAAGATGCACATACTAACTTATCACGGGTAATGCGCTAACTTCCTAAGATATGTAATGTGTTGATTTCCTAAACCTATGAATGAATATTTTCTTTATCAAAGTACAACACAATCAATATATATGTACATCCACAAATACCGATTTTAAGAAGCCGACAATATAGTAAGTGATATCCACCTATTTTTTGTGTTTTTCGTGAATGAAGAACATCAACCTAAAATCAGCATATGCGTCCATGAACAATATAGAAACATTCCCCAAAAACCTCTTCTTCTTCCCTACTCTTAAAGAAAAACAAAAATTAATCTTCACGTTAAACTTAATTAATCCGACCTAACCTAATTGATTTATCTAATCTAGTTCATTGTGCTAATTAAGTGAAGGCATAATTTAAAAAAATTTAACAAGTGTTTAAGAGGCGCACAACTTGAGTTTACTTGAAAACGATCGTATTTTATTTTAGGGGAAACAATCGTTTGGTCATTTTTTAGGTGGTCCCAAGACTATTTGGTCCAGTGGTAAAAGTCGTTTCTTGTTTGATCCATAATTATTTTAAAATATTAAGTGGGCAAAAATATCCTTCTGTACTTTTTCAACTTTAATTTTCATACTCTTTTATTCCTATAATTATTTAAGTTCACGCTCTCTGATGAACTCTGAACTTCCTCTTATTTTCGTGTAGGAGTTCATTATCTTTAGTGAACTATCAGGCGATGGTCATGATTATGTAAATCTGAGTTCATTTTGTTTGATGAAACAACTTGTAAAAAAGGGGAAATAACATAGTTCATTCTTTAAAGTGAACACCCAATAAAACTTCCACTATTTATGACAAAAAATATAGTTCATTCTTTAAAGTGAACACCCAACAAAACTTCCACCATTTATGACAAAAAACAGAGTTCATTCTTTCTAATGAACACACAACAAAACAAACCAAAAATCAAACTAGAACAGAGTTCATTCTTTAAAATGAACACAACAAAACTTCCATTATTATGAACAAAAATCTGAGTTTATTCTTTCAAATGAACACCTAATAAAAACCAAAATTAAAACGTAGTTCATTATTTCAAATGAACACCTAATCAAAGTTCATTGTTATGAACAAAAATCAGAGTTCATTCTTTCAAATGAACACCCAATCAAACCAAACTAAATTAAGATTAAAAATAGAGTTTATTCTTAAAAATGAATACATAACAAAAAACATAGTTCATTTTTTCGAATGAACACATAACAAAGCTTTCATTATTATGAAGAAAAAAACAGAGTTCATTTTTCGAATGAACACCTAATCAAAAACACAGATCTACAAAAATCAAAAAACAAAAAGATGATTTACAAAGATTAAATGAAACTCTCCAGAAAATCAAATTAATCTCTATAAATCAAATCTTCATAATCAATGAAACATAGCAAAGAAGAAGAAATAAAGTTCATTCTAATCAATGAACTTTATCATCTTCATTATCTTCGAAAACAACAAATAAGAAGAAAACACAAAATCATCGTTGTCTTCATCATCTTCATCGTATTCAACAGCAGCAACATCAATAAACAGTGACGAAGAAATACAAAATATTCGTCGTCTTCGTCGTCTTCATCATCATCTTCAACAACATAGAAGGAAAAACCAGAAACCTTCGTCTTTCATCATCATCTTCATCAGCAACATAAAAATAAAAATGGAGAGAAGAGAGAAACTAGATTTGAAACTAAAGAAGAGAGAGAAAATGAATTTGGAAATAAGATATTTTCTACTGATTTTTTTTATATATATGGTTCCAAATTAAAGAGTATTTATGCTACTATAAAAAGAAAATTACATCATCCATGACGTTATCCCGCGTGAGTATTCTCCATCCTAGGACCAAACAACAATATATATTTTAAAATAGGATCAAACAAACAGTTAAATGGATCAACCAGACCAAACTAACTCTAATATATTATTATCAGGACTAATTGATATTACTATTTTAATTTATTTTATTTTATTAACTATCTATCATATCCCCTTGGTCCCCAATTAAACGAGGGTTTAAAACTGTAGATTCTCATAATCCTAGGGTTTTAAGGGTGATATCGACCAGGACAAAGAATTTATGGGATGGATTTCTCATAATCCTAGGGTTTTGAGGGTGATATCGACCGGGATAAAAAATGTCATATATATATATATATATATGTAGAGCTGCACAAGACCCGCCCAACTTACCCGAATCCTCCCATATCCACTGAGCTCGTGGGTTTTTAATCTGAACCCGTCCGTTGTGGGTGCGGGATTGATTATGAAAATAAAAACCCGATATAGCTGGGTTGGTAGTCGGTATTAGCTAAAACCCGCCCGAACCCGCCCGAAAATACCCGCTAAATATACACCATCGATAAAACTAATCCTAGCCGTCCTTTATTAAAACCGTAGTGGTACTAGTATATGAACTTAACAATGAAGACTTATGTTTATGGTTTGATTTTTTAAGTAATTAAGAACTTAAATAAAAGTATGTTTGAACTTTAAAATATGTGCGTGTGAATGATCATTGAATATAAAGCAGGTACAGATATAAACACTACAGGTGAAAACTTGCAGAAAATGGTGAATTACAATATGAAACGGGTTTGAGCGGATTTAAACCCGAACCCACCCGACCTGTAGCGGGCGGGTTAAAAATACGCCCGATGTTTATGGGTGCGGGATTGGTTATGAAAATAAAAACCCGTTATAATTGAGTTGGTAGTTGGTATTAGCTAAAACCCGACCCGTCCGACTCATGTGAAGCTCTATATATATATGGGATTTATCATTTAGGCAAAACCAAAAATTTGGCGTTTCTTAACACCATGCATATTGCTGGGGTGTAAAAATCTTATCCCAAATCGCATACATGGGCGCCAGAGTTCAATTTTTATCTCCCAAAATCCAAAATTATAAGGGAGGGAACGGAAAATCTGAAAAAATGCAAATGTTCTGGAATCAGATCAAAACCGTCCATTAGGTTTACAATCAACTGTCTTAAATGATACAGCTCATCGATCCATGTCAAAGATGAAAAAGAAAAGAAGAGGGAAGTTGTATATTTCCCAAAATCTGAGCGCCAAATTTCAAAATCTCGATTTCATTTTCTCTTTTTTATAACTTGCCCAAAATCGTTCAGTCTCTTCAGAAAATTCATCAAAACATCTCTCTCTCCCTATCTCTATCTTTCTCTATCTCTAGAAGATAAAAAATGGCAGCAGGAACTTCAGCTAAATCAAACCCCCAAAGAATCCGAAAAAGGGTTGATGCTGATGTCAATTCACTTAAACGTGCTAGAGATGGAAGTGCTTTCACTCGATGGTATAATTTTTCCCACTGTGTTTCTAGATCTAGCTTAGATGTATAATATTTCTGTAATGCGATTTTAGAATTTGAAATCACAAGTTAGGGTTCAGATCTTGAAATGGAAAGTTAGGGTTACAACTTTTGTTACCGGAGCTTATTTTTGTTTTTGTTTTTGGTTGATTTCAGTGAAGAATGTAAGAAAGACGTTCCTGTGGTTCTTATTGATATGCATGATTGTAGTCTTGATTCTAAAATCAAGATGAATTTGGGTAAATTTTTTTCTAACTTCGATCTATTTCAGTCCGAAAATTAATTTTGGGGGTTTTATCCTAATGATTATTCTTTAATCTTTTCTTCTACAGATGCTCAGGTTGTTGAAAGTGCTACCGAAAAGTAAAACCACTTTTTCTCTAATTTCCCATGTTGATTTTCTTCCGTTTATTTTGTGAAACTAATTTTAGGGTTTATTTTGATCTAAACAAATAGGAAAAAGACTGTACCATCTGAACCAAAACCAAAGAAGACTAAGACTAAAAAAGAGCAGAAAGTTAAGGATCCTAATGCGCCCAAGCGTCCTCCCACTGCTTTCTTTGCCTTTATGTAAAACTTTTCCCCCTCCCTTGCTTTTCATTTGGTTGTTATGTATTCATAGGCTTGTTTGAGTGATTTTCTAAATTTTCAATGTAAATTTGTTTTACTGTAGGGAGGATTTCAGAAAGGAATTCAAGGAAGCAAATCCAGACAATAAGAGTGTCTCAGTGGTATAAATGAGTTTCCATATATCTTTTCAATATATTTGTGTTGATGATTTTGTGATTGAATCTATTATATAGATTTGTTGTTGATAATATTTATGTGGTGAAGGTTGCCAAGGAAGGTGGTCAGAAATGGAAATCTATGTCAGACGAAGTGAGTTCATGATTCTTATTGTGTTTATCTAATTTTACAGTAATCAATGTCATGAATGAGGCTTGATATTGGTAATTTTGGGCGTGGAAGATTAACATATTGTGAAATTTTTGGTATCAGGAGAAGAAGCCTTATGTGGAGAAATGTGCTGAGCTCAAGGCAGAGTTTCAGAAGGCTATGGAGAATTACAATGCTGAGAATGCAGACGGAGAACCTGAACAAGAACCAGAGAATGAGCAGGAAGATGAGAAAGAACAAGAAGAAGAAGAGAAAGAACAAGGGTCTGATGATATTGAAGAGTAGGCAGGTCACAGATATATTGTTCGTGACCAAAAGGAAAAACGTGTTTGGTGTCACTGATTTTTAAGTAGGGTAGTTTGGTTATTGCAATGGGATTTCAGTGAATAACTCTGCTTTCTCCTTTCTTTAATTTTGTAAATGCCTTGTTTTAATTTTCTTAGTACCAGATGATATATGAAATGTC
The DNA here is from genome assembly GCF_003573695.1 of Papaver somniferum. Taxonomy (NCBI): domain Eukaryota; kingdom Viridiplantae; phylum Streptophyta; class Magnoliopsida; order Ranunculales; family Papaveraceae; genus Papaver; species Papaver somniferum. Next base: position 143,796,962 of record NC_039366.1, on the reverse strand, counting down.
TTTCTCTTTACAATGGAGAATGGGTTGGTCTTTAATCTAAGCAAAAGCTGCCCTTTTAAAAACATCTAGCTCATGTTGGTCTTTAACTAACAGCAAGTCTGTTATTCTGTTATTCTCTATTTCCATAGCTAAATGTATCCAAAACTCTGTCAGGTTTTATGGAATTCAATATGGCTCTTACAGATCAAAGAGCACATCTACATTAAGAAGCAATAGTATTCTTCTAAGTTAATATAAAAGGTAAGCAACGCTAAGTTAAACCCCAGGGCTGACATGGTTTAAACAACAAGCTAATGAGAATTTGGCGTAGACAGGCTTGACAGCTAGAAAGCGTGGACATTGGCTGCATTGTTATTAGACCTTGGGCAAACTTCATCAATGACTGAAGCTGCAACAAAGATGTCAAGTTGGAGGATTTTGGTGCAGATAACAGTAGCGGGACTAGCTCTGGAAAGCAAATTAGATAGATGGCTAGCTTACCTCAGATGTTTCAACTTTCAATCACTTATTTTGGAAATACAAATGTCTTTTTGGATGAATGATGAAAAGAATTGGATTTGGTTTTACTTTTAGATGTTCTTGTGAGGTTGTAGTTGACAACATTGTGAGCTTGCTTGCTCCTTCAGTTCTCATTGTAGTACAAAACCAGTTGTTTTTTATCTGAAGGAATTTTCTGCATTGTTTGTATGAGACAGAAAAATTGCTTATTTAAATGGTGTATTTGTAACATCATTTTTCTAATAGACTAGTTGAGGAAAAACAAACATTCATTGTGCCTGAATAAGTTTGTGTGAGTCAATGTGAGCTGAGGAAGCCTTGCCGTAAATTTTCTAACTAGTTGACCGAACTGGTTTAGGTAAATGAGACGATTACAGAGACTTCAAAATTAAGTGCCCAGATTCCCCAGATTTCCTTTCATTGGAGGAGTCGGGCCAGTCAGTTACTGAAACCAATTAGAGTAAATGCTAACTGGCTAACAATTTGCAGCTATGTTCGTTTCAAAATAAGTGAGGGAGACCGACCGCTCTGCCACGGGTACTTCTTGTATCCACAACACACTTCCGAATATGGACAATTTTCCATGTAGATGAAAGGTTCCTACAGTGAAGCAGGGGGCCAAGCATCCATACAGTTCACCAGTGTATTCTCCTCAAACCTCACTTCTGTTTTTGCTAAGATTTTAACTATTAGCTGAGCTATCAGTATTGTTTATCATCATTCAAAGAAGACAAACAGAGTTGGACTAGTTAGCAGTGAACTAACAAGATAACAGATTGGGGCACTTTCTAACCGGACTTATGCCATCATTGTTTTAGTTTGTTTGGTTTCTGCATTGTTAACAGATTATGAGAATGCAGAAAGCTAGAGAAGACTTAAACAGGTTTTTAATTCGTAGAGCCTTGCTATTGATGTTAAGAAGGCAACATTGTTCCGAACAGTTAATATTTAAGACAATAACCATAATGATTACACTAATATGTAAGACTTCTGCTACTTGACATACTAGTTAAACACTAGTTCTAAAACAAGAAAAGGAACACACTAGCTAAACTTTCATTTAGGATTTGCAAAGTGGAATTTGCTGGACACCTTCATTTAACTACTTCCCAGACGTATTTAATAATGAGTGGTACTCAGATCTTAGCCTATTATACTCCTTGGTCAAGGTTAAGATAGCCTCCGTATTTTCTGTCTGAAGTTCATGCTTTCCCATCTCTAGACGATACTTCACCGATTCAATATCTTTCTTGAGCTCCTGAATCATTGATTCTTTCTCGATGCATTGGTTATGTAAGCCTTCCAACTTTGGCACCTTTTTAACTGGAAGGTTCTCAAGTTTAACTGTAATTCAGAATCATTAAGGAGTCGTAAGAAAAAAACAACAGAAACACAAACCAAACACTGTACTACATGATAGCGGGAAGTGATCTTATATTACTTTGAACTAATGAAGGATCCATTTCAACATATATAAATATTCAAATCAGAGTCAGCTCTTTGACACTCTAACTAAATTTAAAACATAATTCATCTGCAGCACAACATAATTTATACTACAATCTTAAGAATGAACCTTTTTTGTCTTTGGACGATGAACCACTGACATTCTCCATGTTTTTTCCACCTCGATTAAATCTTCCTGTAAAAATAAAAATAGTAATGCACTGAGATTTATACTGCTTTCATGTAAAACAACAAACAATTAAACCATGTCTACTAATGTATGTGAGTCAAGAAAACTTTTTGCCGTTTTAGTAGGTTTGTATCCATTAGTAATGTAGCCTTCTCGGCTGTTCAAGTTCTTGTACTAGAATAGCTCTTTGTTTTTTTTCTTTCCCTTTCTTGTTAAGATTTGGATACATGAGATGGGAGTGCTAAGAACCTGCATTATGTATGTTTTACATTTTGAAAAACACTGATGTATGTTTATCACCTTAATTCCCATGGTGAAAAAAGAAAATAAAAGGAGAACATCATTCGAAGCAAAGGTAACAAAAAAAATGGAAGGAAGTTAAAAAAAACCACAAACAGGATCAAAGGATGAGAGTTTATGATATCAATAATCCAAAAATCAACAGAGGAGCTAACATACCACCAAGTGCTAAGCCTAGCTTCTTCCACTTCTCTTTCTCTCTTAACGTTTGTACTATTTGGTGTATATATAACACTGAATCTGAATGTCCAATTCATGAAGTCTGTAGGAAGACTCGGATTGATGTGATAGGCTGAACAAAAGCAGCTAAACTACAGTGCCACGGAAAGTACTCCATCATAGAGCACCTTCCGTTAAAAGAAAACCAACACAGTCTGTGCATTTTGGTGCTCGGAAATATTTCATGCCAATCTGCATAAAGTTTGTGTCTTTGCTCTCGTCATCTCTCTACCGCATCCCTAGCTAACAGCATGTGAACGCTCCTGTCAACATTCCCAGTCAATTTATTGTACAGAGAGGAGCATCTCCATTCTAAAGAAAACCCAATACGCCATATTCCACTTTTAGGTGTTCAGAGATAACTTTTGCCATTTGAGTGATAAGCTGGGTTTAGTTTCATCATCACTCATATTCCACTTTTAGGTGTGCAGACTGCAGAGATAACTTTAGCCATTTGAGCGATGACGCGTGTTTAGTTCTCTCATCACTCACTCACGCCCTTGTACAATGTGAAGTTGTGAACTCTCACAAGCACACACAAGTTTATGATAAGCCTA